>NC_135548.1:35043514-35356584 GCF_045843805.1 Urocitellus parryii
TCCACTTATACCCTTTGATCATTTTTTTTTTGATAGTTTCTTGTATTGCCTATTGAATTAAAGTGCTTTATCTTTGAATGGGAATGAGAAAGTGTTAGAATGAGGTGGGAAAAAAGGTCAAGTGTAACACAAAACAGGTGGGAACAATAGAAAAGAAATAAAATGACCCACCTTGATCAGTAATGACTTCTGATGTAAATGGTATAAACATGCCGGTTAAAAGGCAGAGCTTTTCCAAGGAGAGGAAACAAGAGCCAACTCTCTGCTGTCCACCAGAGAAAGCAGGTGTGTTCGCCAACTTTTTATTCCTGGGACACTATTTGAAACTTAAAAATGGAGAGGAGTTGATTTTGGCTCACTATTTCAAAAGTTTCATTCTGTGGTTGCTGGGGCCCATGATGGCTGAGAAGGCCCTAGTGGGAGTATGTGACAGGGGAGGCCTGTTGGCCCCCAGTCTCCCTATTCAAGGGCACAGCCCCAGTGACTGACCTCCTTCCACAAGGTCCTGCCTCCTAAAGTAGTGCCACAGGCTGGGACCAAGCCTGCAACAGATCGGCCTTTGGGGGACATTCAAGATCCAAATTCTAGGAGCAGATCAAACATGCACGTAACCAGGGACACTTACAAAGTCAAATGTGGATTCTCTGAACCCTCTGCTGGCCACCTTCCATGGGTCCCTACCTTAGCAGGTCTGCTCTCTCTCTCTCTCTCTCTCTCTCTCTCTCTCTTTTTTATATTAGGGTTATGATATTGCTTAAAGCTCACCTACTTCTTTGTTTTCTAGAAGCCACTCACTAACCAGCTTTTCAGTCTTATGCTATGGGCCATGAATCAAAAATTATTTTGAGAATAAAAGCCATGTGCAGATAGGTAGGTTCACCCCCAATAACTTCCCCCTTTCCAAAACCTGGACATTGCCTCAGTCTCTGTCCAATTTCTTTAAATGATTTTTTTACGTAACTGTTAAATCTTACCCAGAATTTGTAGGGGTATTGATCTCCTGGAAGCTGCTCCATCAGATCCAGAAGTGGACATGTCCTATAAACTAGTATTGACTGGCATTATTTATTGTTCATGGGTCGGCTATGTCCTCAATGTGTTTTGGATTTTCTACATATATCTACTTCCAGCAGAAATAGTAATAGTAGAAGCATTTGAAATTTAACTTAGCTTTCTATCTATAATTCATTGCTGAAGATACTTAAAAATATAGTTTTACAACTATAGTTTTAAAAACAGTCACTTTGAAAGCCAAAATAATAAAAAAAAATGCCTGTCTGTCTCATTCCAGGCAATATAATCAAAGGTAGTAGAAATTGCCAAAATTCTCATAGTGAGAGTTTGGAATGGTTTGTATAATCAATTCATATTTCTGTCACTCAAATAGTGACTATATGTCTGTCAAAATGTCTGTCTTTCCAGAGTCACTATATAACTCACAGCAAAATATGATTCAAGCAAGAAAAAAGTGATACGTTTAATCATAAGAATCCAGAGGAAACCCTAATATTTTCTGAAATATTTCAGAAATCATGCTGTTAATCCTAAATTTGCTACGTATGTCAAGAATACAAACAAGTTGGATTTTGAAAAATTATGTGTTACCATCACCTTAAAAGTCTTTTAGAGTAATTTTTTAGTCTCCAAAAGTAAGAAATCTTTCATAACAGAGGGAAAGTATGATGACTTAGTATATGATATGTATGCTACTAATAGTTAGTTTAAAAAAAACCCCACAAAAATGTATTCCTTCATTTCCTCCAAAATTTCGTTTTTAGGTTGATGCAGCTTCTATTGGACAATGTCATAGGATCATGTTATGGTTTAGCTGTGGTGTCCCCCAAAAGCTCACGTGTGAGACAAGGCAAGAAGGTTCAGAGGAGAAATGATTGGGTTGTAAGAGTCTTAACCCAGTCAGTGATTTAATCCCCTGACAGGGATGAACTGAGTGGTAACTGAAGAGGTAGAGTGTGGCTGGAGGAGGTAGGCATTGGGGCGTGGCTTTGGGTATATATTTGTATCTGGAGAGGGGAGTCTCTCTCTCTCTCTGCTTGTTAATCACTGTAATGTGAGCTGATTCCCTCTGCCACACACTCCTCCATGATGTTCTGTCTCATCTTGAGTCCTGAGGAGTGGAGTCAGCCTTCTGTGGACAAGAACTCGGAAACTGTGAGCCCTCAAATAAACTTTTCATCCTCTACAATTGTGCTGGTTGGGTCCTTTAGTCACAGCAGCAAAATATCTGACTCAAGCCATCATCAAGGAAATAGTGCCTGTTTATATTAGGGGAAAAGAAGCACACACTCTTTTAGTTTCTTTTTCAGAGTTTTATCTAGAATCATTTTTGACTCCTATCCCAGTTCTGTTTTTAATGCATTGACCTTGTTAATTAAAGGAGTTCATGGTCGACCCACCCCAACTCCTTTTTCTGTACCTTAGCAAATAGCTTTTTTGGCAGTTAATAGCCATGGCTTCTCTTGGTTTGCTTTTCTTTTCTGATGTTGTGACCATACCTTTTAGAAATACAGGGTTTTTTTCCCTTTGAAATGCAAATTCCAGTCTGTGGAAGATGGAAACCTCTTGCCCCTTGCTTTGTGATTTTCATATTGGAATGACTCATGATCAGAGGCTAGCCGGTTGATTGTGATATGCCCTGAAGATTTCATAATTAAAATGGATGATTTTTACCTATGGAATTTGGTTGAGTTGTCAATATATCCAATTACTTTTACCTTTGAAGCCAAAATGACAATGAGCAGAACAGTACTTTGAGTACCATGGCTAGATTACTTGGAAATATTTAGAGATTATTTAGGAAGCCGAAGCCTGCTTGATAATACTCTTCCCAGATTTGGCAGAATTCGGCACCCTGTGACAGTTTCCAAATTACTTGGATTTTCTTGAAGCAGTCTGGAACAGAGATATTTTGTAATAGTATATTATGGGGCAGTTAATTAAACTCAACAATGTAGGTCAGCATGAAAATAACATTAAATGTTGATCATTTCTAAGTTGAAATTATAGTCGATTTTGGTTGAAATTATAGGTTGAGCCTACAGTCCAAGCTCAAATTGGGTATCTCATCAGCGTAAATCCCTTCCCAACTCCTTTGGGATGGCAGTCAGCACCCTACCTCACCCCCGTGCATTTTGCCTTTATATTTAGGTGATTATTTAAAGAGTTTCACAGGCAAGTTGTGGAGAGGGCGAGGGCCCCACAACACCAGGGTTACAATTTGGGAGTAAAGGAAAAGGCATTCTCATCCCGTAGGTGCATAACTGGCTAAAGATGGTACTGGAATGTGGGAAATAGACAGAGAAGTCAGTTTTAGACGTCTTATCTCTAGGTCACCTATCTCTGGGGACTGGCCGATTGTTCCTGGCTTTCCCATGACAGATCTCTCATAAGCAGCCATATAACCTGCCACACAATTCAATAGAGTTTTTAGAGTAAAGTGGGGTATGTTTCATAATCACATTGCAATCGTCGATCTCAACTGGGACTCTACTGAGAACAGAGTGTAGGGCCAGGCCGGCTCTGGAGGACTTGCTTCCTGTGACCACCTGCAGTCTGATGGAGACTTCCACTGGCCCGCCTGGGACTGTGGTCTGGGCTTTCCTGTGGACTCTGAGGTGTCAGGGTGTAGTTTCAACTTGGAGCCTGTCTTAGGCAGTTAGTGCTGCTATAAAAAAAATACCTGAGACTAGGTAAATGTATGAAGAACATAGATTTATTTCTCATAGTCTTAGAGGCCGTGAAGTCGCAAATCAAGGCCATGATGGAAGCGGTTTCAGGGTTTCAGCAGTTTCTGTACCTCTGAGGTCTGTGCATTAAGAGCTGAGTTCTCAGACGGCAGAGGAGCAAAAGGGTCCTGGCTAGTTCCCTTTAGCCATTTCATAAAAGCAGTGGTTCCTTGCTGAAGGCAGAGCCCGTGTGACCACCTCCCAAAGTGCACCCTTCTTGATGATGTGGCCCTGGGGATGACATTTCAACACACATTTCTGGAGGGACTCAGACATTCAAATTATAGCATTGTCCTTGGAGGTGCAACTTGGACGAGTGAGAAAATTAACAACCGGGGAGCAAATCTTTGATCAATTGGATCTCAAAATATTTTTTTTCCAATTCCTTCTATGACCAGGCTGTCACAAAAGATAATCCCAAAAAGGGCCTCTCAAAAGACTATCAGGGAAAAATGAAAAGTCTGGCATGCTGGATGCGGAGGGATGGCAATCTCATTCACACTTCTGCACTGTATTTGCTTCATCTCTTCTTCCTTCTCTCTTTCCTTGACCCCTGACCCATGAGATCCCACATAAGCTTATTCCCTGGCCTTTGTTCTCTGAGTACCCAGGCTAAGAAACTCTGAAACACATCCATAAAATATATATTTGGCACTGTCTCAAAGGATTCTATTGAATACATTTAGTGCTTTGGGAAAATAGCTACTAGCTCTTGGCAGTAGGCCACTCTATGTTTTAGAGGTCAGGGGCTTAAGAAAATGTAATATTTATGAGACAAAAGTTATAGATGTAACGACTTTTTACAAAAGGCTCTCAACAACGGAATTCAACTGCACAGTCTTTAAAAATGCTAACAAAGGTAAAATTGGAAGTTGTGGCTTCCATACTGAAGGAAAACTTGTGAAAAAAGAGAATATGGAAAGAGGGTGACTCAGTAAAGAAAAGCATGAGGTATATCAAGCGTCGACTGCACAGAGACCACAATTGTGCAATTGGAGGCTGAGGAGCCAGGGGGCATGTGTCTTATGGAAAACAACGAATTAGTCATGACACTAACCCAAATAACTTCTGAATATAGTATTTGGGCTGTGTATTTCAGAATAAACATAAAAAAGCTCACTTATTCCATTTGAACTAGTACCTTTGTTTTTCCTAGTCATGTGTGTTTGTAATTCTGAAACTCACTCTGGGTGTTTTAGAAATGAGTGAACAAATAAACACATCAAAGACAATGGGCTTAGGTCTCCTCTGCTGAAAAACTGAGCTACAAGCACAGTCACGTGCAAATGCCGAGGATGCTGCTGTGGTTTAGATATGAAACGTCCCCCAGAAGTTCAGTCAGACAATATGGGAACGTTCAGAGGTGGGATGTTTGGACTGTGACCTCTGTAACTTCATCAGTGAATTCATTCACGGAGATGGATTAATGAAGTGGTAACTGTAGGCAGGCGGGTTGTGGGTAGAGGAGGCGGGTCACTTTGGGGTTCATATTTCATCCCTGGAGAGGAGTTCTCTCTCTCCTTTCTGGTTACCATGTCTTGAGCTGCTTTCCTCTGCCACACCCTTCTTCCATGATGCCCCGCTTTACCTCGGGGCCAGAGCTATGGAGTCAGCAAACCATGGACCAAACCTCTGACGCCAGGAGCCAACATAAACCTTTCCTCCTTTAAGTTGTTCTTGTCTGGTCTTTTGGTCACAGCAATGAAAAGGCTGACTGAAACGGATGAGAACTTCATCGTCAGGCAATTTCATGGACCAGATATGAGAATGTGTTCAAATCTAGATGGTGTAGCCTATTACACTCATTGGGTGTCTGAGTACAGCTCATATTGCTCCTGGTTGGATAATGTGCTTTACACTGAAAACAACTGTAGCACAATGGTAAATATTTACATCTAAAAATATACAAGGTGTTGTAAAAATGTTTTATAAAAGATGAAAAAATGGTGCATGAGTATAGGGCACCTACCGTGAAGGAGCTTGCAGGATTGGAGGTGTCTCTGGGTGAGGTGGTGAATGTGAAGGCTTAGACACTGCGGTACGCCACTATAGACATTTTAAACACTGACAATTTAGTCGACTCTGAACTATAGAATAATTATTTTTCCCCAGGAATAAACCAACCTTACCTTAGTGTAACTCTTTTACTTGGTAAATTTTCAATAATTTTAAACATCTTGATTTTTTTTGTAATAAAACAGCTTTAAACTCAAATATATTGTACAACTTCACAAAAATATTTCCTCTTTTTACATCCTTACTCTTTAAACATTTTTTTCTAGTTTTACATTTTATTTAAATTTATTTGTTAAAAACTAGGACACAGATGCACCTTAGCTTAGACCTTTACAGGTCAGTTTTGCTGTCCTCCACTTCCACATCTTGTGGCAATGACATGATTGAGCTGTCTGTCCCCTCCTGTGTTAGCAAGGCCTCCTGCTTGAACCCCTCCTGAAGGCTATTGTATAGTTAACCCTTTTTTATAAGGATATTCTTAAAAATCATAAAAAGCCTACCACAGAAAATGCAAAAATCAGTAAGTCCTACAAACAACCTGACATTTTTATTTACTATAAGTAACTGCACGTGCTATCCTTTTATAGGGCCGTCAGTGCAGTAGCTGTGTTTACAGCCGCATCACCACGAACATGTGAGTGATGGGTTCTGTTAGGACATTACAACAGCTACAGTGTCACTAGGTGATAGGAATTTCTCAGGCCCATTATGTTATGGAACCACCATCGTAGAAGCAATCCGTCATTGAAATGCTGCGGTACGTGACCACATATAGAGGGTTGAGAGTAAAACGAATGCTGTGGCCTGCTGGAGTAGAGGTGGAAGTTTATGCATAAACTCATGATGACACACACTGATGCATGAATGCATGTACACACACACACACACACACACACACACACACACACTCACTCACTCTACATGTTTCATAGCTCTTCAAACTGAGCAGGCCTGGGCATGCCTGTGAGCACCCAGATATGGGGTCTATACATTATCCTCAAATAAAAAGGCTTCCTTTGAGAAAAAAAAATTTGATTCTAGGATTGTGGCAGGTAGATACAAAATGAAAAATTTGACATTCTTTTGTGTCAGAGAGTAAGAAAATGATCAAATAATGTTGGAGTCATGTCAGAAGTTCCCAAGAACTTATAAAGAATTCCTACTGGTCAGTTCTGGGACAATGTGAGCCACAAAATAGTAACAGAATATTATCAGGTGAATAAAATGAGAAGTTATCAATCCCTACTGATATAAATAAATAAATGAATAAAAAGAAAAAAATTCTCTTACTGTAGAAGACTGATGAAGAAAAGACAGAAGGTTACAGTAGATTTATAACTCCCACCATGACGGTCCAACAGCCCGACATCAGCATGAGCTTTCAGGTGTTCTTTGTATTGCCACATTTTAAAATATGAGCAGACGATCAAGGGCCCCAGACCTTGGGAGGAGTACTGATTGCAAAATTACTCCAAAATCTAGAAACAAAGATTCTATTTTTTTTAAAGAGAGATTGAGAGAGGAGAGAGAGAGAGAGAGAGAGAGAGAGGGAGAGAGAATTTTTTTAATATTTTTTATTTTTTAGTTCTCGGCGGACACAACATCTTTGTTGGTATGTGGTGCTGAGGATCGAACCCGGGCCGCACACATGCCAGGCGAGCGTGCTACCGCTTGAGCCACATCCCCAGCCCTCTATTATTTTTTTTTTAAAAAGAAGTAAATGGGTAACAAAGATGACTTTTAAAATCCTCAATGTAGTTTTCCTAGAACAATCCAAGGAGATTCAGTCCACAAAATAAGTAACAAAAATTGGATGCCACAAAAAGGGAGTGTGTGTGTGTGTGCGTGTGTGTGTGTGTGTTGGGAAGATAAGAACAAAATAATCTCTTTGTAGAACAAAAAGACAAGGAAACAAAAAAAGATAAAATATTTGAGACTCCAGGGGATCAAGCCAGGGGGTTATCTAACTAATGAGTTCTACAAAGAGAAAACAAAGAAAATGTAGAGATGATATTTATCAAACATATTAAAGGAAACATTTCCCAGGGCTAGGACAATTACAAAGAAATCTCCTAATTTGTTTCCTGAGAACTAAATGAAATCTGATAATATCTAAATGTGAAGATTATCTGAATAATTTTAAAGGTGATCAGAGTCAAAAGCTAAGGAGGAAAACATGAAGCTCAGGATCAAACTGTCCTAAGAAACCACTTTTTTTTTTTGCCTCTCAGAATCCAAATTCTATGTCCTATGAATAAATCTGTACATCTAGTAAGTTCTGAAACAAACCAAGAGCGAACCTCACAGTGACTGTGATATGTCAAAGGACCCGAGAGCCCTCTGAAAGAACTGGTGAAATGAGAGTCACCAGAACAAGAAAGTAAAGTTGTACTGGATTCTATTCAAAGTGTAAAATCAATGCCCATGGGACACAGGAATTTAAATAAGTGATTGGATAAATAAATGGGAGAAGTGCATTCTAATAACAGATGCAGATGCTTCCCCTTTGGGGAGGTAGAGCAAAGTCCCCGTTCTGGTGTGTGGGCTGCATCCAGTGGCTTCCTTCCAAGGACCACATGAGAAGGGTGGAGAAGGGTCAGCTTACAGGGAGAACTGACGGCAGTCAAGGTTAACACCGGCAGTGCTGAGTCCTCCTGAGGGTGGGCACCCTGGGGGAGAAAGGACTTTGCCTGCATGGTCTTCCTCCCAGTAACCCACCCTTCACTCTGATCCTTAGAAAAGCACAAGACAAATCCCAGCTGATGCTCTACAAAGTACTTCTCACAACCCTCAAGACCACCCCAAATGAGGACAGGCTGAGAGGAGCTGTAACGACTCCAGGCAACAGAAACAAGGTCACTAGGTGAAAACTAGGGAGGTCTGAATAAAGCAGAGTCAGCCCTCCATGTCTGGAGGTTCTGTATCCACCAATTCAACCAACCTCGGATCAAGACTATGTGAAAAACAATTGCAGCTGCAGTGAATGTGTGCAGTCTTTTTTCCCTTTGTGACTATTCCCTAAACTATCCATTATAACACTATTTACACGGCATTTACTCGTATTAGATATTATAAGTAGTATAGAGATAACTTAAAGTCTATGGGGCAAAGCACATAGGTTATATGCACATACTATTCTATTTTATGTAAGAGACTTAACATCTGCAGATTTTGCTATCTACTAGAGTTCCAGGATGACTGTACAGATTCTAGTTAATAATAATGCATCAACATCAGGCCATTAGTTGTGACAAATGTACCATAATAATATATGATGTCAATAATAAGGGAAAACGTGTGGGGGTACATGGGAAATCTGCACCACCTTTGCAAATTTTCACTAAATATGAAACTACTCTCAAAATTTTAAAAGTTTATCTAGAAAAGTCCAAATCCAATGTCCCACCTGGATTGTCCCCTCTCTGATGGGGAACAGTCCTGAGATGCATGTGCCCGGAATTCTGCTTCCACACAGGTCAGACAGTTCTTTGTTGCTATTGTCTCTGGCAGGAAATTCAGAAGGTACTAGGATTAGGCTCATTTCTTTCCATTCATTGCTGTTCCTGGATCCTGAATCCTCCCCTAAATTCCCCAAAGATCTGATTATTTATTCCTAACCTGCTGTCGGTTGCCTGGGTCGCCTCCAGTTTCCTCTCACCATGATCGCCCCGGCTCCTGGCCTCCGCTTTGACCTCATTCCTGGCTCTCACAACCCGATTTATTTCTGCAAATGAATCAAAGCCTGTTAGTTCTGGAAGGTAACTTAGACCAGATAGTCAAATCCTTTTACTTTACAAGTTAGGAAAACGGAGGGTGAGCCTGAGGACTCACAGCTGGTTTTGACCTCGTCGCCAATAGACCTTTATTTTAAAATCTTTGGGGGTAAATGAAAAGAAAAGTAGTTACCTAGTTCCTAAAGCTCCTATATTAGGCAGAAAAGATAGCCAATGTTCGATTCGTTAGTTAATGTAACAGAGTGTAAAAAATGAAATGAGTTCTGACTGTTAAGCTGGAGTCTTTGTGTTTAGAAACAGAGGTCACATTATGCTTGCCAGGAAATGAACTTGAGAATGTTATGTATTTGAAAGATTTTATGACCACGTTATCTCCTTTTAGACAATATGGTAAAAAATATGTACAAGTGATTTCCAAAAAATCAGTCTGGATTTAGGGTTGTGCTTTGGGTAATATGTTTCAGGCTCTCAAAATGATATCTCCTGGAGCTTCTGCAAACTGTCCTTAGTGATCCCCCCAATAATAATAAAAATAAGCATATCTCTGAAGATATCCTACTGGTCCAAATGCATGGAATTCCGTCTCTTCTGACTGGTTGTACATTTGCAAATATCTATGCTAGCAGATGTTGTTTTTTTTTCCTTTTTCAAAAAATCCTTTTAGACCTTTTAGACACAAACAAAACTAAAAGAAGAAGGAAAAGAAGAAAGAGGAGGAGAAAAGAAGAATAAGAAAGAGAAGTGAGATGTACTACCTCACTGAAACGATTTCATTAAACCTCAGGATACATTTAAGAAATGAACAAAAAAAAATTTGAGACTGGAACTGTCTTGCACAAAAAAGTTACGATAACTTTAAAAACATTAGTGTTTCTCTATGCTCTTTGGTGCTCAAAGACGATCAGGCTGGTGGTTAACTCAGACCCCACCAAAGCAGTAAAATAGGATTATGAACACTCAGATTTCAAAGAAAAACACACTTGCATCTTCCAACTCTATTTCTGTTGATTTTTAGCATCAGGGACAAGTTATTTTGAAAATTGTAACCAGGTCCTAGAGTTTACCCAGAGCATCTTTCAATAAAGCCATAGATAAGATGCTGTGTAACAACTGCTGTCCCCACAAAGCTCACTGTGGAAAAGTCTCACAAACCTAACTGTGGGTTGAGTGAGGCAGACACAGAACCTCCTGATTCCATCTGTAGGAAGTGAAAAAACAGGCAGACCTAACCAACCTATGAAGTCAGGCCTCCGTTGGCTGCTAGGGGATGGGGAGAGCCATGCCTGGTTCTCATCCTATGGTATAGGAATTAATCCAGGTGCTGATCACACAGGTAGGTTCTTCTGGTGGAAATTAATTGAGCTGATGACATGATATGGGTGCTTGTCTCTATTTGCATTTAACATGCTTCAATAAAAAGTGCACTCAAGAAAATCAATCTGAAGTTCTTTACCTCTAGATGGATAACATTGAGCCTATGGTTCTTAGTAAAACCAATCTGAGTTCTATCAGAGGAGACTAAATTATGATTATGCGAATTCACTAAACGGCTTGCCTGAATGTGGCCTACGGCAGAGGACACTGCTCACCTCATGGTGGCCAGGAAGTAAAAAGAGAGTGTGTCAGTTAACACTCTCTCTTTGTATCAGTGTGACAAATACCTGAGAAAAAAAACTTGGAGGAGGATAGACTTATTTTGGATCATGGTTCCAAAGGTTTCAGTCCCAATATCCCACCCAAAAGCATGCCCAACGACCCAACTGTCTTGATCTAGGCCCCACCTCCTAACAGTGCCACAGGATGGAGGCCACGTCTTCAATACCTGGCCTTTGGGGGACATTCAAGATCTGAACTATGACAATCGCACTGCATCGTTTTGGGTGTCAGAATCATTTTAGATGAATCGAAGTCAGGGGCATTTTGCATAAAATGTGGAGAATTGAACCTCGATTACCTAGGACGGATGGTATAGCTCAGGCATTATTCATTCCTAAATCCACAATTTCTTTACACAATGAAACTGCTTTATGGTACAGTACTTTCTTAAGAAAGGGAGTCTAACATATATAGCAAAAGCAGGTCAAAAGCATCCTACTGTTTTTTACTATGATAGTTTCTTAGAACCTGCATGACACCTGTGATTAAATTCACCTTGGAAAGAAGTTACTGTTATCTAGGGGACACTGTATGTTTTCATTAATCCAGTTTAGCCTTCCTCAAAGCCACTGAGTGCTGCACAAAACATGAAAGTTTTGACTTGACATGTTAGTGAATAAAACTGAAATTAGCACAAATGGTTATTTAGAACTAAAAATAGCTCAGACTCTATCATTTCAATTTTTTAAAACAAAAGGCATTTAAAATTGATCTTGAAACATGGCATTTAGTATCATTACACAGTGAGCACGTTTTAGCAGGATTGAAAATACTGAGTGGATATCCTGGAAGCTCTTATCACACACAGTAGACCACAGCACATTCAAAAATCTGTCCATCATTCGGTTGTTGCTATAGCAACAACCTAGTTCCAGCTGGAGAGAACAGGATCACTGTGCTGGCTCCCAGGAATGGAAGTATAAGCTTGCTTTCCCCCATTGTCCAGCTCTAAGCCGCCATTTCTGGGGACTGGGTAGGGTGGGGTGGAGGGCATAATATCCTACCAGAAGATAGGGTTCTGGAAGACGTGAGCAGAGGGTATGTCCTTTGTTATGCCTCTTGCTTATTTGCTTAGAAGTTATGTGATAGCATCTGAGCAGATAGATGCCTTGTGATTCCTTTGGCCACTGTATGTTTTGACCAAGATCTCCTAGTAAGAAGAGCCACTTGGCATGATCTACATCTAACATTCACTCTTTCTCTGCTTCTGAAAACGTTGTGACTATCTCTGAGCTGTCATCAGGCCCCCAAAGACTCCTAAGGCAGTTCTGATGCTACCAGTAGACATTCCTGCTAATGCTGTCCAGATGGGAAGGGCTGACGGTGGTTTCCCGGCCGGAAATCTGCTCTGAGTGGTTAGGAAGAGGCCCCTTTTGGCATGCGGGATTCTATCCTGCTGTCCTCCCTTGTCCCAACATGTGGATTCAATTCTATAAGTCAGGAGGCTAGGACTAGGCAAGAGCTCAGGGTCGTAGACCCGAACACACCCAGGAGGCATCACGAGTTTCTCAGTGGATGAGGTCTTCCCTAGAAATGTATTGATTTAAAAATATCCAATAAGAAGCACAAACAACAGAAATTATTTTTTATGATGTATCTATGGGTGGTGATTATTTTTCTTTTTAATTTTCTACAACCATAACTTTTAACTTCATAATGGAAAATAATGTTGCATTATTTAAATGATCTTAATTTTTAAGCTCTTCAACTTGAAATAATTTTGAATTTACAAGAAGTTCACCAAACTAGAACTAACCTCATCAAAAGTTGACATTTCATGTTAAGCACAGAATAGTTATTAAGAACTTGTTTAATTATTTGGAATTCTACAGTAAGAAGGAACTTTTATCCCCTTCATCCATCCATCCATTGATCTATCTATCTATCTATCTATCTATCTATCTATCTATCTATCTATCTATCTACCTATGCCTTGATCAACCTATCCATCTACTAATCTAATTGTCTATCATGTGTCAGTCACTTATCATCTGCATACCAGTATGCACTGTGAGCTGTACATGTTTCATTCTATGGATTAAAATCATTTCTATAAGTATTTTATTACTTTGAGGTGCCCTCTGTGCTCTTGTTTGAGCATATCCTTGCTCTCTGGCATGTTACAGAAAAGAACATCTGGGTACAATCTATTTATAAAATATTGGAGAAAACTGTTTTTTTTTGCTTACCATTTTTATTGTTTTTAGAAATTATGCTTCACAATTGCAACTTTTGTTTAAAAATTGTATTTACAATATATCATGTTTTTTGAAAAAAAGCTTGTTTATTTCTTTTCTGTTTTTAAAACTAGTATGCACATTGTGGAAAAATTTTAAAATCCAGAAAGATACAAATAATAAAGTCCTCATTATCAAGTGCTGCTCATTGTAGCTCTTTTTTCCCCACTTATCCATAATTTTTTCTTTGGATTTTATATATTAAAATAAAAAACCCAGACTTACATAATCATCTACTTTTTTAAATTAATGTATTTTAAAATACTTATATTATTAAGATACTTATAAAAAATTACCTAATATGCTCTTTTTTGATTTTTTTCTTTTCATATTTAATTGTCAGTGGACCTTTATTTAGTTTATTTGTACACATTGCTTACAATTGAACCAGGTGCCTCACACATGCAAGGCAAGTACTCTACCAATGAGCTACATTAAATGCCCCTGCCTCACCTAAAATGCTCTTTAATGGGTTTGTAATGGTAGATTGTACAGACTCTATTGTCTTAGAAATTTTTGATGTTTCCAGGTTTTAATTTTATGTGTACTTGACAAGTATCTTTATACATAAATCTATCAGCTCAATCTGTTTATTACAATTCACATAGAAAATTTTTAAAAAATTATATTTTTATTTTTAAAGATTTTTTTAAAAGATGGGCACAATATCTTTATTTATTTTATTGATTTATTTTTTATGTGGTGCTGAGGATTGAACCCAGGACCTCACAAGTGCAAGGCAAGTGCTCTACCACTGGGCTATAACCCCAGCCCCTATTATATTTTTATTAGCTGGCTTATTAGTGGTTTGTTTCAGTATCTTTTAAATATGAAGTAGGAACTTTCCAGAATGCTAAATAAATAATGACTAATTCTCAGTAGGCTGTCAAACACAGAACCTAGTCATTTCTTTAGCATGTGTTTACCAGGATGCCTATATAAATGCATATTTTGTGCCATAGTTTGGATTTTATTCTATTTTATTTATTTTGGGGTGCCAGGGATTGAACTCAGGGGCACTCAACCACTGAACCACATCCCCAGGCCTATTTTGTATTTTACTTAGAGACAGGGTCTCACTGAGTTGCTTAGGGCCTCACTTTTTATCCTCCTGCCTCAGCCTTCCAAGCTGCTGAAATTACAGGTGTGTGCCACTGATTTTAAATGTCCCCAAAGCCTATGTGTTGAAGACTCGTTTCCCACGGTGGCACTGTGGGGAGTGGTGAAGTCTTTAGGAAGCAGGGGTCCAGTGGACGGTGCTGAAGTCACAGGATCATTCTTGAAAAGAACCATCTCTTCTTCTCCTCTTCCCTCTTGCTGGGAGGTGAGTAGTTTTGCTGTGCCATGCACTCTTGGCCTGATGTGCTGCCTTGCCACAGGCCCAAAGCCACAGAGCCAACTGATCTTGAACAGGGACCTCCCAAACGGAAAGCCTAAATAAACCTTTTCTATTTACCGGTTGATTAGCTAAGGTATAGTTATGGAAAGCTGATGGTCACAATTGTTTACTGAATCACACCAAAATAATAGTTTTATATAAAATAGTAATCTTACTTTGGCCAGTACAATTATTGTTCATAAAATGAATTGGTAGCCTTGTGAATCTTATTTGTCACCCTTTCTTTTTCTCTTTTGAACCCTTCTCCTTCCGGTCTTCCTCCCTTTTCTCCTTTCTTCTTTCCCAGTTTTTTTAAAAGGAAGAAATCAGAATTCAATGAAATATATAAATCAAGGTCTTATAATTTTCTACAAACACCAAAAGCAAAGTCCCCAAATATTTTTATTCCATTTCAAAATTTCCCTAATAACTTAAAAAAACCTTAAACTCATGTGTCTTATAGGTTATTACAAAAACAAACAAACAAACCAAACAAATTAGAATTAACACACATGCCAGGGTTTCACCTTTGATTGTAGATATAGCTCCTGTGTTGAGTTTTAAACAAAAGCATGTCATTCAGCATGCATCTAACCAGTGTTTCATGTAACATGGAATAAGAGCAACATTTAACATGATTCAACTACTTTACCCTGACTATGCTTACTGCTCAGACATACCCTGTAACATAGCTTGAGAAAAGTGAGAATTGTTTACAGTGATAGTTATTCAACTTCACCATTACATCCTAGATCTAGTTTGTTCTGTTAGAAAATACTGAGCCTCAAGTCTTTAAAACAATCCTGACTTCTATTTATAGAGTAAGCACAAATCGTCTGCTTATGTTGAAAAAAAAAAATAGACTGAATTTTTTTTTCTTTTAAAAAGGTGATGAATAGCCAGTGATCAAGATCACCTTCCCCATTCACCCCTGGTACTGGGCATACTGGACATAGCTCCCTTTCTTGTGCTGCCCATAGCTATTCTCCTTCCATGTTTATAGTAGCTGCTCATCCTTGCTCTTTGGCTACCCATGCCATGTTTGATTGCAAATCACTGGAGTTTGGCTGTAATACTTGGTTGTATCCACTCACGTGGCTCTGGCCATTATAGCTGCCCCCATAACCACCACTCAGTGGTTGGCTGCCCAGGCCACCATAATTGGACTGTTTTGTCAAACCCACCCATGCCACGATCATTTGGCTACCATAAGCACCACTGCTTGCTGTATTGCACTTTGCTTTGTCTTTTGACATCTCTACAGAGCATGTTCATGAGTTGCAAACTTGACTTCTGCTTCACCTGTCACTCTACCCTCAGGACCAACCTCAATTAGTACTGTCATAGGTTTCGGCAGTGGGGAAAAGATACATGCCATTCTAAGTAACTCTGTAACAAAATTCCCACGTATGTACAAAATGTTCCCTCGCTCTGAAAGAGCCACCACCTCCATATCTACACCCTGAAAAATAGTAATGGAAGCCCCTTTCCAATCTCTTAGTTGTAATTAAGCCATTATAATCACCGTAGCCTCCAGAGCCTCCACCATGAACACCAGGACTCATTCTCTCAAAGACAGCTCCTCTGTTGATGCTGTCATACCTTGACCAGCCCCTGGTTTGTCCTACAGATCTGGCTGCTGAATGGAATGAGCTTCTGCGGTGGATCATGAGTTCTACCTTCAGCTCACTTGCTCTTAAAGATTTCATTAGACACATGCCCTGTTCTTTTCTTGAATTTCTTTAGCGCTTTTTCAACTATTTTCTGTGAAAGATATTTAACTAGTTTCTGATGAAGCAAACTGCATGTAGCCCTGCCCCATATTCCTCCCTTGGAAGTGCACTGACCATCTTATCCCATTTGGCATAATTTTCAACCCTGAGGAGGACTGGTCACTTTCTTTCTTGCTACACCCAATCAGGAGTCCTCCATGCTGTACAAAGCCATCATTGGCCATGTTGGGACTACTTGGACCAATATATTTCAACACCCAGTCCACCTCAATATGATTTTACTTGAAACTCCAACTAATCTGTGTCCCACAATTTCTTTATCTTTTTTTTTAAAGACTATTTGATTTAATCTTCTAATTCAAGATCAACAAAAGGTTTACCCTGCAGTCTGCCTTCTCTGATGTAGATGAAACAGATACCTTGAGCCCCATTTTGAATTTAACGTCTGAAAAAAAAAGAATAGAAACAAAAATAAATGAAAACCCCAAACTATTGCACTTGATCAGTGAAATAAGTTCAGGTAAGTCTTCACCATGAATTCATCCACTCTTTTGGTACCCAACATCATCATCTCTTCAAGGGTCCTGGTATAGAAATAGATTACACATAGGACCTCAGTGTGGCCTAGAAGAAAACTCTTCATTCTTCCAGCACTGTGGATCCGAGGCGTTACCATTTACCCTATAGGCTTATGGTGCTGGTAGGGTGTTGGGGTTTTTAGCCCCTTGTTTCCTCCTGACCTGTGGGAGAGATGGGGAAAGCATGCCCCGATCAGGACGAGCCAAGAAAGGCAAAGATTGACTGGCTGCCCGCACCCAGCCTTCCCTCCTCGGAGGACAATCAGATGTGCCAGGGAGACCAGTGGAAGCAGGATCTCATTTATTGAGGAAGTACACACAACTAATATAACGCACAGGAACCAATCGGGATAAAGGTCAGAGGGGTGGAGCGAGTCCACGTGTACACCCATCCCGGAGTCTGTAAGGGAAGGCAGGAGCTGTCCACCAGGGCGGGAGAGTCCTGGACCTATCCTGGAGCTGGTCCGCCTTTTCCGTCACCACCCACAGCACCGCCTCCTGGCTGATCCTCAGGTGCTATCTTAGCCACCTGTGCGGGCCCAAGACTGGGAAGCGGGTAGCAAGTTAGCAAGTTAGGTTTCCTCCTTTCCAACGCAACATGCCCCACATGCCACATCATGCCCTACAGCAGGGTTCCAGTACCTCTCCTTTGAGGTGAAGAACAATGTTAACAGACCCCAATACAAATAATATACACCCTAAAAACAAATGTTTGCTATTAAGATGTTTATAGTTTGGTCACAAGGTAAAGAAGTGGTGAATTCAATTATTATCTACAATGTAATTAGTAGGTTTATAAAAGGGTTTACAGTTTCTGATGGTGGACAAAGAACCAGGATTGAAGAGTAGGATGGTATGCTGAGGAGGTAGGAGGTGAGGATATAGAGTTATTATATCTTAGGAAGTGTGAAAGAGAAATCTAGAGAGGAAGATTTGTAGCAGGAGAAGAGAAAGGAAGTAATTTTGGGTAGACAAGTAAGTGGGAAGACAGTAAAGTACATAAAACAAAAACACATATACATTAAGAAAAAATTAAAAAAAAGTTAAAATAGTAGAAATTGGTGGAAAAAGAAAAAATTAAAAGAAAAAAACAAACAAACAAATAATATACAACACAACTGTAATATACTATTCAGATGTCATAGTCCTCAGAATCCTAATTCATGCTAAGTACTTGGTTTCATATATGGTGAGGATGTGAGGGTGGGAGAATAGAAAGAGAGAAGAAGGAAAAAAATCTTGAAGGAAGAAACAAGGCTTGATTTGATTGGAGATCACTCTTTCCTGCTTCCCTTCTCATGCAATAGGTGGGGTTGTCTGTTGTTAGCTGGTATCTCTGCCCTCAGGATGGTGAAGGTATCCAGGGTGTCACTGGGTCGGGGTAGCCGCTCCTGGAGAGAGGGGAGAATTAGAAACTGGGAACCTGGCCAGCCTGAGTTCCAAACTGGGAGTTGCTTGCCCCCACTGAAGATGGTCATGAAGGTGACCCAAGATGGAGGCACCTGCTTTCAGTGACGGGCTGTTGGGTCGGGTAGGGCGAGCCAGGCGATGGTGTTGGATGATGAGTTCAGAGAGGAGTTCTGTGGCGTGCAGTGTGTGGCTGCTGGGTGACTTCAGAGCCCGTGTGAGGTTCTCAGGTGCAGGCAGGCTACTGCACATAGGGGACTATCTCTGTTGCTGCAGAGTCCCAATAAGGCTGCGACTGGGGGAGCCCCACATTGGTGGAGGGGTTCCACACGGGAATGGCAGCCAGAGTTCCTGCGTGTGAGAAGCTTCCAGGTGTCCTGTGTGGGAGTGGATCACATGATTTCTGCTTGGATGGGTGGCCAAAAGTTCTGCATGGTGCTGATGCTGATGGTCCCGCTCGGGTACCCAGTAATCCTGCGTGGGCAAGTAGTTGGGAGACCTCCTCTGACCCTGAGGTCTGGAGCCCTGGACTGGCATGGTGGACGTGATTCCTGGGCTGGAGCAGGAATATGGCTCACAGAGAAGCAGTGTTCTCACTACTTGAGTCCTGGTCAAGGAGCGACACAGAATGCTGCCTCCCTGTGGCCCGCCATCTTGGATTCTGCACCAAAAACCCTTCATTCTGGGTAAATTTCGCCATGGTCAGAAATTGTTTCATGATTATTAAAATATTCCTGAAAATTCCATAGGTATTAAGTTCAGAGGATTAATGGACTTGTTCAGGAGCAGTAAATTTATGAAGAGTAAGTTCTAAAGCTGGGAGTTTGGTCTTTAGAAAATAGGCAAATGAGCTAGGCTTTGGTACCCAGAGTTGAAACCAAGTTACATAAAATCTCGAGTGAATGAAGTCTGACTATTATAACATTGTTTGTTTGTTTGTTTTGGTTTGGTTTTTGGTACCAGGGGCACTATAACACTGAGCTACATCCCCAGCCTATTTATTTATTTATATATTTGGTTTCCAGGATTGAACTCAGGGGCATTCGACCTTTCGGCCACATCCCCAGCCCTTTTATGTTTTATTTTGAGATGGAGTCTCACTAAGTTGCTTAGGGCCTTGTTAAATTACTGAGGCTGGTCTTGAACTTGCTAACTTTCTGCATCAACCTCCTAAGTCCCTGGGATTTCAGTTTGTGCCACTATTCCCAGCTGAATACCATGAGAATTTTAAAGAAAGATAGAGATGTATGGATTGCGTATTTCTGGATGGCTTCCTGGAAGCAGTTGAACTTACACTCTCCCTGAAAAACAACTCAACTCTTCACAGGCAACGTTGTCACTAAAAGTGACAAAGTTGTCATTAAAAGTATGAAAGTAAGACTTAAACAACATTACCCTCACTATTCCCTATTCATGATATCTCTGTGACTAAGAGTATCACAGAGATATCATGAATAGGGAATAGTGAGGGTAATGTTAAAGAATTTCCTAAGTAATGAGCCTAGTAAAAATAATCTCCTATGACTTATTCTCTAAACAATCTTCCTTAGATATGAAGAACCATCTCATAAGACATATGAGCCAGAACCAAGTGTCAAGTCCTGAGTTCAAGTCAAAGTTTCCTTCCATTTTTATTCTAACAATGAAAAATCAATAAGACCTGAACTGGAGATGTAGCTCAGTGGTAGAGCATGTGCTTAGCATGTACTAGGTCTGAGTTCAATCCCCAGGACCAAACAGCAACAATAAATCAATAATACTGAATTATAAAGAGACTATAAGCCAGGCATGGTGGGCATGCCTGTAATCCTAGTGGGTTGGGAGGCTGAGGCAGGAGGATCACGAGTTCAAAGCCAGCCTCAGCAAAAGCAAGGTGCTAAGCAACTCAGTGAGATCCTGTTTCTAAATAAAATAGAAAAAATAGGGCTGGGGATGTGGCTCAGTGGTCAGTGCCCTTGAGTTCAATCCTGGGTACTGCCCCCATACACACACAAAGAGAGACTAGGTATCAGATATTGTCATATGAATCTTAGAAATGTGATTGGTTACGTAGATACTGTTAATAGTGTATTATCATTCATTCCTGATGAATTAATGCTTATTTTCTCTACATTTTTACTTCTTAAAATGTATATTATTGGGAGGAAGCCACCTGTAAAATTTTTTTATAATGACACATCCTATGTTCTATGAAAATCGACACATGAAACTGATAGTTTGTGAAACCCAATGATCATGCACCTAAATACACTTACGGGCCATTGCTCTAACAAATGTTGCTGAGGCAAAAATAGATGCAGGCTGAGGGCTGAGTAATGGAAGTCGTATGTCACATTCAAATGCTCTCACTCCCCCACAGAATGTGTCTTGGTGTTAACTTCATGCAGCCATACGGCAAAGTGGATGAAGATCCAATCTTCTTGCACGCTTCTGAGAAAGTCATGTATATCTAAAAGGAACAAATTAAAAAAAAAAAAAGAAAGAAAAAGCCAAGTCGCTTGTCTGCCAGGGAATGTCCCTCCTCTCTGGACCTCAGAATTCTTTTTCTGGACACGAGGGTGGATGGGAAATTCAAAGTTGAGGAATCCTGTAAGAGTATGTAAAAAGTTTGTTAAGTTCAGTGGGTGTGGTGATGGGGAGGGGAACAAGTTGATTCACCAAGTCCTGTACAGAGTCATGGTTTCTAGAACACATTCCCGAAGACAAGACTTTAAGTACAAGGTGCCACTCCTGTTTTCCCTGCTGTAAAGATGTTATCCTATTTCTGAGCTCTAAGTAGGAGCATCCACAGACACACGGTCTGACAAAACACTTTGCTTTAGTCTGTTTTAATCGTAGCTCTCTGATGAAGTCTTGGACAGAGGATGGACGTGGTGTTCCTTGTCCTCCTCCCTCTCAGCCTGTGATCCTCCCCAGCTCCTGGGCACAATTCCTGAGATAGTATGGTTAGAAAAGACTCGAGTCTGTGGCTTCTGCCCTCCAGCTACTTACAGCCAGGGATAAAGTTCATATGAACTCATCATTCCATTCAGTGGTGCCTAGTGAACAGATGTGTGTGTGTGTGTGTGTGTGTGTGTGTGTGTGTGTAGCAAATTCTTAAAGGTCAAAAAGAATCTGTTAAAAGATGTTTCTTCCTTCGCACAGTTTTGTCAGCTTTAATTTATATACATTTTTACTTATAGATGATTCATGAGAGTCAGACTTCAAATTTGAAAGCATCTGACATTTTTCTTTCTAGTATTTCCACTGACATCACTCCTTTTAGGATTGTAAGTCCCAGAAATAAGGTGATTTTGAAGAGTCTACCATGAAGTTTCCAAGCCAGACATTTAGCAACCAGAGGACTCACCTGTGAGGTAGATCTGTTTGCTGAGGAGCTGACTCAGCCCTCCCATCAGACAGGCCTGGGGGTAAGAGAGAGGTGCTGGACAGCCTTCAAGGTGAGTCCTGATTGGAATTATAGAAATACTAAATGAAGGAAAGGTGATGGTTTGATGGGCAGGTCACCCTAGGACTTGTCTGCAGAGACCTGGGTTAAGGCAACAGATCAGACACATTTCAGGGCTCCTACGGGAGATGATGGGACTTGACGGACACTGTGGGGTCAGTCCTGATGGACTTGAAGACAGGCAGTGCTGGCTCTGCAGGCTGAGAAGCATGGGGCCTCAGAGCTGGTAGAAACCGACAAGTGCTAGTGAATTCCTATTTGTCATTCTGAGCAGACACCAAAGAGAAGATGAGCCTGGGCACAGCCCAGAACCTTCTCCTCGTCCCTAATCAGATCCTCCTGAGAAGAATCATATCAGGGCCAGATGACCCATCTCTTGGCCTGATTCCCACTGGCTTCTTGTAAAGATGCAGAAGGACAACTCCAAAGAGCACTGTGTGTGTGTGTGTGTGTGTGTGTGTGTGTGTGTGTGTGAGCAAATGGTGCTCCTGTAGAACAGAGATGGACAGTGAGGGTTGTGGGTCCATTCACAGAATGTCTTAGGATATCATTTGACTAAATGAATGTTCTTAGTTCAAGTGTGTAGATAACTGTTTGAACTCAAGTTTGAACTTGAACACTTAAGGGCATGCCTGGAATCACAGAATTTCTGTTAATTTAAGGTCCTGGTTCTGTGAAAAAATAGGATACTGTCGTGGATTCTGTGGTCATCCCTCAAGACCTGTGTGCTTATTCCTGAGTGCTGGATTCTGGTAGCTCACAGTTCAGTTCCTAGTGTGTTTTCTGTTGATGAAACAGAAGGCTTGAAGCTGGAACATTTATAAAGGAAAGAGGTTTATTTTGGCTCATGGTTGGGAGGCTGGGAAGTCCAAGTTCATTAGGTCAGGGCTTTGGGCTACCTCAACGCATGATGGAAAGCAGAAGGGCAAGTGGCGCATGAGGGAAAGAAACAAAAGGTGAGGGGTGGACTGACTTTTATAACACCCTATTCTCTTGTTAAATAATCTGGTTCCATGAGACTGAGAACTAGTATCAGAAAGGCACTAATTCATGCAGGAGGGTACCTGCCCAAGCCCCAAATACCTCCCACTGAGTCCCTGAGTTTTGCGGGGGGACAGAGCAGATTCAAACCATAGCAGTTCCTCTCTGGGAATTGACTCAGTGAAGAAATTCACTTCACTTGAAGGAGCCACAGTGATCAACTGGAGTGGGAGATGGCTGTCAGAGCTTCTGCTGAAGAGTTGTGGGTGTTCCATGTCAACTGTGCGACAGCTCAGCCTCTTCTTTTGCCTGTTCTTGCTTGCCTACCTCACCACAGGAGTTGTTCCTGTAGTTACTCCTCTATAAACCTCTTGCACACAGAACCAAAGTCTATTCTCAGGGACCCCCATCTGCCACAGATGCTCTAAGATCCAACTGTGGAAAATAGGAGGCAGACATCCAATTGTAGGGTTGGTGGGCTCAGCTTTGTTGCAATACAAGGCTGTTCTTGCCTTCCAGGAATTGTCCAGGGGAGTGATTCTCAAGCAAGGGCAAATTTGTCCTCCAAGGGACATTTGGCAATGCCTGGAGATATTTTTCCTGCTCATAACTGATAGATGAGAGGGGAAAGTATTGACACTTAGTGCGTAGAAGCCGAGAATGCTGCTAAGTATCCCAAGATACAGGGCAGTTCTCTACAACCAAAAATATTATCAAAATGTCCATAATGCCAAGATTAAGAAACCTTGGTCCAAGGAATTCCCATGAAACAATTCATAGCAGAATGTTTCTAGATAAAAGAAGGTCAGAAGTTCTCAGAGTTTGTGCAGCAGAACCTTCTGGGTCTCTTTCTGAGACACGTGTGGCTGGGTCCGTCGCCAGAGTTTCTGATTCAGTAGGTCTAGGGACTGGCTAGCAGGGCCTGATAAGCTGCAAGAGCAAGTTCCCGTTGATGTTGGCATTGTTGTTCTGGGCACCCCACTTTGGGAACTGCGAAGGGAGGCAGGTCTGTCTTATACCTGAAGGGGAATCCAACACTAAGCTTTGTTTTCTTTCATCAGATATTGTTTTTATTGGGGTTATTGTTTCCTAACTATAGTCCCAAGGTAAAAGGGCCAGCACAGTCATCTTGGATAGGAGCAGGGTGTCTGGAGAGCAGCCCGTGGGTTCCCTGGGTTGTCAGATTGTCTGCAGCCGCAGTACCAAGACACCAAAGGGCATCCGTTTACAGTCCAGCAAAGAGAAAGAATGGCAGCAGCTCCAACAGGTGGCTTTTCCCCAATACCTTTCCCCAGGGAGGGGTAAGTCTTGAGGAGAGGGGGTGCCATCGGCCAAGTGACAGGTCACCGGTGAGTAGCATAATGGGGACTCAGATACCTCGTCCTGGTCTTAGGAGGCTGTGTGCAAGTGGGGGGTGGAGACTCCTGGAGCCAGCACTGTCGGAGACACCCTGGACCAGGCCTGTCCTCTGCCCTCGTGGAGCTCTGCCGTGCAGCTGGGGCTGCAGAACTGTGAGAAATCGGGGAGAAGCCAGGACAGGGTGCCTGTGGCCTGGAGATCTTCGCCTCTCCCAGGGGACACCAGAGCAAGGCTTGCTGAGGTGGGCACTTTGAGTCAAGACCTGAAGGAAGTGAGTCATCTTGCAGACCAATGAGAGAGCCAACTCTCTGGTCCAGCTAGCACAGGGAGAGGGGACAGCGTGAGACAGGAGGACAGGAGAAGTCAGCATTGGCCGTCAGGGAGGCTTTGGGTCAAGGTGGAGACCTCTGTCTCTATTCTGAGTGAGGTGGAGATTCGCTGTGGGGGTTTGGCCTGGTTCATATCATAACTAAATCGCTCTGAGAATCAATGAAAGGATGGAAAGAGGAGACATGGGAGGAGGCTACTTGTGGCTTCCCCCTCCGTGAGGAGGGGCGGAACTGGCTCAGGACGGGAGGCAGCAGTGTGGGTGTGGGTGCGTGGTGAAAGCCGTCTCACTTCCTAAAGTGTTCCGAGGGCCGACCTGTCCAAGTGGCCTGCTTTGGCCTTAGCGGACAAATGAAGGGTCAAAGAGATTCATTAGGCAGCCAGTGTTTTTAAAATCTATTGCCTCTCTCGGTTGGGATTTTCCAGAGGCAGATCCCCGAGAGGAGGGTTCACGTGAAGGTGATTGGGGAGTATTTCGGGAACTCCCAGCAGTGGAAGGTGGGGGATTTTCCCATTTAGGCCAGGACTCAGAGGTTTCTGGAATGTGAGACTCTCAGTGTGAAAATCAGGACAGTCCTGGCAAGCGGTGGCTGGTCACCTAGTGAGAGAAGGGCTGGAGAGCAATCAACATGTGCTACTAACAAGTTCTATGGGAAGGTAGCTGGCTTGACTCTTTGGGGATGAAGAGACTGGTTATTGATTTATTTATCTGGGGTACCTGCTGGGAATTGAACCCAGGGGCACTCAACCTCTGAGACACATCCCCAGTTCCTTTTATATCTCATTTAGAGACAGGGACTTGCTACATTCCTTTGGGCCTCACTACATTGCTGAGGCTGGCTTTGATCTCATGACCCTCCTGCCTCAACCTCCACAGCGGCTGAGGTCACGGTTGGGTGTCACCGTGCCCAACAAGAGGCTGGTTATTTATGCTTCTGGAACCCTCAGTCTTTCTGAGGAGCTGTTCTCCAAATTCCCAGGTTCTTTGACTCTCCCTCCAAGGGCGAAGTGGGTCTGGTGTCCCCTAAGGCAGCCGCTTCTGGGAGGACAGAGGCCAGCCTTGGAGGGAGAGGCAGGGGAAGGTAACACTAAAGGGACAGGCTGCTTCTGCTACAAATCTCCATCGATTCTTCACACTGGAAACTCTAGGATGAAAACACAGAAGGCTTCTGAGCATTTCTCTTAGACTCTAAGAAACTCTATGATGCTGTTCTGTGCACTAAGTGCTGGATACAGCTGCCACCTTGGACTCTCATAAGCAGATGAGTACAGGCAGCTGGTGGGGATGTTGCTCAGAGCCTCCTGCAGTGGCCTCTCTTCTGGAAGGAGCTCCTGCTGGCAGAGGGGAGGAGCACAGCCCGGTGGGATCTGTCAGCAGCAAACAAGGAGTCCCAATGATAGAAGTTTCGGGTAAACTTCCAGTTGAAACCCAGAGGGCACCGTGTCATCGAAACCGATTCTCTTTGCAACGCCATCAGGAGTCCTACTGGTGTTTCCAGCTATGACAGCCATTTATCATCAGCTAACCAGGTTTGTACCACGTGCGCCAAGATTCATTTGATGCCCCTAGGAGGAGTGAAATGATGTGTGTGGAAGGTAGATTAATTAGTGCAATTTGCTCCTAGTGTCACAGTAATTTACAAATCTATCGCGCCTCTCTTTCCGAGGGCAGTGATCAGCTACCTTCCTAACAAAGTATAATTTGCTTCCTTAATCGATAAAGGGCAATTATATGAATTTGAGTATAAACAACTGGAAAATGAGGATCATTATGGCCATTGTATGTCTTTGTAAATCAGGACATTTACAGAAGGAAGGAAGAAAGGAAGAGCCATGGGCACAGCAAGGGAACCAATACCCAGGGGAGATGTGATCTTGTGATGTGAACCAGGTTGGTGATTGGCAGGTGTAGAAAGCTGATTAACACAGGTTATTATAAAAAAGAACCACATGCATTTTAAGCATTTCATTTTACATTAAAACATGGAGATGCACTTATCTTTGCCAATTTTTTTTTTTAATAAAAGGCCAATGCCTTTTCGTGGTGACATACGGTTCCATGTTTTCCTTCTTGCATAAGATGCACCCTTCATGTGTCCTCCCAATTCTTGTTTCTCTTTCAAGTGGGGTGAGAAAGTGAAGTTGCTGGGGAACAGCCTTCTTGAGAAAATTTCTAGGGATTTCCCTCCCCTCTCAATCTTCTCCTATGGTTTCATCCAAATTAGAGAGCCATAATTGAAAACTCACCTTTTTCATGTCTTTCCAAAGCATAGAATTTAGCTGTCATAGAAAACACAATTTTTTTTTGCCTGCACATTTTTCTGATGCATATAGTTTTTAATTAAATTATACTGCAGCAATGACAAGAAGCATCAGCATATCTGGAGATAATCACTAACACAATTGGGGAAGAGCAGTTCTGTGGGCTTCCTGATGAGCAGGCAGCAAAGTCAGCATGAACTACAGAGGGCTGGGAAGTGGCAGTTAATCCCCTGCAACAGTTAATCCAATCCATCAGCAAAATGAAGGAATTCAAGGCCTTTACAGTGAAATTCAATATGGTAGAATGTAAAGTTCAGAGATGGTACAAATTGATATTAAAGAACAAGGTAGTCAGCAGGCGAATGACCTTGCCTGTTTAGATGTCTGAATTTTGACCTGGCAGCTATTAAAAATAGATCTGGTCAGATTGCTCAGGGAGTAGACTCATGAGGGGCATGGAGAACGTTTCTTGGGGGCTGCTTTAGAGGATCAGTATTTGTTGGGGATTGAAGGGAGAACTTAAACTGAAGCTAACGTTCATCTCAGAGGATCTCTGGATCCACGAGTGGTCCCTCTTTGGGGCAGGAGTCACACTTTAACACCAAACTCCTGACTTTTACACTGGCCAGTGGTTAGAGGAGGCTGCCCTCAAGTAGGGGCAGTTATGTTGGGTGGTACAATGACTATTTCAGGTGTTTGTTCTTGTTTTCTGGCAAAGAGTTTCAAACACTTGGAATTAGGAATCAAGAGTGCATGTGTCAATGCCATCGAAACCGATTCTCTTTGCAAAACCGTCAGGAATACTACTGGTGTTTCCAGCTATGACAGCCATTTATCATCAGCTAACCAGTTTTGCACAATGTGTGCCAAATTTTTTTTGATGCCTCTAGGAAGGATAGGAATGATAGGAAAGTCTTGTTATGCTAATGAAGTGACTCTTGGTGGTCCCCCAGACAGCTTCAGGATGGGTGCTAGTCACCTGAAAATCCAATTGTCTTAATCCATCTTGTGTTGCTGTAACGAAATACTTGAGACTGAGTATTTGGTACAGAAAAAAAGTTTATTTAGTTGATAATGCTAGAATATTAAGAATATAATGCTGATATCAGCCCTGGTGAGAGTCTCATCTGAGGATAACATCCATATGGCCGGATGTGCCATGTGGATGCCAGAGAGAGAGGAAGCAAGAGACCAAGAAGACCCCAGGCTCACTTTTTTTTTTTTTTTTAATAATTAGCTGCCCTTGGGTGCTCATCCACTCGTGGGAGAACTTCTGCGTGACCAGCATTAATCCCTCCAAAATGGTAGTGATGCTTTTGTCACGTCCTACTAGGTGCCACCTCCTAAAGATCCCCACAACTTTCAGCATCTTTACATGGTTCTAGAGGAACCAAGCATTCAGCACATACACCATATATCCATATCATAGCACCAACTATGTGATTGGAGGGTTAGAACATGGGGCCAGCCCCATCTCCAGGGAGGAGAGAGGGACTGGAGCTTGATATTACACAAATGACAAACAATTCAATCGATCACACCCACATAATAAACCCCAGCTTTCTGGTTCCTGAACACTTCAAGTGCTGAGAGAGTAGTACGCCCGTCCAAGAGGATAGGGCAGGAGAGCTCTGTGTTCTTGCTTGCAATTGATCTCGCCATATGTGATTTTTCTTTGGATTTCTTTGTCTCCTATCTTTTTTTTTTTTCCTTCTAGGCACCATTAACCAGCCAAGCTCTCTGGCACCTCCTAGGTGTTTGTGTACATTCTCACCTTAAGCTACTCTCTTTCCCCACAGGGCTATCCCTACGCTCTGGCCCTTGGGAGGGATTTCCCTTACTTTCCTCTTCCAGAACCTCTCTCAGTGGAAACGGAGTTGTAGCGGTCAGTTTCTTACTCATTCTCACATACGGAATGAATTCATCCATAAAACAAAACCGACCCTCTCCTGCTGTGAGTCATAGGGAATATTCTATGTGGCCGTAACTTTGAGCTGGAGGATGTGCATCAGTGCAACAGGGGTGGGTCACACCGGGTTGGGAACACTTCTTCATACAGATTGTTTGTATCTTCTAGCCCCGCCTAGGCCTGAACCCAGATGTGTCACTTTCATCTTAGGAAGGTTTTTCTGCTGTGCCCTGATATGATGACTTTGGGAGTCTTACGGACCCAGGTCATTTTGGAAAGTTCTGTCTGCAGTGTCACTTGGTTCCCATGATTGGGCACCTCTTTCCCTAACACTGTTACCTTTAAGGACCACCACCCTGTCTGGAAGATTATGGGGCAGGATTTCTTGCTCTGTTTGGACTTCCTGCTTGGGCCCCAGTGAAAGCAGACAACATTTTTGTGTTACCATGTGTGATTGTTAATTTTATGGGTCAATGTGGCTGGGCCATGATGCCCAGATATTTGGTCAAAGGTAATTTTGAATGTTTATGAGCATTTTATTTTAGGATAAGAGTGAAGTGTTTAAAGCAGATTTCCTTACATAATATGGGTGGTCTCATCCAATCATGTGAAGGTTTACATAGAACAAAGATTGAACTGCCTCAAGCAAGAAGGAATTCTACCATTACAGTCTTCAGACTTGAACTGGAGCGTCAGGTTTTCTCTGGGTCTGGAGCCTGCATGCTAACCCTGAGATCATGGACAGGAGCCAATTCCTTAAAACGACCCTCTCTCCACACACACACACACACACACACACACACACACACACCCCACAATTGATTCTATTTATCTGAAGAACCTTGACTGTATACATGGTCAGTGAGGTGAACCCATGTATGGCAATTCTCAAGGCCTGAAGGGGCTCCCTAAGCATTGTGCTTCCTGTCTTCTGAGAAAAAGTATGAGATGCAGCAATTTTCTTCTACCATGAGGGGTTCAGCATGTCCAGACAAGCTGTATTACTAAGGTGGTGAGCCTCTGAATTGTCATGAGATTTGTTTTCTATCATTTGGAAGGATATGATTTATCCACTTCAGGTCTCCAACGCGATTGCTATCTCTTCCTTCTCCGATATGATTAATACAGTGTCATCAGTAAGGTAGGAGGGATATCCAGATGCTCAGGTCTCCTCAGAATATTGTTTGACAGATGAGTTAATAGCCCTGGAGCTAGGCTGTAAGTGTATGCTGTTGTATGCTACAGAAGAATGCAAACTGTCTCATTTTCCTTATGAAGAGGAGGGCAAACCATGCATTTGTTGGGTCAATAGCTGCATAACATAGACTCACAAGAGTGTTGCCCTGCTCTAGCAAAGATGCCTCAGATGGCAACTGGGAAACTCGGTGGCTGAGTTTGTGTAGACAATGGCCATATTTGGTAAGGCCATTTGGAGTTTGGGGGTTTACGCTGGCAATTAATAGGGACATAATGGGGTCATCCTTGCTACATCCTACGTTTCTAAGGGTAGTACATATCTCAAATTCTCCCAGAATGTTTTAGTTAGCTTTTTCACTGCTGTGACTAAAGGACCCAACCAGAATGACTGTAGAGGAAGAAAAGTTTATTTAGGGGCTCACGGATTCAGAGGTCTCCATTCTTAAACAGCAGACTCCATCCTTCTGGGCTCGAGGCAAGGCTGCACATTGTGGGAGAAGAGAGTGGAGGAGGGAAGCAGCCTACAGGATGATCTGGAAGGAGAAAGGAGAGAGAGAGAGAGAGAGAGAGAGAGAGAGAGAGAGAGAGAGAGAGAGAGAGAGAGATTGCCAAATGCAAATATATGCCCCCAAGCCAGGCCCCCAATGGCCCACTCCTCTAGCCACACCCCACCTACCTACATTTACCCTCAGTTAATTCACTGATTGGGCTAAGTTTCTCTGAACCTTCTCACATCGTCTCACACATGAGCTTTTACATTCAAACCGTAACAGTGCAAAACGCTTCTGATATTGGTGGCAGGAGAGTGAGTCAGAGGCTTTCATCTGGCCTTGTGCACTGTGACATCTCTCACCTCATATTTCAAAGGGCCAACGTGTGCCAGCTCTCATAAACATCCTGATGACTGCTGTTTGGGTCAAGGATCCACTGGACCTCCTGAAGGTCAGCTCTGACCCAGAACTACGTTGATTACTTGGTCCTCATATACCCCCACACTAAGAGGGAGGCCGCAAGTCTCTCAGTCTCTTAACAACTTGGATAATGTGTATCATAGTCATGGAAATATTTTTCCACTGTACGATTCCTCCAGTAAAGGGTGCTTTATACTTTGAGAAAAGCACTGGAGATAGCACCAGTGAACAGAGTGGCTGTAGTGTTGCGGGGTTCCTCTTCCCGTGAACCTGAGCTTTCCTGCAGTCCTGAGTGTCTAAGTCTTCACGTTGAGGTCTAGAAACTGGAAAAGTAATCATGATGTTTTGTTGGAGCAGCTCTCCTCCTTCCTTTGGTCATCCAACTGATAGATGTTGATGCTATAGACTGAACATCACCTTGGTTGTCTAGCCATCTACCTCATCCCCACAACATGTTCTATTGCCTCTGGAGATTTTTGGCTACTGTAACCGTCCTGCATTTGTTATGAAAAGGAAACCCTATTGCTTCTGATATTTAAGTCCACCTCTCAACCTCTGCTATTTGGGATTTTATCATCCTATCGGCAGTCAGTGAGCCCACTTCTGTAGCAACATCTGCTTTCAGGCTGAGCTGCAGAACATGGTCATTTCTGAGATTCTCAGTAGGCAATGGCCCTCTAACCTCTGCTGCTTTGGTGAATAGTATCCTCCTTGCTGCTCACAGAACATGTAAGTGGGTTTCTGCCATTGCGAACATTCCCGTTCCCCTACCTATTTCCTGGGCCTTTGATCTCCTAATGCATTGTCTACCACGGTGCTTCTGTTAGATTGACTTCATGTACATGAGTCATTGTTCTCTTCAGTGTTCCTGGCTTCTGAGATCTTAGCCGGGGTGCTAAGTCCTGTGTCATGGGAGAGCACATCCATATCGGTGAATATTCTCCTATACAACTTTTCTGCCTTCCTTGATCTAGAACCTTCTAGACACAGTCCTGTAGATCAGCTCTTCCTGTAGGATAGCCCTGCAGCTTCTGTGAGGAATAGTTCTTTCTTCTCGTAGTCAGTGTAGTGCCTTCTTGGTAAGTTTACATTATGACTTCACTCCTAGTTATTGGTCTATGTCGAAGAGAAGATGTGGGGATAGGCACTAGAGGAAGTACCTGTGTCGGGCCGGGCAGAGGCTTGCTCATTGTCTTTAAGAAAGGGGGAGGGTCTTTACAGGACAGCAAAAGCTATTTTGGCAGGCTCAGAAATTTCAGAGAGATCTCATTTTCTGGGATTTCCACTTAGATATTCCCATCCCATGACTCATGGCCCCACACCTTCCCAAAGGCCCTGATTTTGAGATAGAAGACTTGCAGGGGTTGAGAATCCAACATTCTCTGAAGCTCTGCTACTTTAATAAACCTGTTCTGGGCTTGATTCTAGGCTTTTTAAAATTTTTTAATTTTTTTTTTTTTGCTTTTTAGCTATGGAAGCTGAGACTCACTCTATGTCATACAAAAGAAGACCTCTGCCTCCTAAACTAGTTAATTGATCACTTTGAACATTGCATTGTTTTTCTTTAGTGCATTGATTGCATCCACATATCTCTGCCGGATCCCACAGTTTTGTGATCCCTGCTTTCAAACTCCTTGAGCCCTGAGATGAATCTCACCCCAGGGTACTCCTGTCCCAGTTCCCCTCTGGGGAAAGTTTCCACAAGTTTGCCGCTACAGGGTGCCTGTGGCCATTCATGCCCTTCTTGGTGGCAGTGACAAGGCGTTTTAGAGCCAGCTGGCTGGAATCATCCTTATCCAAACGTCAGCTTCCCCAGACCACTCCTGGGACCAAGTCTTTAGTGGGATTCTCCAGGAAGCAGACACAGCGACAGATTTATTACCTGCATGCAGGTATTTATGAAGAAATATTTGTAGAGGTGACATCTGTTGAGTAATGAAATAAGTAGAAGTGGACAGAGGAACGAAGTGACCTTCAGAGCAGATTCTACAGGGAGCTGTAAAGCCAGGATGGTCCTTCAGATCTGTTCTTACTAGAAACGAGGCCCTGGCTTTTGATCTCTGCATTGACTAGCACCTAGAGGGAGGCTGTTCTGGGGAGAGGGTGTGGCCTTGGGTGAGGCCACTGTTTGGCCTGGGGGCAACTCCTGGGGGTTCACTCTGTACAGAGCCATGAGCCCCCAACACTGCCAGCAGCTAGAGAGAGAAATGCTTAGTCTTGAAGTTCCTGGGGAGCACAGCACAGCATCCACTGAAAGAATTTCACACTAGGGAATTCACATGATTGCATTCTTTCTTTAGAAAAACCCACCTGTCAGAAGTGAGAGAAAAGGATTAGAAAAGTTAATGGCAAGTTCTATAATGGCATACTAACAATGTCTCTATATTTATATGTTTGTATAGGAAGTACAGCAGATTTCTACCACAGAGGAATGCTAAGGTAGCAATTACAAGAGATATAGAGAAACATGAAGAACTGACAGTAATTCTGCCCAGATATTTATATCTCTAGTCCTTATAAATCTTGCTGTGATTCCATTACTAAGCAACTTTCCATTCACTGAAGCACTTTCACCCCAGGTCACTGCACATGCTAAAGCAGAAAGGCAAATCGATTCTTACTTAGTGATAACAGGTTAAACAAATTGAAATTCTTACATAATTTTAACAAGCCTCCAAATATGGGTAAGATGATAATAGATGCAACAGTAATGAGAAACAGATGGAAAGCTAATGAATCAAAGAGGGCAATAGACTTTGTGAACACTTAGTCACTCTTCTCTCTGGCGCCCTGGTGGAAAATGAAGGTGGAAGTCAGAGCAAAGTGGAGATTAAAAGGAAAGTGGGATGCTAAACAAATTTGGATTATTTTTGTTTTGCAAGGGTGATATATGAGTATACTCAGAAGTTTAGGAAATGTGGAAATTAAAAAATAAAAAAAAGTAAAAATGATTCCTAACACTATCACCTTTTAGCAAATAATTATTGTAAAGATTCCCAGTATTTCTTCTATGATGATATTCTGAATAAGTTGATTGTATTATAGACTCCTAGCTTGTTTCACTTAACATTTTACTTTATATATATTATAAAATTTTGTCATTAAAACTAATTATTTGAAAACTCTGTAATTTTTGCTTGTAGTGCAGTATTCTGTCGTAAGAAAAATATCCTTTTGTAACAGACAACCAAAAGGTTTTGGACTGAGAGTCAGGGCTCCTAAGTCCTGAAGGAGGTGCCTGTCAGGAGAGAGGGGAGAGGCAGGAGAAAGCAGAGCTGAGCGCATATGGCTCTGAGAGCCAGCTTCCTGCACCTCCTTCTCTGAGCTGCTTCCATTGCTCCTTGATTTCAGTCAGTTCCAGCAGCATCCTTTCGCCTTGCAGTGATCCCACACCAGACGGCTTCAGATACTGACTCCATGAGGAAGAGGAGGGACACTCAGTGTCTCTGGGGGTGGGTGGAAGGCAGCAGGACTGAGAAGACCAGGATGCAGATGGCTCAAGCATCAGACGTGGGTGGCCCATCCTCGGGTGCATATTCAGGGACTCGGGGGGGGGGGATCTGGGATCGTAATTTTCAAGTGTGTTTGAGCATTGAAGTCACAAGAAGGGAGAGGCCAGGCCAGGCAGTGCTTCTCAGGAGCCGTGTTAGACCAAACGCCGCAGAAGCAGAGAAACCTTTTCAGTGAAACCACATAATTACCTTGCCTCTTTTATTTTGCAGCGATTAAAAGAGAATTAAAAAAAAACCCTCCCTGTTCTTTTATAAGTCCCTATTTAAACAGTATTGTGAAGGTCTGAAAATAACAACCCTAATCATGTAATAACATCTACCCACATAAAAGCATGCCAAAGATAAGTGTATAAAAAGAATCAGTTCCCATGTGTGTATACAGATATAATTACTTATATCTTCCCTGATTTCATTATAACGTAAATCTTCCCTTCTCTTTATCCTTTAATCATCTGCTTCCACCCATGATTTAAAAACTGTATGGAATAAAGTCCTGGCCCTCAAATAAGTTAGAACCTCGGGGGGTTGTTTTATTTTATGGGAGTTGGGAGAAAAGACAGGTAAATAAATAAATATGATATGGTGTTTTATGTCATAACAAAATATGCACCAAATACAGGTAAATAGATAGCTATCGTGCTGTGTTTTATATGCCATAATAAAAATATATACAAAAACTAGTAAAGTCCAGAAGCAACCTTGCCTATATGTGTCTGGGTTTCTGGGAACTCTTCCGGGGAGGGTGAACTTTAGGTTGTTGGGTAAGGGTGACAGTGAAAATTTCAGGCAGTAAATAGGTGAAAATTGCTACAAAGAGCCTGATGGTAGAAGTCACAGCTCCTGATCAGAGCACTGAGAAGAGATGTTGGAATTCAGAGGTGACGTGTGGAGAGGATGCTGGTGGAATGCCCAGGCTTCTCTGGATTTGGGATACCAGGATTCCACACTCCTACTTGTGTGCCATGGAATTACCGGGACTGGCTTTCACTGAGTTTTCAGTAATAACATTGCATGTTTCTTCAAAGGAAAGAAAGAATCTCTTTCAGGTAAACAGGAAGAATGGTATTTAAATGACCACATCATCTGTGTCCTATGGTCAAGAAGACTGGCCATGTGACATTGGGGGCAGGTGAGATATTTATTTACCTGCAAGACTTTCCTAACTAGAATATATCCAGGTGGTTTGAGGGCTACTCTATTCTCTGAAGTGTTCTGCATCAAGGCCATTTGTGACTCAAAGTACATTTAATCCAAAAGGCCACAACAGGTCTCCTAGCTGTCCTTGTTGCACAAACATCATTAGCACCTGCAGGGACTTTCTGTGCGGTCGGGGACTTTGCCCTCAGCAACCGATGTCTTCTTCAGGCAGGTCGTAAAGAGCCCCGGCAATGGATTCTCAGGCTCCCTCTCCCAGCTGATGATTTCTTCTACGACCTCATTATGACCTGGTGAGGCTGCAGATTGTGAGAGCACACAGCACTTGTGCTGGTAAAAACTCCACCTCCAAGGTTCAGGCAGGCTTCATAGATTTCTACTCATTTTCTAAACAGCATGGGGCAGAGCTGAGTTTTCTGAAGGCATTAATACAACCCAAGTGCGTGTGTGTGGGCAGAATTGGTTTTTACTGCTATTTCCCTGTAAAAGTCTAATATTTCGGCGATGACGGTGGTGATAGCGTATGAGGAAGTCAACTATTGCTGGGCCATGGAAGACAGGCAGATGAGAGGAGGAAGAAATATTCCATTGCAGATCTTCCTCAGTTTATGTTTTGCAGGGTAGAAAAATAAAGCTCAGAAAACAAGACTGGTAGGATTTAGGCACTTAAGTTGAGGTCTATTAAAATACTGAGTCTCCTATTGTGTTGTAACAAGATATTAACTGGGTCTCTTTCGAGGATTAGAATCAAAGCAAAGAGAGGGAGAGAGTGTACCCAGGAGTTAAATTAATTTAAAACATAAGAAATAATTACTTTTCTATATTCCTATTCACCTTCTGTAATAATACCCCTGTGTCAGAGAAAAGCAGCCTTTCAAAGAAGAAAACTTCTTAGCCTCCTTCTGCCCTCCACCAGCTTCCTTCCTGGAGGATCATTCACCGTAGCAGAGACGCCAAATTGAGAGTCAGAGCAAGGTGCCGGATGGCAGTTCTGGCCCTGGGCCTTGAGCCTGGGCACATGCTTGTGTGGGGCATCAGTGTTCTCAGCCCCTCAGTCAAGGGGCTAGTCCTGGGGAATCAGCGAAATCAATGGTGAGAACCTACCTTGGAGTGACTTTGGATGATAAGGACAAACTGGTTCAAGATGTGTACATAATAGAAAATGGGAAAGTGATTATGTTACCTTAGAAACTGCAGAAGCAGAGAGAAGAGAGGCCCTGCAAACTCCACGAAGATAAAGATTTAAAAATATTTGGAGAAAAAGGGATAGTCCCAGCACTCAGACGGAACAGGGCCCGAGAGGGAGGACTGTGTGGCTCTCAGAATCAGGGTTCTCCCTGCACAATTCCAGATGAGGAGCAGAGAAGAAATGGGCAGAGAGGTGACGGCTAAAGGAGAGAATATGCAAAAGAAAGACAATGGGAGGGGAAATAAAAATGACAAAAATATATATGAAGAAAACAAAGATTAAAAAATGAGCCTGGTTCAAGCGACTTCAAAGTACAGTCTCCAGATGAGTGAAGAAGTCCTACTAAAGTATAAAAATGATGAGTGAATTGTCTTTTGAGATGCAGGCCTGATGATATTATCCTTTCTTAAAATCCCATTCTCTGTAGGAATTATTCACACTGAGATTTAATTGGAACTCCTTCTTCAGTCTCTAGCTCCTACTCTGTACCTGAGATGTGTTCGGAGATGTGGTAGACCCTACGTGATTCTCAAGAAGCTGTTCTGGGGACTACTTGTCTTTAGATCCTTTTTTCATTCTGTATGATGCTATGTCAAGAAATCAAACATTACAGAAATTAATCAAATATAGAGATATCCGTTTATCTTCTCTACCGAGACAATTATTAACAATTTATGGTCTATTTTTATATTTATATATGTATGCCAACAATTATTGTTATTGTATTTTAAAAATGATATTGTATACAGATGTGAGTTAGTTGCTTAAGGATGAAGGCACATTCTAAGAAATGCATCATTAGAAAATTTATTCATTGTATAAACATCATAAAATGTACGTATACACTGAGATGATATACCCTATTTTACCTAAGCTGTGTGCTATATAGCCTGTTGCTCCTAAACTGCAACACTGTATGGTATTTCCTGTATCAAAATTGTAGGCAGTTATAACAATGGCAAGTATCTGTGTATCTAAATGTAGAAAAGGTACATTAAAATATAAGGTGATGGGAATTTTTCAGCTCCGTTACAACCTTATGGGACTGCCATCATACATGTTGTTTATTAAGGACTTAAACATTGTTATGTGGTATCTGGCTATATATATTCATGCATGTGTGTATGTGTGTGTGTGTGTGTGTGTGTGTGTGTGTGTGTGCAATTATATGTATATATCTTTACCATTTTATCCTAACTATGGGCATTTTTCCATATTAATTCATCAAGCTTATTTCCTTTATTTAACATAGCATAAAGTATATGCTGAAGGCCTTATTTAACCCATTACTCTTAAATGTTCTTTAGATGTTAGAATTTATTTCTGTTATAAAGAGAAGCACACTTGCATATACATTTTTTATCAAATACAGGTTTATTTTCCTATTTATTTTTATACTTGTCATTCATGCAACAGCTGTATATTAAACACTTTTTATTTTTTAGAATGTCTTAAAACTCACCTGTACTGTGAAGCCTAAAATACTCAGCTCTCTAAATCAGGATAAAAGTACTGCCCTTTCTCATCTTCCCCTGGGTACATTTCTATTTCTGTCTCTCCATCCTTCTGGACTGCTAGCATAGAAAGGCTCTTACTATTGTTCCAATCATCAAACTATACAATAAAGGTGAATCCTTAGCTTATAGATTAGAAAAGTGTTCCCCTAGAGGATGTCAAAGAAAGAGAGGAATCTTGTCAAGTTAGAGTGGATTATATAAGACTAGGCTCTGCCAGATTAATCACATTTTCTTTCTTAGAAAGTTTTCTATATGATAAATATAGATTAGGGTATGAATGTTGTCAATGGAGAATATCTTGATTTCAGTGAGACATTTAAATTCTGAAACAGGATATGCTTGCAACTATAGAGGAAAAAGTGTATTCAACAATAGGCAAATTTATAACTAGTTCAACAATTTTGCCTGTAGAATAGAAGTTAATCAATCCACATCAGCTTACAGGAAATTTGAGCTATGGCATAGGATTCTGGCTCTGTCCTACCTGGAGTTAAGTAGAAAATGTCTTCCTTATGGCTCTTACTGCAAGACAACAGCAGAATTACTGTGTACAAATGCTGGTCCTGGCTTCTTGGATAATAGAGCTATCCTTTGCTGAACCTGTGGTCTCTTGATCATACTGATACGAAGTGACGTGACAGAAGCAACTAGTTATATAGCTACTCCATTTTAGGACAATTGTATTTTTTTTTCCTGAATCATTTAAACAAAATTGTTTTGTGATGATTTAGATATTTCAAAACTAAAAAAGGGAAAAAAAGGATATCTGTCAAAGTAGCCCTATTTTCCCTTATGCTGTTTACATTACTTTTTAAACTCTGATTGTTCATATCAGTGTAAATGTACATGCAATTGTAAGAGTAAGAAGTAAGACAGAGGGAACTTTTGTTTTAAATATTTCTTTCTTTTTTACTTAATTGATTTTATTTTTTTTAAATACACAACAGCAGAATGCATTACAATTATTACACATACAGAGCACAATTTTCCAGATCTTTGTATATAAAGTATGTTCACGCCAATTCATGTCTTTTTTTTTCTGTTTTGTCCAGTTATTATTTCTTCTTTTTTTATTAGTTGCTCAAAACATTACAATGATCTTGACATATCATATATCATACATTTGATTCAAATGGGGTATGAATTCTTATTTTTCCCACGTGTACAGAATGTAGGATCACATTGGTGATACAGCCCAATTCATGTCTTCATGCATGTACTTTGTTTTTTTTTTTTTTGCATTACAATTTTTGTTATATATATGTATATATAAATTGTGGTATATAATGTATATACCACAATTTTTCATATCTCTGTATATAAAGTAGGTTGACACCAATTCATGTCTTCATACATGTAATTTGGATAATGATGTCCATCACATTCCACCCTCCTTGCTAATCCCCTGCCTCCTCCCTTTCCCTCCCACCCCTCTTCCCTATCTAGAATTTCACTCACGTTCCAAACTCAGGTTCTCACAGTGGTGCAAAACCTATCCCCATCACCTCTGAGACCCTCATCTCCTTTTTATATTGTTCGCACAATTTCTTCCATTGATAGATTCTATGTAATCATACTACAATGTCACAATCAGGGAACTGAGATGGACACAATTGATGAACTGCATTCAGATTTCACCAGCTTTACATGTGCTCATTTGTTTACCTGTGCATTTAGTTCTATTGGAATTAACCACATCTATTCATTCATGAGATCACCGCCACAGTCAACTTGCAGAACGGTTCCATTGCAAGGATCTCCTGTGTTACCATTCCAAGGTCCCTCCCCCCAATCTTAGCCATGACTAAGCTATGACTTAGCTCTCCCCTCCTCCCTCACCTGACCCTTTGGCAACCACTAATCTGTTTTCCATCTGTATAATTTTTTCACTTCAAAAATGCTATATAAATAGAACCATACATCACATAACCTTTTGCAACTGGCTTTTTAAAAAAACCTCAGCATGATTCTCTGGAGAGCCATCTACTATGTGTATCAATGGTTCATTCCTTTTTATTGCTAAATATTTCATGGTATGGATGTACCACAGCTTATTGAGACATTCATCCAAGGAGAGATATTTGAGTTGTTGCCAGTTTTGGACAATTACTAACAAAGCTGCTGTGAACAATGTGTTTGCGTTTTTGTGTGAACCTGAGTTTCCATTTCTTTGATTAAATGCCTAAGGGACCAATCACTGGGTCATATGGTAAGTACAGTGATGATTTTTCTGACTTTCCTGGCTTCTGCTGACCTTGACAGATTTGAGGAAAGCTGCTGAGACATTCTGTAGACTTTCCTTTAATTTTCATTTAATATTTTTTTTTTCTCATTTGATTGGACTTACGGATTTTTAAGAAAATGACTACAGAGGTAAAGTGCCATTTTCACCACACTGTGACAAAATTGTATGCTTTTCAACATTTATTGACTATTGATGATGTTGACCTTGACCACCTGGCGAAAGTGGTATTTGCCAGTGGTTTTCATTGTAAAGACCCTTCTTCCCTGACCCCCCTAATCTGGTGATGCTATTGAGAGGTGGTAACCTCAAGAGGAAAGACCTTGTTGGAGGAAGTTGGTCATGGGGAATATGTCCTTCAAGGGTGTGTCTTGTTCCTGGCCTCCTTCTCCTGTCTTGGTTTCTGGCTGCCATGAAGTGGGCAGCTTTTCTCCTCTGTGCCCTCTTTTCCACCACGTTCTGCCTCACTTCAGGCCCAGAAACAACAGAGCCAAGTGGCCATGAACTGAAATTCCTAAAACTGTGAACCAAAATAAATCCTTTCCCCCTTTTAAGTTGTTTTTCTCAAGTGTTTTGTTCCAGTGACAGAAAGCTGACTAACACACAAGAGGCATTCTTTGAAATGAGAGGAAAACATGTGGTTGATTGCTTTCCCACAATAGGTACTTTCTGAGCTTGCAAGACTTGCGTAGGAAGACTTGTCATTTGTCTTGAGTTCACTGTAGACTTCGCAACCTTGCTGTTCCACCAGGACTGAGGGGATCCCCATTGCAAGAGACTTTCAGTGAAAAACTGAGAATGATGTGACATTTCATTATGATGCTGGAAATTCTGCAGCCCTATCGAAACCGTGAAGGATGGTGCCTAATGGAAAAGAATAGTAACTAATAGCAGAGCTGAAGGAGGGAAAGAAATTGGGTCTTTGATGACTTCAGTGAACCCATTCTTGAAATAGCCATTCATTTCTGTATTGTTTAGTCATTTTTTTTTTTTGCTTATAATCTAAGGCCTTCTGACTGTCACTACAGATGTATATGCTGAATTAAAGCTCAATACAATATGTCCTTTGGCATTCAAAGCTCATGCATTATTGATATTAAAACTACTAGTATCAATAACTATGGTTCTAAATTATTTTTTTGACACAACTTTTCTTTGAGAGAAAGTTCTTTGGATCAGTGTTTGTGAAAAGTTAGCTCATTGATCTCTTCTGCCTTCTATCTCTCCTCATTCATTTTTCATAAGTTCCTGAATGCGGGTGGTATGCTGAATTCATCTTAGACTCTGGGGATCCAAGGGTGATACTGGACATCTCCTGCTCCTATCCCTGGAGACTCATAGTTCAAGGGAGTTGATAATGATATGTAAACAACCAAAGTAACATCTGTGATGGGCCTGGCAAAGTGACAGACTTTCAGAGAAAAACACAAATGATGTGTAAGGATTTAGAAGGGGAAATTTTGTGAAGGAGTTATGAAAGAGGAAGAAAACCAACTCAGTTTTTCTCACTAGGTTCTTACAATGTATTCCTCACTCCAGATGTGTAGGGATTTCCCCATCTAGGAGGCAAGCGATGGTGTGGCGGTGGACACCGGCTGTCTGACACTGGCTACTTGGTGGTCACATCACATTCCAGAGGTGAGGTCCTCAGCTCCACAAGGCTGCCCCCCACTTCCGATGCCTGTTGCGGATTTCAGTCTTCAACATTCTGACTGGCCAGGTATAAGTTGGGGTCCCCACACTTCCTCCTGGGGTCTGATTGATTTACTAGCTCATGAAAGTCAAGGAACACATTTACTGTGTTATTAAAAGGGAATTATAAGGGAGACCACAAAAGAAACAGATGAAGAGATGCACACAGGAGGTCAGTGGGAAGGGCCGCAGGGCTGCCTTGTCCTCTCCAAGAACTTCCATGTGCTTCGCTGGGAATTCTCAGGGAATTCTCTGGGAATTCTCTCCCATTGGGTTCTTATGGAGGCTGCATGAAGCCATTGGCTATTGGTGATAATCTTCAACTCTTCTCCCCTTCCAGGAAGTTGGGGGAAATGGGGCTGAAAGTCTCCACCCTCTAATCTCACAGTGGTCTTTCCGAGACCAGCCCCTATACTTTGGGCCACCAGTCAACTCCTGAGCATACCATAACACGTATAATTTGAATTTCAAGTATTTTAGGAGCCATCTGCCAGGAACTGAGAACAAAGACCAAATACATATTACCTAATACTACAGATCGGAATTGGAAAAAGTTAAAAAAAAAAAAAGAGGAAAAGAAGGCAGAAGAGATCCATGAGCTAACTTTTCACAAAAGCCTTCTACACCGAAGGAAATGCAGGGTGGAAATGAGAACAAAATCTTTTTGGAGAAATGCAAAATCACAAAGATGTAGCTGGACAATGGGGAAGGAGTTTCACAGTGAGACAGGACGTTGGCGAGATCAGATACAATCAGACCCTGGAGACCTTTGAATGCCAGGCGGTAGCAGAGCCCCTCCTCCACCAAAGAGTCTTAATTAAGCTTCTCCAGAGACCCTCAACACAATTCTTCTTATTAACAAAATGTCAGCAAAAGTTTCTGCAAAGAACTCAATGTAGTTTGAGACTTCCTGTTTTTTTTTTTTTTTTAATAATGGCTGAGTTGCTCTGTCTTGCAAAAGCTGAATTTGCCTGCTAACTTGATGGTATATAAGAATTGTTACTTCTGCTTTCTGTGGTAAAGATGTGTGAAACCTCCATTTAGTCTAAAAAAATTGGAACAAAAAGCAACTTTCATGTAAAACTTCAAACCCCTCTTCCCACTGTATAAAGTTCAATGAATTTTTGCACTCGGGGTCCAGATTGTTTCTGTTTTTTAGGTGATAGCTGATCTGGACCACGGCAACCAATAAGCCCACTTCCTGGAAATTCCAGGTGCCCAGTCACATCTGCCCTACATCGAGGCCAGGAATTCTGTATTTCAATCCTCTTTTTCATGGGGGCATGGGGTACCAGTGACTGAACTCAAGGGCACTCAACCACTGAGTCACATCCCCAGCCCTATTTTGTATTTTATTTAGAGACAGAGTCTCATGGAGTTGCTTAGAGCCTTGCTTTTTGCTGAGGCTGGCTTTGAACTCACCATCCTCCTCCTCAGCCTCCCGAGCAGGTAGGATTACAGGCATGTGCCACCATGTCTACCTATTTTAAGCCTTTTAACAGATAAAAACTACATAATTTTTCTAAGGTTTGTCTGTCTGAAAAGGTTTACATCTGACTAGGTGAAGAAGATGGTCAGTGAGGTGCCCTTTACCCTCTTATTTTTCCTTGTCTTCCTCTTTTAAGCAGATCTGGATTTTGATTATTCATTTCATGTGGATTTTTTGTTTTAAAAATAATATTTCAAAAATGATATTTAACCTATTCTCATATAAGTACCAACACATACCATCAGAGAATACATTCTCTCTATTAGGTAACAATTTGGAATCCCAAATCATAGCTGGTTTTATATAGTCATTGACACTTGAGATTTAAAATTCCATTTCCTGCCTAAAACAAATTTAGTGGTAGTATCATTGCCTTTAAAAAATTATATATGAGATGATGTTCATGGCAGTGTTTTTCAGATAGAACATCTGGGGATACTGGCAAACCAGATGGAGGATGGATCCTCATAGATACGCCACCTAGGGCAAAACTTGAAAGCTTTCTAGAATCCGCTTTGTTTTATGAATTTTAATGCCTTTTAATGCCATTGTTGGTTTAACTTCTTTTTTTTATTGGATAATAAACACAAGGGGAAATGGTTCAGTGGGACTTTAAAGAAACCAACTCTGCTTTGACTAACATGGTAAGCAATTTATGGCATCTTCTTTGTATTTTGTGATTCAGGGATGTGCATATTATCTGAAAAGTATGCAAATGGTCTTGGAGAAAATAGGAGTTGAATAAATGTCAGTAACATACTGTACAGTGGGGTGTATGGCATCGTCCTAGTTTCTTTTTCCTCTCTGTGGCTCCTGTGGAAGAAAGTGCTCTTTATCAGAGGCGTCTCAATCACTTTCTGTACTTGTCTCTGGTGTATGTAGTCCCTGCCATACGCACATCAATGTTAGTTATTGAGCGGGTATCAATTCCTTCCTGGTGGAAGGCACAGAGTTACAGCACTCTTGGACCTACTCAGACCATGATTTGGATTTAAGAATTTTTGATGCAGGCTATTTTAAATTTGGTTTCTCCAGAGCAATTCTTTACTTTCTGGCAGTTGGATTTAATTTCTCAAATTCAGATCAGACAAATACATTTTTAAAATGGGAATCCCAAGATTACCTTGGCCCTCTTTGTGTGAGCTGGGTAACTGCTCTCATGGTTGGTTTCTAGATCGTGCTTTGAAGATATTTCAGGGAATGGAAGTATGTAGCTTGGAGATCAGAGTTAATGCTTGTAATTGGGCTCAGATGCCAGCTGGAAGCCACATTCAACTGCAGAATATAAAAGGAATGACAACTTTGGGCAATACAATTAAAATCCAGGGCCAGAGAGAAAAGTTGACATCATTGAGTTTGGGGAAACTGTAACAAATACTAAATTTAGTGGAAAACCCAAGTTTAGTGAGCTAGTGGCAAATAAAGAGCTCAAACATTTTTCTTTTCTATATAAAGTTCCATATTCAGGCAGAATATCCAGGTAACTTCCCCACAACCCTCATAAAAATGTACTACTAATCCACCCACCTCATTAGGCAGATGAGAAGAGTTAAGGAGGTTTTGACCAGAACCAAAGACATTTCTCTCCTAAATCACTTTAATTCTGGACCCTTTTGGAGGAATGGAAAAGGGTAATGATGGGGTTTGAAGGCAGACTGGGTTTCAATACTGGTTCTGCCATCTCGGCTGCAATCTCCTCTTTTATAAAAATTAGAATAGAGTACTTTGCTCTTTTTTTGTCAAAAATTATTGGGTGAAAATTAAGTGAAGTCATTGTTGTGGAATGCCCGTCCCAGGACAGAACCTAAAATAGGGCACAAGAAATAACCATGATAGTGCTAAGTGTTGAGAGTCTGTAATCTCAAAACCTGTGAAACCTGAGCTCTTGAGGCTGAGAGATCTCTGCAGTGAAAGGTTTTCTTGAGCCATTAGAGAGACTATCCAGAAAAAGACCAGGTCCTGGGACAAGTGCCTGCAGCTATCAGCAGCAGGGCCAGGTAGCCGTTGGAATTATGTCCACTGGACCGAGCTAAGAGTATTGGTCTATAATAAAAATTGCAGAAGGCATAAGATTGGACTGGAGTAAAGGAAGAGGAAGGAATAATCTGTAACATGGCTTGGGGTACTAGGCAGGCAATAAGGAAAAGCAGGAAAACATATACCAGAGCTCAGGTGAGCGGAGGTGGTCACCTCTCTTCACCTTGAATACTCTTTTAAGACCAGGCAGAGATTGGCTTTCTGGCAATCATTCATTTCTACTAGATGGAACTGGAAGGCAAGTAAAGTGGCACATCTCTTGTTTACCCCATCTCAGATCATTAGGAGCAATTGGTTCTACCTGTCGGGATTCAGGTGGAAGGGGGTCAAAGATACCCCATGGATTTCAAAAGTACAGAAGGTTTGGCTGTCTCTCTGCTGGGATTCCATGGTGTCTGCTAATTCAAAGGGAAAGTTCTGCCTGCATTTCTAAAGAATTGCAAAGATAGTTTTGTGATTTTGACTTGCTCCCCCATCATTCCCTTTTTTATTCACTGCTCCCATTTTAACTAGCAGAGTCTTGCTGAGAAAGATCTGCATAAGGAAGTTTGCTTTCACCTTCTCCACCACAGGGAATTTTAAATAAGAGCAGATTGCTGATTGAATCCTAGGCTCAAAGCCTTGCTCTTCCTATTCCTGGTATGAGCTCTTCTTCCTCCAATTTTAACATGTTGGCGTGTTAACCTAAGAGATCTGAACTATCTTTATAATAATCAGGAGTAAGTAGGAGAACTGTAGGATTTATCTTCAATTGAACTACACTGGACATGTAGGTTTTTGATTTATTGATCAAGGAGGTGAAAACAAAATTAAGTCACCCATTTTCCATTGGAGTTCAGGTTTTGTCCAGTTTTGCAAGGTGACAAGATTGTTATCCGAAATACTTGAGCCCAGGAATGTATGATCGGGGAATTCAGACAAAGCATACAGTCTTTTTCGTTGGGTGGCACGTCTTGTGTTTTGGAGGATTCAGTGAATTTGTTCTGCAGGAAGTATGAACACCATCAGCATTTTTTCATTTAACACAAAGTAGCACCGGGTAGTCAGCTTTTCCACCAGTAAAGACCCAAGAAGAACAACATAGAGGAAAAGGTTATTTGGTCCTTGAGGTTTCAGAGGTCTCAGTGCACAGATGGCTGATGTAGCTCTGTACCCAAAATGAAGCAGAACCTCATGGCGGGAAGGAAAGCAGCATCTCAGGACTTGACAATCAGGAAGGGCGGGGTGGGGGGAGGGGAAAAGGGGGAGGGGGAAACCTCTGTTTACATGGGGCAAAATATAAACCCCAAAGGCACACCCCCAGTGATCTACCTCCTCCAGACACACTCTGTCTTTCTACTGCTACTGCCCAGTTAATTCATTTCAGGGGATTAATCCACTGATTGGGTTACAACTTTCATAATTCCATCATTGAATCCCTGAACGTTCTTGCATTGTCTCACAAGTGAGCTTTTGGGGAGACATCTCCTATGCAAACCATAACATGTGGTTTACTTCTATCTTGGTGTTCAAGAACCAAAGGCCAAGATGGCAAAGTCATTGGCTGCTTCTCCAAGACAGTAGCTATTATTATTAATTATGAATATTGGAGAAATCACCTCAAATGAAACATTCAGCTAAAAAGGATTCATTTCTTGCTATAAATCCATAAGTATGTCTCAAAAACTGCCATAGAATCAGTAGCACTTTTTGAGTCTATAATAATCTCCAATCATAGTGATGTTCATTTCTTTGAATTGACATTACTTGACATTTACGCAACTGCTAATGTTAGCAAATTTGTAACTGTTTTCAATATTAAAAATAGATATTTAAAATCAGCAATTGTATTAAAGTGTAATATGTTACATTAAGTAAAACTTTTTTGAGGTTTCTTCTGAAATTACTTAAAACTTAACTTTTTGTAGGCACCCTCTTTTAATATTGAATAAGGCAATTTTAAAAATTATAAATAAAATTATTTTCCAGCTGTGGCCATGAACAGGATTGGTTCTGAGTGTCACAAACGGACTGAGAAATAATTCTTTTCAAAGTGGTAGTTGGAATAAGCACCACAGTAACTCAACTTTAACAGCCAGTCATCAACAAGATCCTGCCATATATAACAAGCTCTGGTGTCTCACAGCTCCATTAGTAAATCTTGTTAGAGGATTTAGAATACTCTGGCAGGCCTTATCTTCCTGAACCCAAGTTCAGCATTCAATTTGCAACTTTTGTGTTAAATGTGCACACCTTCTCGGGAAGAAAGTAAACCATTCCCCTTGCCCCCAGAATAGCAATATTCTCTGAATTTTACATTGACCACCATATTGGCAGCTGATCTATGTGGTATCTCATTGCCTAAATGTTGTCAATTAACTTGTTGCAGACAGTCAAGGTTAAGTTGCAGTATTTCCATTAGGCTATTTGAAGTTATTGACTGAGTAAGAGTTTCTACTTTTTAGGTGTACAACGTAATTTATAGGCTAATTAGGAAGTTGCACCCATTGTCACAGCATCAGCAATTGCCTATTATACTCTTCCTTTGTGACACTATTAGAGGCAAAACTAGTCCAGACACTGATCCTGTCTGCCAAATGGATGGCTAGACATCAGGTCAGATTGAATTAATTTACACAGTTTCCCATCTGGTGTCTGATTCATTCTGTGAAGCTGCTGGAAGCAGAGGAGGTCTACAGATGACTGCTACTAAAACATGACCATAAGTATGTGTTTTCTATCAAAAGATGTCAATGTGAACTCCATGTTTGGAAGAGGACTAATATAAACATCTTTGGCCTAACACCTCCTCACAGCAAAGGTTGTCCAACCTGGCCCATGTTCATAAAAGAGATGATAGAATTATTTAAAGCTAACCATACATATTTATAGGAGGATTTATAAACTGTTCTGATTGGAGTTAAAGATTCTAGAACAAGCCAGAATGATCTAGAGATTTTTAAACTCTAGTTGTGAGAATTTAGAGAGAGCAGGCATTTCCCCCTCCCTGAAATACCCCTGAGGGTGGAAACCCAGGAGCACACTGACAGTCTAGCCTCAATTGTGCTGCCTGCAGTCTAGCCACCCTCTGGACTTCTGCCAATTTTAGGACTCTGTTTTTGTTGATTAAAACCCATCCTTCTGGGCTGGGGATGTGGCTCAAGCGGTAGCTCGCTCTCGCCTGGCATGCGTGCGGCCTGGGTTCGATCACATACAACAAAGATGTTGTGTCTGCTGAGAACTGAAAAATAAATATTAAAATTCTCTCTCTTTAAAAAAAAAAACCATCCTTCTTACTCCAGGTGAATCTTCTATTGTATGACCCATTGAAAGTTAGTTATACCTATTTTATTAAATGGAAAAAAACCCCACAAATGAGTAAGAAAGAAGTTTTTCTAATGAGAACTTTAATTTAACTAACAGGATAATTCTAGTAAAATGGCTTTGAGGTTAATAAAGGATGACAGAAAATGTTGATCATGAATCACTAGGGAAATGCAAATCTGAACCATAATGAGATATCAACTCATGCCCATTGGAATGGTTATTATCAAACCCCAACAAAATAAAAATATAGAAAACAAGTATTGGCAAGGATGTGGAGAAATTGGAACTCTTGTGTATAGTACTGGTAGGAATGTAAAAGACTATACAGACTCTGCAAAATGAGTCACTGGAACTTTCAAAGAATTAAACACACAATTACCATATGATCTGGTAGTTTGGATTCTGGGTGTTTATACAAAGGAACTGAAGCAGGTACTAGAAGTATTCATATAGTCATGTTAGTAGCAGAATTATTCACAGTTTCCAAAATGAGAAACAAGCCAAGTGACCACTGGTGGATGGATGGATAAGTAATGTGTGGCCTATACATGCAACAAACCATTGCTCAGTCTGAAGAAGTCTGACATTGCACAACATGGATGGACCTTAAAATACTGTGTGGAATAAGCCAGAAAAAAGGATAAATATTGTATGATTCCATTGGCAGGGCATCTCTAGAATAGTCAAATTTACATAGAGATTCTATAGAGAAACTAGAATGGAGATGACCAGGAACAGAGGGTAGTGGAGAATGGGTAGATGAAGAATGAGACAGATGTTGGTGATATTTGCTCAACATTATCAATATGCTTAATGCCATTGAATTGTGCTTTAAAAATGGCTAAAATGGTAAAATTTATAAAGGTACCTTTGAGGCTTATTCAGAATCTTATAGAATGGATTTTTGTGTTACTGGATCTCGGTTTGACATTTAATTCTCTGCTTTGACTTTGATTGGGGCCCCTTTACTGGACAGGACACTTCCAAGGTTCTGGGAGAGGCTCTAGCAATGTGTTTACCATGTCATATGCTTTTAAAATTTTGCAAAATAACCTGTTTTCATCTCAGTCGATAAGGCTATTTTCGTCTTTTAATTTTCCCTCTGTTATACTTTCACTCAGATCAAATGACACTGGAGAGGCAGAAGGCAGTGTGGAGATGCAGATAAGAAGTTGAATGAGGCATATGTTTAATTTAGTTTTAGAGGGATATGTTTATGTGCTTTTACAGTCAGTTTTGTGTGTATTGTTCAGCTGCTAACCATCCCCATATAGGACTGACTCTGAGGAATGCTCTCTGGGATGACAAGATACAAGTAACGGGAGGGGTAAGAACAGGAGTGATCAGTCAAAAAGAGTCTATGGAGCCTGGCTTAGAAAATATGCAAAAGCAGAGCCAGAAGCACCAACCATGCACAGTTCAAAGAGAATCTAAGATTAATCACTGACTATGAAAACTCAAAAACCTTAAAAATGTAACTTGATAAAAGTTTCCCTGAATTTGATGACTAGCTTCAAAACTTTACATGGCATTACCAATATTGAGTCATGAAGGTGAAAGAAATTTTCTAAAACCATCAATGATAAAAATAAATTTGATCGATCAAGCTGTGAAGAATATCTAGAACTATATTAAATTCTGTATTATTTTGATAGAAAGAATTATGAAACTATGGTGACAGGAGGGGGAGGTCAAAGAAGATTCGGATAAAAATATTGGGGGAAAGCATTGCAAAAGTTGCCAGGAAAATGTGTTAGTTTACTGGATTTTAGGATGTTTTCATGTTTGCTTTTAAAAATTTGTAATTTTTCTAATTTTAAATAAATATTCACTGCCATATCTATGTATGCAGTTCTGGTTTTATATTATGATTTTGTATTATATTATTATAATGCCTAAACATTGTACAATCCTAGAAATTGGATCTACTCTAGCATGGGATTGAGAGTAGTTCTTCTCCAGACTTGGTTTCTTAGGAGTTAAAGGTTGAGAACTGCACTACATGAAAGGGTTATGATGAGGATAAAATAAGAAGTGTGAGATTCTTGCCCATAGTAGGTTTTCAATAATTGCTCATTTTCTTTTCTCTCATTAAATCTCGGTTGGTATAAATCTGTGATCTTAACTCTGACCTTTATATATTTTTTTCTACTTGGTTAATTATCTTTTTATCTTCCCGGAGACATTCTGGGATCATTACCCTCCTACTTGGTTTCTGCCTCTAGCAGAACCTGCCTCTTCTTCTTCTAATCCATCTCAGTTGGATGGCTGCAGTGAGTTTTTCAGAAAGTCAAACCTGATCTGAGTTAAAAATCTGGTCTGTTTAAAAATCTTTAATGGCTCCCTTGGACCAGAGATCAAGTTGAAATGCTGCAGTCTGGCAGTTAAATGCCTGATTTAAGGTCAGGACTTGGCTGGGAGCAGGGTCAACCTCCTGAAGGTGGGGTTCTCATTGCACAGGACCCAGGAGTTATCCAGGCTGATGGGGCTGGGCTGGCCATGCACAGGCCTCCCATGTGGTACAAAGGCTCAGGCCCCTTTGGGGAATGACAAGCAGTGGCTCTGGCCAGGGTGTGTCCAACTGGGAACTGGGAAATGTGTGGCTGGAGCATTCATCGGAGGAGCTTTCCAGTGTTGACCTTGACTGCTACCCTGGTTGGATGTGCTCCCCAAGAGTTAAATTCTGCAGGCTTGATGGTCAGAGATGGTAGAACCTTTATGAGATGGGTTAGAGCAAGACAATTGGATTGCTGGGGGCATTGTCTTCTACTGTAGATGCTGTGGGACTGACTAGCTCCTTTAAGAAGAGATTGTTGTAAAAGTGGGAACTCTGAAGCTCTCCCTTTCTGCCTGGCACATGTGATCCCTTCCTGTCACCTGTACTCTGACAATGATACCATCTTTGCAAAGAGGCCTTCATCACAACCTGAACCAAAGGGTTGCCTGACCTTGGATCTTCTACCTCCCAAATTGTGAACTAAACAAATTTCTTTAAAAGTTCCCAGCCTCTGGGATTTTATTATAGCAACAGAAAATAGGCAAAGACAACTGCTTTTTTCAAGGAATTCGGAGGTTCTTTGGATGACTAGAGGGATGGTGAAGGTACTTTTAAGTCCAGATTTCCCTTCTCTGACTTTTGAACTCTTATCTCTATCTTTGAAGTGTGTCAAAGATAGACACAATTTTGTGTGTCAACTTGGCTGGATCATCATGCCTGGTTATTTGTTCAAATTCTATTTTAGATGTTTCCATGAAGGCCTTTTATTTTTGGATAGAATTATCAGTGGACTTTGAATAAACAGATGATCCTTTGTAATATGGATAAGCTTCATTCATTAGTTGAAGACTTTAAGAGAAAGAATGAAATATCCCTAGAAAGATGGAATTGTGTCAGAAGACTGGATTTAGAATGTTACTCTTCCAGGGGATCCTAGTCTGGTAGCCTGAAGATTTGGGGTTTGCCAACCCCTAGAATGGAGTGAGCCAATTTCCTTATAATAGATCCCTTCCTTCTCTGAAGAATCCTAACTAATACACTAGCCATAGCCCAATTTAAATATTTTTCTCTTTGTAAAATGTCTCTTGTTGGAAGTTAGTCATTCTTTATCCAGCCACTCCTGAAATATTTTCTGCATAATACTGCTCAGGATTCTGCACATGATTCATATTCATTTACATCTGCATCTCCCACAAATCTGTGAGTAACTTGGGGACCAGATCTCATTCATCATCAGAGACCCTGTGACTTAACCATGGCTGGTGCTTCAAAAGGATGCTCAATAAATATTTATTGAATGAATGGAAAAAAATAAGAGAAGGGATGAAGGGCCATGTGTAGTCATCATTTCCATAATGATAGTGCATGACATAGAGCAGGCAACCAATGAACATCCGTGATAATGATTCTTACGCCATGGGTGATTACTTCCCATAGGAGCCAGACACTATTCTAGGCTCTAAAAATACAGTAGACCTGCCAAGAGCTCACACAGATTTATTTTTATTCAATTAACGGGCTCCTCTGAAGATTTCTAGAGCTAGCCTGTCTAGAGTACCTACTCCACTATAAGACCACTCCACAACAGACCTGGAGTTTTCTTTAGTACCCAAGCTCCTTGGGCTTGCAAAGGGAAGGCCCAGGTCAGTGGACTCAGAGAAAGGACCCAGAAGGGAGGGGGGCTGTTTATGGGGTTGTGACCGTCACTGATGCAGCCTCTGTTTCTCAGATTCCTCCTCAGCTCCCAGAGACCCTGAGGGTCCCCGGGGAGGAGCCCAGAGGTTCCTAGGAACTGCTTCAACCCGATGTACTTTGAAATGATCCTGTGGGCTAATCAGGCCACAAGCAGGCCCTGGGGAGAGGCTCAAGGAAATATAATAGACTGGGAGAAAAACAAGGTGATAAATCACAGATTTTTGACACTGCACAGTCGAGGGAGATGACTAGGAGCTTGTTTGTAATTTATTTCCCTCTTTAAAAAAGTCACTTCTTGCAGTGTGAACACAGGATCCTTAAAAATAAGTTACTAGCTTATTTGTCACTGCAGATATGGGCACATCAACATCTGCAGGAAATTCGAGTCTCCTGGGGAGGGTGGCTTCAAATGGAAGACAATAGAAGTCAGAACGAAGACAAATGGCTCTGATTTTTTTGGATACTGTTAGCTAATTGGAGGTTAATAGGAAGGAGATGTTCCCTCAGGACACCCAAAACAGAAAGACCTCACCTGGCCTTCTGGTGAGACTGACTGCCAGAAGATGCCCCTGGCAGGTGCCTGCAGAGAAGCCTTTTGGAAGTGATTCCACTTGCTAGGGTGGACCACAATAGGCAAATATGTGGTCGTAGGATTTATGTTACAGAGCATCCTGCCCATACCCGCCCCACACCCCGCACCCTGCACCCTGCCCACCTCGACTCCTAATGAACTGCTCCGTAAGTAGGTAAGAAACTGGAAAAATGCAGAAGTTGGAGCTGCTAAGCTACTCAGGCCACTGACAAGACACTGCTGGTGTTTTAACCTCTTCAGTGCCTGCCCAGATGCTCTGCAGCTGTTGGCAGAGTCACCAGCCCTGAAATATCTAGGGCACTTATTTTCGGAAACATGCTCTATATCCGAAAGCACTCAGGAAAGACTCGGCCAGATGGCAGAATCGTAGTCACCTGCCTCTGCAAAATCTCACTGTGCAAAGCAGTGGACTGGGTGTGATTGATCACTATAAAGGGAGCTTTGCATCTTTCCTGTTCTCCTAGACACGTCCACCCCTTCCCTCACCTCCCCCGGGGTTCCAAAAACAAATCTAGATTTTTTTCAAGGGGTTTTTAAAAAATGATCAAAACAAAATTTTATACTCATTTTTAATGGAAGGAAACATAACGGGATGAAATGCTTTGGTGCTCACTGGCCTTCTGTTAGGGTGAAGGTGCCCTGCCATGGGCTCTTCTCTTTGTCAACACCAGGTGAGCCAGCGACTGACCTTGGCTTTCTGTTCTCTGGTTCTCTAATGGTGGGAGCCACTTCCCTCCCTTGAAGAGCCATAATCCACAAGTCCCTAATTTTACCAGATGTTAAATAGCCATAGCAATAATGGCCTTGAAGACTTTTACAAATAATTGAGACAATATTACCGGAGTGGTCTGTTGTGAGTTGAAAACAACTGGAAAGTGCATTTAACACACCTAACCTACTGACTGTGGCAGCTCAGCTCAGCCTACCTTACACATGCTGAAAGCTCCTACAGCAGCTTACAACGGGGCAAACCCATCTAACACAAATCCTGCTTTATAATTTGAAAATCTCATGTAATTTGTTGAATACTATACTGAAAATGAAAAACAGCATGGTGTATGGGCAAGCTTTTGCACCAACAAGAAGCCTAAATGTCACAAGTCAAGGACCATCTGTAGAGAGTGGTATCTTACTGCAGAGCAGATGAGGGTATTTAATTCAGTCTGGAGCTCAGTAGTCGATATATGTCATTACCTTTGAAGATTAGGGCTTGAAACACAGATACCCCAAGGAGAAGTTTGGTCTTAGAGTGTCATAAAGTTAGCAAGTATTCCCTGCATATTTATTATAGGCAGGTCCTATTCCCAGCAGCGGACGGTGCTTGTCCTCAAGTAGCTCGCAGCCTAATAGAGGAGGCAGAATTCAAGCATGGAGTGAAGGTCAGGGTGGTAATAGTGCAGGGCCCAGGGGGTTGGGAACACAGCGAGGGGTGCTAACTCACTCTGAGGACTGGGCTGTGGAAATCTTCCAGAGGAAGAAGCATTTGCACAACCCATTATGTCCCATCATCCTACAGAGAACCGAAAGCGTGGGACTTAGTGGATGTAGATCTGGAGCCACGAGAGTCTCAAGTAAGCCTTTAAAAGAGGGAAGTAAATAACCGCATTCAGATTTTAGAAAGGCAACTTGTGGCAGTGAATGGGGCCAAGGACTACAGGTGGCACTTCAGAGATTCACTGAATACCTAAATTGGCATCAGCCTTAGGGAGGGAGGAGGTGGGAACTGATTTGGAAAGACTCCCCTGAGCTGGCACCCCAGCTGGTATGCTGGGTGGGAAGGGGATGATTCCAGGTCGACTCCAGAGGCTGGGCTTAGCCTCCAGGAGAGAGAGAGCACGTGGCTGAGAAGGGCACAGGGAGACCTCAGGTTTGGAGTCTGAAATGCTCACAGACTGAGGGACAGCATCCTGCATGAAATCGAAAATCCAGGACTAGAGCTTCAAGATGGGAATGATCCAAGCACTAATTATGTAAGTGATATTTAAATCCAGTGATGGCCTACAGAAGAAGAGCAGGGAAAGAGAGCCTGAGGGCCAGCGTGCGATGACGCAGGCCATCAGTCTTCAGAGGAAGCAGTGAGGTGGAGACGTACACATGCAGTGGGAAGGGGTGATAAAGAGGCACCCCAGAGGGGATTAAAAGGCACACCAGGGAAGGCTGGATGCCAAGACTCATTCAATTTCAACCTTTGCCGAGAACTAACCCTAATTTAAAAAAAAAGTACCTAACAGCTTTCAATCTGTTCTCAAGTTAAATCTAGTCTAGTCCCTAATTCGAATTCTGAAGATAGGCCACCAGTTCTGGACTTCCTGAGGGTGCTTGTTTTATCACAACAGATCTCCTTCCCTCCTGCACTCTGGCTAGTGCCCGTTCCCATCCGCCGGGGGCTCAAACCACTATTTCGTCAAAACCGCTCACTCTTCTCAATGAGGCTATGAACTCTGCAGTATAGTGACCTCATTTTACGGACTAGGAAACCGGGGAGTAGAGAGAGTCAGCAATTTTCCCACGGTCACACAGCCTGTATATACTGAGAGGTGAATGCCCATCTGGCTGTTTTACTAAGCTACTCGGTGACCTTGACGAAATCTGAGTTACATCTCTTTGTCTTAAAATAAAAATGTAGCGTGAAGAATTATTTTTCCCAACTGATGGCCTTTCTCAGTGTCACCTGAGATAGGTTTTGGGAAAATGTGATTTATTATGCATTGACCAAATCGTCAAGGTCTAGACCCCATGATTATTATATTCGTGGCTACCTGCAGAGGAGGAGAAGTTAGGATTTACAACTACTGGTCTTGGCCTGTCTCCAGATAGAACCTGTTCCAGTCTACTTCTCTTCATTCATAGTCAGAGAGCTTAGGGCCTCTTGGAAGTGTTCAGTTTTACGATGGAACAAGAAATCTGAATGACCCTCAAGATCACCCACCATCTTATGAACTTCCCTGTACCATGCCCTCCGCTTGGGCGTGGGAGGACCTGCTAATAGCATCTTCAGCTGAATTAGTGGGGAGGCAAAAACTTTACCTCTTCAAGGTTTGTTTTGTTTTTTGGTTGAGCCCAAGAATTCACTGGGCATTAGGCAGATCAACAGGAGAAAAACATACACATCCAACACAGCTTCATATGGCATGGGAATACACATAAAGAAGTGAAGAACCAAAAATGTAGTTGGAGATGAAGAATCACATCCTGGATTAGATAAAAAGTAATAAATTGGGAAAGCACGACGAGGCAGAAGGACTCCAGCTGGGGTTGTTAACTGGGTGGAGAAACGGCCAGGAGGACCCGACTGTCTAATAGGGATTGCTCGTACTGATTTTCCTTCTCCTCAACTTCTCATCCTTGATGTTCAGAATGACACTTTCCTTCTGGCACAGGGGAAACAGATTTTGCACCGAAATGCATTTTCTGCTTTTATGAAAGAAAAGGAAGATCAGAGTGATATATTTTTTTTTTTTTTTGTACCTGCTGATTTTTAAATGCCTTTGACTCAAATGGCTAAAGTCTCAGAGTGGTGTGTTTCAGAGGAACATATTTTTAACTCCTTCCTTTCCATATATAGCAGACACATTTTCCAATGTTATAGTAATTTGGAGTTAATCAAAGGGAGAGTATTCTCGATAGACCTCACCTAATTAGACCTTTTATAAAATAGTCAACGAGCAGAAGTTTCTCTCCTGTTAGTCTTGAGAAAGCTGGTAGGGGTTCTATAGATGCCAGGAAACAAATTTGACCAAGAAAATTTGAACTTGAGATGGGACCACAGACACTTTATTTGTACCCTCTGAGCACAGGACTCAGCTAGGCTTTGCCTTGACAGTTAACACATGAGAATGTGAGATAATAAATCTGGGCAATTATGTGCCCAAATAGGTGATGCACCATATAGGCATGATCCAAATCTTCCCTGATCTTTTTTTTTTTTAAGGTTGAAGTATTTTAATGGACACTATAGAATGTGTTTTAGGAGAGGTGTACAAATATCTGACCTGGGTCTTGAAACAGCTTCTCACCACCTGAGAGTGGATGCCTGTGTTGACCACTCTCTTGTGGTATGGAAGAGCTAGTGGTAACTCAAAAATCACAGGGAGCCAGGGAGTGACAACACTTAATTACCCTGGATTATTTGGAAATGACAAGTATACAACCAGAATATCTTTATAATAAAAATTAATATAAAGTCTTCATGGTGCACAGAAATCCAAAAAGTATGACTATCCTGAACATCTTGATTATAAATAATGCACATTGCTGACCTGAGATCTGATGCAGGTGGGCACCCATGTTAGGAGAGTCCAAGAGCAGAGAGGACCAGAAACACAAACAGGTGAGAATTCACTGGCTTATCAGGTGGACACACTTCCCTTGTGAAGATGTTGGCACAATGTTCACTCTTTTTTTCTGTGTGTCTGGAAGACAAGTTTAACACTTTGTGAATTTTGCCTTTACTGTATTTTACCTGCACAAGCTGGGTATTGCATGATCTTGCAATGGCTGTGGGCTCCAGAAGCATCTCCTGGATCTGAGAGTTCCAACTCACATGAGGTTGGCGGCTGTGATTTCCTGCTTCTGAGAAGGAGGATTTAGTCAGTCTGAGCCAAGCCATCTGGGACATCTAATAACTCTTAAAGAGAAACCTGACATTTTGCTATTTTTAAGAGCAAATGAAACTGAAACATGAATATCAGATTTTGCTCAAGTGTGTGAAGGTTTGAATAATCTGAGAAAATAACTGTTTTGGAATCAGGAGATGACTGACTCTATGGTGCACGAAGACGTAGCAGAGTGAAGAGAATATTAATGAACCTTATTGTGGCTTGGACATGGTTTGTAGTCCCTGGAACTCATTTTGAAATTGAATCACCAATATGATGGATGAAGAGGTGAAACCAGGTGGAGACTTTTAAGAGGTCATTAGGTCTTTCCCTTCATGAAGTATTTAGCCCATTAATGAGATTATCGTATTAGAGGGTTGATGGTTTATCTTGAGCATGGGTCTGCTCTGAAAGTCAGTTTAGTTAGGTCTCTACTACATGCTTCCTGCCTCTGGCCAGGTGGTGCCCTGAGCCTCCTGGGAACTCTACTGATTAGAGACCATCACCAGATACAGCCCCTTGACCTTGGAACAGAACCACAGATCATGAATTCTTTTCCATACAACCCCATTATCTGTGGTGCTGTGTTATTAGCGATAGAAACGGGTCTAGGACCAGCCTGGTGAAACTTTCTTCAAGCTGCAATGATCAGCAACTCATGGTTAATGTTCCCTCATTCCATTTCCCTTCTGGTTTTTCTACCCTCACCTGGATGAGAGAATCTAGTTTTCCTACCTGGATGAGAGAATCTAGTTTTCCTATCCCTTCCACAGATTTTGATAATGATCTCCGAGCATGAGCCGATGCACAGATTTGGAGAAGTCATACCTCTGGGTTTCAGAGGAAGAAGACAAAACATCACTTTCTTCATGTGCACTTCCTGTCTTCTGAGTCATCACAGACAGCAGTTCTAGAGGAGGAGGAGGGTGTTCTCAGCCAAGGTTAAATATATCCAGCAGGGACAGCATAAGGGAAGCAGAGGAACAATCTCATTTTCTTTCCCACAACAGCCTGCCTGTATGCTCCTGACTGCATTTCCTCTCCACCCCTCCTGGGGAGGTGTCAGAATCATGTCTGGGACCAACCCAAAGAAAAGAACCCACCTCAGTCTTCATCCTAAAATCAGGCTCCAGCCTGTGCGGGAAGCGAGCGCCTACTCCATCTCCCTGCCTTCAGGTCGGCTCTTGAGAAAAGAAAGACTTCTCACTTTGAAAGAAACCAACAGAGAGACGCTAGATCCTATTTCAACATTTGTCACTCTCGGGAAATTTTGTCCCTTGGAGTCTGTCTCTCACTCTGCCTGGATCCCTAGTTTTGTTTCAATCTGGTTTTTATGTTTTAAGAGATAAGTCACATGCTTTGCTTGCCGAAGAGATTTTTATATCCTTAGTAAACATCCCACTCTGCATAGACTTTCACATGAACTCTCCTGGTCCTTATTAATGTAGGGATTGTCCGATCTATTAATTATTCAGTCATCCCCATATATCCTCTGCGTCTTCTCCAACCTTCCACCTATCTCTTAAGGTGTCATATCTCTTAAGGAATCGAGAAGAAAAACATAACAGAAAGCTGGTGTTCTTCCATTTATGACTCATATGGGTTATTACTGTCTATGAACATCGAACTGTTTTTTAAAAATTAGACAATGTAAATGTCATGCAAAAGAGGCAGAAGGTGGTATCTGTCAGGGTGTAGAGTATCTTGGTTACTGTGGAGAGCATTTTTTAAATGAGGTTTTATGGAGTACCTTCACAAACTCCCAATATTTAGAAGCATGAGTGAGGAAGGCTTAAGTAACTCAATCTTAGAATTGTGTAGCACAGGGCTGGACCCTCTTCAGTCCAAGTTCAGGTTGTAAACACTGGAGGTTGTGAGGCTGTGTGTTCTCTGCAATAGTCCAATGAAACTTCACCGTGGACAGGACAATCTGAAGTTTTAAGATTTATGTGTCATGAAATTCTTGTTAAGAAGATTGACTACTATTTGAAAATGTAAAAACTGTTTTTTATCTTTCAGGCTACCTACAAAGGAAGGGGATTAGCTTGGACTGATCTGTGGGGTGTCATTTGTCTATTCCTGATCCAGAATCTTCTGATGAGCTCAAGCGAAAAGGGTGAGAACATTCGATAGGAAACATGTCACTTTCTTACTACCACTTTTTTTTTTTTTAAATTGATGCTGGAAATTCAACTGAGGGCCTTGTACAAGCTGAGCATGCTCCTTAACACTGAGCTCCACCCCCCAGCCTATTTACTGCAACATTTAAAAACAGGAATGGCAAATTGCTCTTTTTTGTTTTGAGTAGATAACACCCCAAAAATCCTATAGGAAGATGTTAGCAGGTGGGACCTTCCTATAGCACTTGTATTGAATATGGGTTCCAACTCCTGAGGTTGAGGGTCCTTTTATATTAATGCCGATCACATTTTTAGGAACCCACTCTGAGACTTATAGTCTGATATAAATTTATTTTTCAGAGTTATAAGTTTATTTACATGAAATGTCATAAAACTATGGACATTAAACAGCATTTAGTTACATAATTAATTATAATTGAACTTTTGTACCCATAGGTTCCATTTCTGAAGATTTAATTAACTGAGGATCAAAAATATTTGAAAAAAAGGTATGGTATCTTAGCCAGGCATGGCAGCACATGTGTGTCATCTCTGACTCAGGAGGTTGAGAAAGGAGGATTGCAAGTTTGAGGCCAGCCTCAACAATTTAGAAAGACCTTTTTGTCAATATAAAAAAAAATAGAAAGGGCTGGGATTGCTGGTAGATCCTGTGTCAATATATTAAAAAAAATAGAAAGGTCTGGGATTGCTGGTGTGAGATCACCCCTGAATCCAATCCCCAGTACCCACCCTCCTGAACATTTACAGATGGTTTATCTTGGCCTTATTCTCTAAATGATATAATATAATAACTATTTACATACTATTGTGTTTTGGACCTGGATTGTCCCCCAAAGGCTCATTTTTGAAGGTTTGGTCCCCAGTGCAGCAATGTGGAGAGGTAGGACTTTGGGAAGTGATTGGTCACAGGGGCTCTGATCTCATCAGTGGATTAATCCATGTTGGGGTCCTAATTGTGTGGTCTCTTGGGAGGCCATGGAAACTGTGGGAGGTGGGGCCTGGGTGGGGAAGCAGCTCCCTGAAGGAGTGCCTTGTGTTCAGCCCTTTCCTCTGTTTCTTTGCTTCCCTACTTCCCTGAGGTGTTCAGCCCTTTCCTCTGTTTCTTTGCTTCCCTACTTCCCTGAGGTGAGCCACTTTGCTCCGACACACCCTTCCCCCATGATGTCCCCAGAACCAATGGAGCCACCTGACTCTGGACTGAAATCTCTGAAACTGTAAAATAAATCTCTTTTAAGTTGCTTTTCTCAGGCTTTTTGTCACAGTGATAAAAAGCTGACTAACACACAGAGTATTTACTTATGATAGGTCCAATAGGTCACAGAGATGATTTAAAGTACATGGGAGGTTGTGTGTAGGTTCTATGCAAAAACTCTGCCATTTTACATGAAGGACTTGCCCATCCATGGATTCTAGTATCAATATGGAATCCTGGAATTAATCTCCTGCAGATAGATACTGAGGGATACCTATACTTTCAGGAAAGGTATTGGAACTTGCCTGAAAACTTTAGGACTTAGGATATTTATGAAGAGAATCAGTAGAGTGTTACTTCTGAAGTTACACTTTAGTGTCCTGGTATATGGAGTGGGCTGCCCTCTTGTACCACTCACTGTCCAACTGTCCCTGCCTGTTGTGGATGAGCAGTTTGGAAGCTTGTTGGCACTTGCATACATCTTGAATACATTATTTCCTTTCTTGCTCTATGATGCTACACTGAGAGTCTTTCAGGACTTTAAGATGTAACTGAGAACAATAATACATAATATGCTTTAAATAAGCTTGTATCTTTTTTTTTTTTTTGGTATTGGGGATTGAACTCAGGGCCACTCAACCACTGAGCCATATCCCCAGTCCTGTTTTGAATTTTATTTAGAGACAGGGTCTCACTGAGTTGCCTAGTGCCTCACCATTGCTGAGGTTGGCTTTCAACTTGCCATCCTCCTGCCTCAGCCTCTCGAGCCACTGGGTGTGTGCACCACCTAAATAAGCTTGTATCTTTTAATTTCTCAATTTGAAGTTTAGAACAAACCAGAAAGTCATTTTGTTCTTGGAAAAGTAATTGACTTTGCCTAAGTGGAACTAGCTGACACTGCACACTAATTTTCTAAATGTTGAGGTCGAATATTGAATTCCTAGATAGGTCTTTGAAAATAAATTGAACTGCAATAGGTACTTTTCTTGCAACTAATGATAGTCTCAGAACCATAAGCTTATCTTAAGCAAAATCCACAGACATTAATGCTATTGTAGTTGGTCAAAATGAATAATCTTTTAATTATGAGATAGAGTCTCACCATTTTGGGACTAGTAAGATATTATTTGACTCTGACATAGTATTTCTGGTTTCCAATGTTGAGAGAATTTATAATTGGAAAAAATAAAAGGTGTATCTACTGGAAAAGCTTTCCTCATTTGAAGGCTAAATCATGTAATGACACATAGAGGACTATTTTATCTGATTTATTATTTTATTTTATTATATTTTATTTTAGTAGTGCTAGAAACTGAAGCCCAGGTTGTCAAACGTGTTAGCAAGTGCTCTACCCATGAGCTACATCCCCAACTACAAAAGTTAATCTCATAAAAATATATAATAAAATAGTGGTTACCAGGGGCTGGAAGAGTTAGAAGATGGAGATAGTTCAGTCAATGGCTACAAAGTTACAGTTAGGTAGGAAGAATAAGTTCTGATATTCTGTTGCACAGGAGAGCCACTGTGGTCAGTAATACTTTGTGTATTTCAGAAAACTCAAGAGAGGATTTCAAATTTTTCACCACAAAGAAGTAGTACGCATTTGAGGTGATGAATATACTAATTACCCTGATATAATCATTATAGTGTTTGCATGTGCTGAAACATCTTATTATACCCCACACATTTGTAAAATTATTGTTTCAATTTAAAATAAAACAACTAAAAACTTTTAAAACAACAAATACTTTTTTAAAAAAAAATGGCAGAATTCTGTAGAAGTTTACAGACAAAATTTGATGAGCACACAAGAGATAGTAATTAATGATGCCTGATGGGCTTCGAGAAGTTTTAACAGGGAAGACACCTGAACCTGACCTGGTAGGAGGAGGAGGATTTAGGTCAGTGGTAGCTGTGTCTGGTAAGAGGACATGGGGGGAGGGGATAATCTTCTAGAGCAGTAAATTTCAATTTTTTTTGGTTCCAGGAATTCTTTATACTCATAAATATGATTGAGAACTCCAGAGAGCTTTTGATTTCATGTGTTTTATCAACGGATATTTACTGTATCAGAAGGTAGAACTGAGAACACTTGTGTTTTAAAAATATTTCTTAGTTCACTTAAACATAACAGACGCATTACCTGTTGTCATCAATAATATAGTATTTTATGAAAAATAAACACACTTTCCCAAAACACAAAATTTAGGTGAGAAGAGTGGCCCCACCTTACATTATGACAGATCTCTTTCGTGTCTAACTTAAAAGCAGCCAACCAGTTACTCACTTCTGTTTCTGTAATCCATCTATTGTGATAACACACATTATGAACTCTCTGGAAAACTCCATTGCATATTTATGAAAGAATTAGAGTGAGAAAGACAATGACACCCTAGCATTAGGATAAAAATAAGTTTTCTTTTCTAAGCCACCTAAAAGGTTCTTGAGGACCCTCAAGGGGATCCTCAGAGTTCACTAAACTGTACTTTGAGAACAGCTGCCCTGGGTGGAGGACTAGTATAAGCAAAATATTAGATATGTTATTTTTTTCAGAGCTTCTTCCCTTGATTCCCCTCTCTAAATTTTCTGGGGGAGCTGGCAGACACTCATGCTCTTGTCTGGTTTTGGGGGTGTCCAATGCATGACCTCTCTCCGGCACTCACACCCTTATTGCCACTTCCATTAGGATGTCCCATGGTTGCCCAGCATGTCCCAGGCTGTTGACCTCCTCCACCAGATCTCATTTTCCCACGTCTTGTCCATCGGAAAACTAGTCTCCTTAATGTTCCCCTCTCTCTCTGCCTGTCTTCTGTCTCCTGGTCTTGAGTATTCTATCTTCTTAATCCTAGAGCATTTCTAACGGTACTCTGGGTGTGAGTCTCTGCTCCACTCCCTAACCTTTACCACAGGATCTTGATAAGATTGGTATGTAGCCATCCAGTTTCAAATAGACACTACAGTTACATGTGGCATGACGGACCACCTGGAGGGTGGTGGTCCCACAAGATATTACATATCACCTACTGAGACTGTAGCTGTCTTAGTTTAAGAACACTTTATGATAACTTGTTTTTGTTTTTTATCCCCCATATTGGGTCAAAAGATGCTCTTCCAGGGATGGAAGAGACTCTACGTCATTGGCACAGTGACAAAATTGCCTAATGACCCATTTCTTAGAACATCTGCCTATTGTGAAATGATGCATGACTGTAACTCTCTTGTACCCTCAAGATCAAATTTAAAAGTCTGAGTATATCTTGAATAGTGTTGATCAAAATGCTATGAGTGACAGTGATGTGGGACACAAAACAAGTTCCGTGGGTTAAGACCAGTAACTTATAAAAACTATGACAAACTGAAATAGAAAATTGTAGAATGCATTCTAAGTAGCTCTAAGCAGACCTACCGTCTCAGGAAATTTATGCTATGTTTTCTGTACATGTGGAAGCATGTACACAGGCCAGGTTTTGACACAAAATACATCTCTTACTGTGGCTCACGGCCAAGTTTGAAAATCAGTTTCTCAGAAAACTCCTCCTCCCATTTCTTTCTTCTCAAAGGCAGTTTCTCCTGGGACCCACTGGATCTCCAGCCAGGGCAAGTGACTTCCAGCTCTTTGTCAGCCTAAACATGATTTTTCTTCCATTGGAGCCTCAACTCATGTTTTCTACTTCTATGACAAGCCTATTTTTTCCTCCTCTACTTGGTGAGGACTCACCCTGTAAGATTGAGCTGAGGGTGGGCCTTCAGGAAAGTTTCTCTGTCTCCCCATCCAGTAGCCCTATCTTGGCCCACCTGGAGTCATTCCAGTGAAGAATTCCAAGAATTCTGTAAGCTGTTGATCCATGGTTTGCTCTCTTCTGTTTGGGTTTGGATTTGGAAATCCCTTGGAGGCTCATGAGTTGAAGGCTTGGTCTCCATTTCAGCCATGTTCACAGGTAGGGCTTTGGAGAAGGGATGAGCTCATGAGGCTCTGACCTCATCAATGGATTAATCCACTGGCCACAGAGTGGATTATCGCATGGTGGTGAAAGTCCTAGGTGGTGGGGTAACAATGGAGGAAGTAGGTTGCTGGGGGCGGGCCCTGAAAGGGGATTTCTTGTCACCAGTCTCTTTCTTTCTCTCTGTTTCTCTTTGCCCCCGACTGTCATGAGCTGAGTTGTGCCCTTCTGCCATGGTGTCCTGCCGCACCTCAGGCCCAGAGCAGCACAGTCAGCTGACGTGGACTGAAACCTCTGAAATAGTGATCTGAATAAATCTTTCCTCCTCTCAGTTGTTTTTCTCAGGTATTTATCACAGAAACACAAGACTTACTAATAGATCTTCCTTGACTCTTGACTCTTGGAAAACCAGGAGGGTGTCTTTCTGTGGGCCTAGTGCGGTCCTGGAACAGAATAAAAGGTCAGCACACTTTTGTTAAGAGACATCAAGAGTTGTGCCCGCAAAGCTCTGGGGATCTGGAGTGCATTCTTGACAGCTTCCTGTTCCTCATTCCCCATTGGGTCAAATGATGCTCCTTCTGGGATGGGGGAACTATCTGTGCATACTCCTAGTGGTGGTTCCTGTGATTTTTGCTGGACACTGATGGATGATTCATCAACATATTTTAAAGGCTTGGATGGCAACACTGAGGATGTTAGCCTGTGAGGCTCAGTCCAGCCAGCTCTCACACCTGCCTCCCTCTGTCTAATCCCCTCTCCCTGGGCACCTTCCCCTTCCAGAGCACTTCCTGGTCTGCTTCCTAGTGCTTTTTGCTTCCAACTTTCACCCTTGCAATTTTACATTTGTTTTTGTGTTTATGTGCTTAACGTCTCAGGAGGATATATGTTCCACACAGTCAGGAATCCAATTTGTTTTTTCTCTAATGTCTCCACAATTAATGTTGAAAGAATGAGTGACGATGTGAGATCATGCATGTCGAAGACCTGCTGTTAGACCAGGCGAGAAATAGGGGCCAGTCTGAAAGGCACAGGTCCTAAAATGGTTAATCTTAGGTGTCAACTTGGCTGGGACATCAGAGCCAGATAGTTGGTCAAACATTATTTTGAAGAGTGTTTTTTTTCCATGAGGGTGTATTTTTGTGAAGGAGATTAATATTTAAATTTGTTGACTTTGAATCAAGCAGATTGAGTTCTGTAATGTGGGTGGGCTTCATCTAATCAGTTTAAGGATTGACTAGAATAAAAAATTGACCTCCCCTGGGCAAGAGGTCAGCTCTGATAGCAGGCTCTGGAGGGAACAATATCATCAGCACCCTTAGGCCTCCAGCCTGTCACCCCGTCCCGCAGATTTTGCCCCTGCTAGTCTCCAGATGGCATGAGTCAATTCTTTAAAAGAAGTCTCTTTTTCTACGGATGGATACTTCCTATTGATTATTTTTCCCTTTAGAACTCCTACTAATAAAACTGTAGAGACTACTTGGTGTTCTGAGGCATTGGGTTTCATTCTATGCTCTGGGCTTTATCTCCGGAGGGGTTGGTTCCCACTCAGGGGAGGAGAAGTTGCCCTCTCAACCTGACTCAATGCCTGGAGCTGCAAGTTTATTCAAGATGCTGGGGAGAAAATGACTCATAGATTACAACATCCACTAGAACTCAGTGGTGTATACTTGAGACACTAAGCAGTGGACTTCAGAGGCAATTACAGATTGGTTCTCTGCCAAAGGATTCCCTTTGAGATCTCCTACCTTGAGTCTCAGAATTCCTTAGTACAGATCACCCCCCTCCATTTAGAGTGGCATCCTGTCCCCCCCAAACCCATCTTCAGTTGAAAAGGCTGTTAAGTCAAAAATGCATTTGATACACCTGACCACACATCTTTCTCAGCAACACCACACACGGTAGAGTGCCCCTTATTTCCCCTTGTGGTGGCAGGGCTAACCGGGAGCTGCCCAGCACCATGACAGAGGACTGGATCTCGTTAGCCTGGGAAAAGATCCAAGTTCAGAATTTGAAGTACAGTTTCTTTTGAATGAATGTTGCTTTTGTACCAGTACAAAGTTGAAAAGTCCTAAATTGACCATTGTGTAAGCTGAGGACCATCAATCAGTGTAATGTGCTGAGGAACTGCATGGGCCATAGGAAGAGAGGGGAAAGTTTATTGGTGCATTTCAACAATCCCACTGGAGGCTGGTGGAGAACAAGGAAAAGGGGTGATGACAGTGGTCCAGGAGGGGGGGGTGGGCTGAAGAGGAGGGGGAGAAAGTTGCCACACAACACTTCAGGGACAGCTCAGGAATTTTTTTCTGACTTCCCTGAAAGTGAGCTTTGCCACAGTCCTCTATACTCCCAAACACCTGACATCTGGAGGCACAGTCTATTACAGGCCGGGCATCCTTCATCCAAAATTCAAAACACTCCCCAAACTAAAACTTCTTAAGCTCCGGCCGCAATTGGAAAATTCCACTCTGATCTCAGGTGATGGGTCACAGCCATGATGAAACCTAGGGAAAGGACCAATAAACCCTCCAGCTTCACTCACTTTTAGTGTTTTTTAAAGCTGACTTTAAGAATCCCTAATTCTGTAGGTCACACAATATATTATTAGTCTCCTACTAACTCTGCTATGGGTGACACCTCTAACACGTGGGTCATGGTGATAAGGGTTGCCTAGATTACTTTTCAGAGACTTGAAGTTCATTTTGTAGAGACCACTGCCTCTTCACTTGTGCCTGCACAGTGTCCCATGGTTGACCTTGTGATTTCAGGGGGCAGAAAACTCCACCTGTGGATCATCCTAATGCCACCGTTTTCTGAACATGTGTCCCATGAAGAGCCATGAAGATTGACCATACGCTCAATTGACCACCTCACCTCCAACCACTTTCTCAGCTCATTTCTTTATTTCATAACTATCTGTAAACCCTATCCTCAGGTAGGTGGATTTGTGGTCTAGCTTTCCCACCTCCACACTTGAATGCCTTGCCAAGAAAACTCTTGTCTTTTGCAAAACTTGTTTCAGAGATTGGCATGGTTGGTGGCAGGCAAAATAGGCCTGGTTTGGTAAAAATAAAGCAAGTGCACACTAAAAATATTGCATAAAGTCACTGTCAGGTTATGTATATATGGTCTATGAAAGATAAATGAGTTTTATGTTTAGACTTGAGCTCCATTCCCAAGATATCTTATTATGCAAATATTCCAAAGTTTAAAAAAAATACAAAACACTCGGATGCCAAGCATTTTGGAAAAGGATACAGAATCTGTATGGCAATTTGTTCCAGAGTATACAGAACTAGACTTGGAGCTCTTTGAGCACACACTGTGGGTCTTATTTACCTTCAAATTTCTGTGGTGGATCCTTGGCAAAAATTGTGACTTGAAAGACTCAATGACTGGCATAAATGTCTGGCATTGCCACTGACTGAGAAAGCAAATGCAAGAGATGGACTACATTTGGAAAGAAAGATACGAAACTCAAACACATCCCACATAATTTTATTATTATTGCTACTTATTATTATTTGGCCTAGTAATTTCTCTTCAAAGGTCCAAAAAAAGTCAAAGTAGCTCAGTTATATGCATTCTAAATTATACAATTTTGATTCAGGAAATTCTTAAGCAATGAGGATTTATTTTTCATTGAATTAGTTCTCATCTATTAGAACATACTATATTTCTAAAAAATATTACTTCTCCAGAACATGATAAGTCAATGTGGTGGGTTTCTAATATATTATTTTAGAATAATCTCCTCATAAAGTTGTGGCTACTTAATGGAAATGCTCAATTGCGTAATTTTTAATCTAAAGTCAATCCACAGAACTCAAGCAAAAGCATTATAAGCCGAGGCTTTTTGTCATATCAAAAGGAAGCTTTACACTCCAGGTTCAAAGGAGAAGGACAGAATATGGCTCATTGCCATGTGCATAGGTTTCAGAGTTATCATAGGCTCAATGTTTTTTTGGGGGGGGGGGCATTTCTTCCCCTGCATCCTTATTTCATTGTTTGAGTCTTGGGCATTTAATCCATCCAGATTTTAAAATATGAATGAGAAAAGTTGTGCTTATCAAGTTTCCAGATATCCCAAAAGTTACGAAGAGCATTGTCCAAGGGCAAGCAGCATTTTGATAACAATCCCCAAGGGTTCAGGTGCCCATCCCTCTCTGACATAGGAATTCAAGTCTCTTGTTCCCTTACCTCAGTACCTTCTTAATGGCAGGCACTGATTGGGGGGAGTAGAAAAATGCATAGTACTTTTTACAAGGCTTTCTCAGATTTGCAAATTTCTAAACCACAATCATAGAAATAGCGAATCCTGTTCTTTTGATGTCCCGTTGCCAGGATGGCCTTTTAAAGTATAAAACAACTTTCCACCCCCCACTTTACGTAATAATTTGGGCCCCAAAGGCGAGGGCTCTGCAGGTCAGAATGGGGCGCCCTTGGGGAGCATTCTCTGTAAGTTCCCTTCGTCCTGAAACCCTCTCCTACAATAACAACATTTCCCACTTATTGTGCTCTCGTGGTGTCTCAGGAATAATGCCGGTCTCTGATCTGCTAGTTTTCCACTATGAAGACCTGTCACTTTTAGGTGGATGGTCATTTTAAAAAGGCAGAAACAAACCCCTTAAATCCTTTGGTAATGGAGCTGTGCAGTATTTCAGGGGGAAGGAAATACTGTGTTGCTATCATTTGATCATATTTGAGCTTTTCACATGGGTTCTAGACAACCCACTCCAATGCAGGCAGACACACTCATGTGCACACATGTACACACACACACACATTGTGTATCTTGGTTCATAAAAAAACCTCCTTAAACTTTCTATGTACACTTCCTGATCTAACTAGGTCATTCTCAGTATTACCTTTCATTGAAGCTCTAATTAAATAGTGCCTTTCAGGGTTGTAATTTTATAAATGTCCATTTTTTTCTAATATCTGTTTCTCCCAATTTTAAGTTCTGCATATGCAAAAATCATCCCTTCTTTTCTTCCTCTCTCCATTTTTCTTCCGAACCTCATACTCTTTTCCTTCTCTTCCCTCTTTGCCTGCATTCTTCTCTCCCTTTTCCCCTCCCTCTTTCTCTCTCTCTTTGTTCTTTCCTCTCTCCTACTTTTTTTTCTCTCCCTTTCTCTTCCCTCCCTTCCTTTGTACATATCCCCCACAACTCTCACATGCCGAGTGGTGTAACTACATCAATAGTGGGATGCAGAGGGGTCCCTGCTCTGCCATAGCCTTGCAGGGGGCACTGGACACTCACCTCCACACACTGGGTCTGCCTACTTTAGGGAGAGCATCTAGGATCTTTCTTATGACTGGGCCGCAAACACATGCCCAGCATCTCCCATCCATAAACATCTGAGTCCTTGGCTTTGTATGTCCCAACTAGCAGAGAAGACTAGGAGAAGTCCAAGTTATTCCTGGGTGCCGGGCATCATGCACACAGGTACGTATGGTAATAAGGAGGTGCCGGTGTGGACTTGATTCAGACCCAGATGATACCTACAGGGTCTTGGGAATATGTATAGCCAAGGACAACCACACTAAAACCCACCTTCCCCTGAGTTTTACGATTGCTGTTGACTGGTTTCACCAGGCTTTTGTGCTGAGCTTTCAGTTAGCAGAAGCCAGCTCTCATAAATCAAGCTGTGTATGACAAGATAGGAAGGAAAGTGACAGGATTTGCATTATCTGCTGGGAGGGATTATAGAAAGGAGTTTAATTAGAAATTGGGAGTGACAGGTAGAGGACACATTTTTTTTTGTTATTTTATTATGGTTGTGCCCAATATCCTTTCAGCTGTGGCAGTACAGAGGCATGATGACTTCAAATTGCACAAAGCCCTGCAATTGAGGCCTGTGTGGGGCAAAGGAGGGGGAGACAGGGGCCAGAAGATCTCTTGTCTCTTTGGCAAATAATTGCTGGGTGGTCTTCTAAGTCATATTTTTGGTATCACTCAGACCTACAAACAGTGAAGAGGTCAGAATTTGTTTAAATGTTGACCTATCACCTTTTCCCCCACATAAATGAAGATGCAAACACATTCATCTCCTATACAATGGAATTTTCTTTATTTGAATGGGAAGGAGGAATAGCAAGTTTTCATTGTAGAAATAACCTTCAAAGGCCCAGATGGTTGTAAAGATGGCATCCAAATGGCACCATCAAGGAAAACTCACAAGTATTTGGATGTGATGGGCTTGTGGGGAGTTATGAAGACTGGGTGAATTTATGGCTTGGGAGGGTTTGTTCTCAGGGCAGCCCTTGGGCAGTAACTCAAGCTGTTTCTGGGGAGTCAAATCCGCACACACACCTTGCTTGCAAGGTTCGGAGACGTGCCCAGTCACCAGTGATATTTCATTAAAGAACACATGCGGAAATCAGCATACCATTATACTTGCAACTTCAAAAACAAACTCAGCAACTCAGGACCTCCCAAATCTCTGTTGATAATAAATCAGCACATGTTGACAAACTCACTAAAACAGGTAAAGAAAATAGCACTATTTTAAGGCAAAGAAAAACCTGCCCAGACTAGTCATTCTATTTCGAGACTCAAGGTTCAAGCTGGGAACTGTTGGCACAGCCCAGGAGACCTTCAGTTATCACAAACGTGGTCAGTCCTCCCCATTGGAGTGGTGGCTTTGAATTTCCAGGCTTTCAAACCTGATCCTCTTAAAAGCAAATCGAGGGACGAAAAGATTCCGGGGTAACAGCAGGGCGAGGATGTGGTGGTGTGCCACTTTTGTCTGTTTGCTGTTTGCTGGGAGTGAAATATGCAACCACTTGCAATTTGAAACTAAAGGTGGATCATTCTGAGGTCCCAGTGGAAACATGTTGATGAATAGAGTGGATGGAATCCAAAGAGGCACAAAAACTAACCACAGTTCATTCAGACGGCGCTTGCCAAGCAAGGTCGGTGAGCTCCCCCATCAGCGGATGAGAGCGGCTGAAATTTCCATTCTTTCCGTAGGCTGACAAATATTTATACACGCACACATTCACATGCTATGTGGGTTTCTGTGTGCGTATGTTCAGGCCAAGAGTAGAACCAGATGAATCAGAATCCGAAGGAGTGATGGAAACTGGAGACAGGACTCTTAGAATAAGTGTGCTTGCATACGTTTTGTTTGGCCACGTACAGTGAAGTAGAGTGACCACTGGACTTTCAGTCTCAGCATGGTCATTTTTAATCTCAGCATGGTCATTTCTAGATGTGCATGCATTGGCCAGTTATTTAATTGTTCTCATTTTTCTTTTCTTTCTTTGTAAATTGATTTAAAGTGAATGCCCACCTCACATGATTTTTAAGGACTGAACTACACCGTTGAATGTCTGGCCCATAAAAAGCTTGTGTTCAAGTTCAGCAGCTGTCTTCAGTGATTTTGTCTGATGATAGGCAGATATTTTAATATTCTGTCACTTTATAAAATTACTTATTACTTTTTGTTATTGATAGTATTCAGAGAGAAGAAATCAGAGGTTGCAAAAAAGGCTTATTGGCTTATAGACAGAAAGTGTAATATCTTCCCCTTGAATTATTTTGCTTTTCTTCCTTTAATCTCAATGATGTGGTTACTTTTTTGTCCATTTAGTTGAGAAAAGTCCACATTGCTGAAGGCTGTTTATATTGCTAAACAATTTGGGGCAAGACAACCTCCATACCAGCATCTAGCCCTGGCTGAAGTTCAACCAGCCCCATTTAGTTAAAGGATAAACAAAAGAGTTTATAAAATGATTTTTCAGCATCTTCAAGGAGTTAGCTCTTCTAAATTGTTTTCATTTTGCTTACGTGAATTTTAAAAAATCGTGGTAAGGTAGACATGACATAACGTTTGCCATTTTAACCATTTTTAAACTGGACAGTTCAGGGGCCTAAGTACTTTCACCATGTTGTGTGCCCATCACCTCTGTCCACTTCTAGGACGCATTGATCATTCCAAATATAAGCCCTTGCACTTGTTAAACAACATTCCCCTTTCCACCCTCTCTGCCCCGCCTGAAGCCTTTATTACACTCTCTGTCGATGAATTTGACTCTTCTAGGTATTTCATATAAGTACAAAATCATGCAGTGTTTGTCTACCCTGGCTTATTTCATATAGCATAATGTTTCCCAGATTCATCCATGTTGTCGAGGTGTCGAAATTCTATTCTGTTGTATGTATAGATCACATTTTGTTTAGCCATTGATCTGTTAATGGACATATGGGTTGCCGTTCTGTCTTTGGAATATTGTGAGCAATGGTGCTATGTACATGAGAATCCACATGCAGTTTCCTATTTCTGCTTCCAATTCCTTTGGGTGTATATTTACCCAGAAATGGAATTTCTGGAACCTATTATAATTCTGTTTAACTTTTTGAAAGAATACTTACCTGTTTTTCACAGTCTGTGCTGTGTTGTACTCCCACTGGCAATGCCCGAGGGGTTTAATTCTTGCACATTCTCCCAAATACTTGTTATTTCTGTTTTTGATAACAGCCATCCTAATGGGTGTGAAGTGTTATCTCACAGTGGTTTTGATCTGCAGTTCCCTAAAGGCTAATGTTGCAAATCCTCTCTCTCTCTCTCTCTCTCTCTCTCTCTCTCTCTCTCTCTCTCTCTTTCTCTCTCTTTCTTTTACCAGGGATTGAACTCAGGGACACTCGACCACTGAGCCACATCCCCAGCCCTATTTTGTATTTTATTTAGAGACAGGGTCTCACTGAGTTGCTTAGCACCTCACTATTGCTGAGGCTGGCTTTGAACTTGGCAATCCTCCTGCCTCAGCTTCCCAAGATGCTAGAACTTCAGGCATGTGCCACCATGCCCTGCGCAGATCTCTTTTCATGTGTTTGTTGAGCATCTGTTTGTCTTTTTTGAAAAAGTGACTATTCGAGCTTGCTGCCCAGGTTAAAAATTTTGATTTGGCTTGTTTGTTGCTGTTGTTATTGAATTATAGGAGTTCTTCATATATTCTTTATTAATTCTTCATTGGATATATGTTTCACAAACATTTCCTCCATTCAGAGTTACCTTTTCACTGCTTTGACAAGTGTCCTTTGATGTATAAATGTTTGTGATTTTGATGAAGTCCAATTTATCTCTTTTATCTTTCCTTTTTTAGAAAAAAATTATTTGTTTTAATTAGTTATACATGACAGTAGAATGCATCTATGCACCTTGAATATATTATACGTAGATAGGATATAATTTCTCATTTTTCTGAGTGTACCCGTTGCAGAATCATATTGGTCATGCAGTCACCTATGTACAAACAGTAATAATGTCAATTTCACTCTACTATCTTTCCTATCTCCACTTCCCTTTCCTTCCCCTCCCATCACTTCCATCTACCTAATCTAAGGCAACACTATTTTCCCTAGTGTCCCCTGCCCTATTGTGAATTAACATCCACATATTAGAGAAAATGGCTCTTGGTTTTGTGGGATTGGCTTATTTCGCTTAGCATGATATTCTCCAATGCCAACCATTTACTGGCAAATGCCATAATTTCACTCTTCTTTAAAGCTGAATAATATTCCTTTGAGTATATATACCACATTTTCTTTATCCATTCATCTATTGAGAGACACCTAGGTTGGTTCCATAGTCTAGCTAGTGTGAATTGAGCTGCTGTAAACATTGATGTGTCTGAGTCACTATAGTATGCTGATTTTAAGTCCTTTGGGTTTAAATTAAGGAGTGGGATAGCTGGGTCAAATGGTGGTTCCATTCCCAGTTTTCAGAGGAATCTCCATACTGCTTTGCCTAATGGTTGCACCAATTTGCAGTCCCACTAGCAATATGAGTGTGCCTTTCTCACCACATCCTCGCCAACATTTATTGTTACCTCTATTCTTGATGATTGCTATTCTGACAGGAGTGAGATGAAATCTTAGGGAGTAGTTTTGATTTCTCTAATTGCTAGGGATGTTGAACACTTTTTCATATATTTGTTGACCAATTGTATTTCTTCTTCTGTGAAGTGTCTGTGAACAGACTGAAGTTGCTTAGCCCATTTATTGATTGGGTTATTTAATTTTTTGTTGTTAAGTTTTTTGAGTTATTTATATATCCTAGAGATTAATGCTTTATCAGAGGTGCATGTGATAAAGATTTTCTCCCAATCTCTAGGCTCTCTCCTCACGTTATTGTTTCCTTTGCTGAGAAGAAGCTTTTTAATTTGAATCCATCCCATATATTGATTCTTGATTTTATTTCTTGCATTTTAGGAGTATTGTTAAGGAAGTCGCATCCTGGGCTGGCATGGTGAAGATTTGGGCCTATTTTTTCTTCTCTTAGGCACAGGGTCTCTGTTCTAGTACTTAAGTCTTTGATCCACTTTGAGTTGATTTTTATGCAGGGTAGAGGTTTAATTTTATTTTGCTACATATGGATTTCCAGTTTTGCCAGCACTATTTGTTGAGTAGGCTATCTTTTCTCCAGTGAATGATTTTGGCATATTTTTCTAGTATGAGATACCTGTATTTATGTGGATTTGTCTCCATGGCCTCTATTCCGTACCATTGGTCTACAAGTCTATTTTTGTGCCAATACCATGCTGTTTTTGTTACTACAGCTCTGTAGTATTGTTTAAGGTCTGGTATTGTGATGCCTCCTGCTTCACTTTTCTTGCTAAAGATTGTTTTGACTATTCTGGGTCTCTTATTTTTCCAAATAAATTTCATGATTGATTTTTCTATTTTTATGAAGAATGTCATTGGGATTTTAATAGAAATTGCATTAATCTGTATAATGCTTTTGGAATTATGGCCCTTTTGACAATATTAATTCTGCCTATTCAGGGGCATGGGAGATATCTCCATCTTCTGAGGTTTTCTTCAATTTCTTTCTTTAGTGTTTTATAGTTTTCATTGTAGAGGCCTTTCACCTGTTTTGTTAAATTTATTTCCAGTTTTTTTTGGGGGGAGGCTATTGTGAATAGAGTAATTTTCCTAATTTCTCTTTGAGTGGATTCATCACTGATATATAGGAATGTATTTAGTTTATGGGTGTTGATTTTATATCCTGCTACTTTGCTGAATTCGTTTATTAATTCTAGAAGTTTTCTGGTGAAATTTTTTGGCTCTTCTAGATATAGAATCATGTCATTAGCAAATAGTGACAGTTTGAGTTCTTCTTTATCTATTTGTTTTACTTTAATTTCTTTTGTCTAATTGCTCTGTCTAGAGTTTCATGGATGATGTTGACTAGAAGTGGTAAAAGAGGACATCCTTGTCTTATTCCAGTTTTTAGCAGGAATGCTTTCAATCTTTCTCCATTTAAAATGATGCTGGCTTTGGGTTTAGCATATATAGCTTTTATAATATTGAGATATGTTCCTACCATCCCTAGTTTTTCTAGTGTTGTGAACATGAAGGTGTGCTATATTTTGTCAAATGCTTCCTCTGCATCTATTGAGATACTCATATGATTCTTGTTTTTAAGTTTATTAATATGATGGATTACATTTATTGATTTTTGTATGTTGAACCAATCCTATATCCCTGGGATGAATCCCACTTGATCACGGTACAATATCTTTTTAATGTTTTTTTTTTATGTGATTTGCCAGAATTTTATTGAGAATGTTTGCATCTATGTTTATCAGGGATATTGGTCTGAAGTTTTCTTTCCTTGATGTGTCTTTGTCTGGTTTTGGTATCAGGATGATATCAGTAATAACCTTGAATGTTAACAGCCTAAATTCATCAATCAAAAGACAGACTGGCAGATTGCATTAAAAGGCAAGGCCCAATAATATACTGTCTTCAAGAGACTCACCTCATGGGCAAAAACATCCTCAGGCTGAAGGTGAAAGGTGAAAGGATGGGAAAAAACTTATCACTCATATGGGTTGCGTAAACAAGCAGGGTTTTCCATTCTCATTTCAGATAAAGTAGGCTTCAAACCAAAGATAATCAGAAGAGACAAAGTAGGACATTTCATACTTCTTAAGGGAAGTGTATATAAACACGACATAACAATTATAAATATTTATGCCCCAAACAAAGGAGCATCTATGTACATCAAACAAACCCTTCTCAATTTCAAGAGTCAAATAGACCACAATACAATAATACTGGGTGACTTTAACACACCTCTCTCAGTACTGGACAGATCTTCCAAACAAAAACTAAATAAGGAAACTATAGAACTAAATAATGCAATCAATAACTTAGACTTAGCAGACATATATAGAATATTTTATCCATCAACGAGCAAATATACTCTCTTCTCAGCAGTACATGGCTCCTTCTCTATAATAGACCATATCTTCTGCCACATAGCAACTCTTAGTAAAAACAAAAACAAAACAGAACAAAACAAAACAAAAACAGAGATAATACCCTGCATTCTATCAGACCACAATAGAATGAAATTAGAAATTAATGATAAAATAAAAATATAAACTACTTTAACAAATATAGACTATATAATACACAATTGGGTGATGAATGGATAGTATAAGAAATCAAGGATAAAATTTAAAAAATCTTAGAGGTAAATGAGAACACTGATACAACATACCAAACTCTCTGAGACACTATGAAGGCAGTACTAAGAGGAAAGTTTATTGCATGAATGCATTCATTAAAAGGATAAAAAGTCAACAAATAAATGACTAACATTCCATCTCAAAGCCCTAGAAAAAGAACAATAAATCAACACCAAAAGCAGTAGAAGACAGGAAATAATTAAAATCAGAGCTAAAATTAATGAAATCAAAACAAACAAAAAAAAATTGAGAAAAGTGACAAAACAAAAAGTTGGTTCTTTGAAAAAATAAATAAAATAGAACATAAACCCCTGGCTATGCTAACAAAGAGAAAAAGAGAGAAAACTCAAATTACTAAAATAAAAGATGAAGATGGAAATATCACCATGGACACATCTGAAATATAGAAGGTAATTAGAAACTATTTTCAAAATTTATACTCTAATAAAATAGAAAATATTGAAGACATTGATAAATTTCTAGAGACCTATGACCTACCCAGAGTGAATGAGGAGGTCATACCTGATTTAAACCAATCAATTTCAAGAAATGAAATAGGAGACACCATCAAAAGCCTACTAACCAAGAAAAGCCCAGGACCAGATGGATTCTCAGCCGAGTTCTAGAAGCCTTTCATAGAAGAACTAACACCAGTACTCCTCAAATTAGCCCATGAAAGAGAAAAGGAGGGAACCCTTCCAAACTCATTCTATGAGGCCAATGTCTTTTGTCTTTTGTGGCCAGTTCTGTTTAAGTGATTTATTATAAAACAGCATTTATTGTTCCTAATGTGCCCTTGAGGAGACAAATCCCCTTCCTCCATGCAAGGTTGATTTGAGAAACTCAAGAGTGCAGAGTGACCTTGCTGATCCTGCTGCTCAGGGCACTCTGTGCTCCATCCTCGCTGACACAAATAACGCTGCTGTTTCTTGGCATCTTCATTTGGATGCCAATCATCAATTGGGGAGTTTAGTTGAATAATAAAGACCACTGTTTTCATGCTGGCCTTTGTGTTTTTAGCAACCTAAACATCTTGGGAAAAATTTCCCAACGATTCAGTAATTTCATTTAATAGTATGTTTCATTTCATTCAAACAAAGTAAGTATAATTGCATAAGCAACAACATGTAGAAATATGCAGGCATGTGTTGATTATTACAAAGTTGTTTTTTCATCTAGTCATTTTTATTTAAACCCACACACTTCTTTTGATAAATTGTAAAATTTCTTAGATACTCTGCAAGGTAAACGATCCAATATTAGCACACATTGTAATATTGTAACCTTTAATGTTCATTTGCTGTAACCTTTAATGTTCACTTGCTTTCCTGAGACAGGCAGCATTCATGTTTTCATATACCATTGATTTATTTATGTGGTGTTAACCCTCACCCTCACATGTGCTAGGCAAGTGCTCTCCCACTGAGCCACAACCCCCGTGTTTTGGCCTGGAACCCAGAACTGTCAAGGTGGCCTCTGGGAAGTAACTTACCCTCTCAGAGTTTACTACTTTTATAAAAAAATAAATATAAACACACACACACACACACACACACACACACACACACACTGTGAAGAGTTCATGTCTGCTGTTAGTAAAGCCAAATCATATAATGAATACAAAAGCAATTTTAAAACTCTCATGTGAAATGTAAAGGTTGTTACTATCTTCATGCTAATAAATGTGAGTTATTGTTAGTTATTGTGACATGTCAAAAAAAAAAAAAGAAAAGAAAAGAAAGGAAAAGAAAAAAGGGCCCACAATCTTGTATCCAGTCCTTCCACTGGCCGGTGACCTAGATTTGTAAGTCAGATGGCCTGGACTGGGGATGTGGTCAATCCATCAAATGATTTTTTTTATACATGTGTAATGCAAAGGAAGATGCACAAACTGAACCCAAATAGGTATAGCTCTTGCTTTGTCCATATCATGCTTTCATGGGACAAACTATATTAGACATTGCATATTAGCATCATATATTTATAACATATTTTCCCTCACATATAAATAGTATGGCATTTACAAAACAGGAAGATTTTCTCAATTAAATTTTGCTGGCTTGAAGTGTTTTTTATTGTGTTTGCTTTTTTTCAATCTGAAACGCATAAACCTGAAATCTTGGCAAAGTGAATTGACATGGAGTAGTTGCCATCTATGTACATGTACATTCATTTTAATATATTGTTCCTGAGAAGTGCGTTTTGGTTTGATTCTCCTTCAATTTTCAGAAGGTTTACTGCTTGTCTATTAGCTTATTTCTTACATTTTTCTTCCCGGTCTTCTATTACAAGGAGGTTTTCATCACGTGGAAGGCATTTGGAATGAAATGTTGGAGGCCTTGCTCTGTATCTATTGATGAGTGGGGTCTGCCTGACAATTAATCAGAACACAGTGATCTGTTTACGGCCCATGACAGTTAATCAAGTGTGCTACAGTGTTGCAAGGAAGAGGCATTACTGCTCCCTCCATTTGTCTTGCATTTTCTCCCTGGGCTCTTCTGCAGAGCTTGCCTGAGCCACACGTCTCAGCCTCCTGCACACTCTGCTGAGATTTACATCAGAGGTTTGTTTCAGTTGCTGCCTAAAATTGCAATGATGCTTTTATTGCCACATTAACTATCAATGACATTAGAGAGTCAGTACCAGTGGATGGTTAAGACAGGTTTTGGCCTTGTGTCTGCCACTTTTTTTTTTTTTTTTTTTTTTTTTTGGTACTGGGGATTGAACTCAGGGGCACTTGACCACTGAGCCACATCCCTGGCCCTATTTTGTATTTTATTTCACTTTTTTTTTTTTTTTTGCTGAGGCTGTCTTTGAACTTGTGCTTCTCTTGTCTCAGCCTCCCAAGCTGCTGGGATTACAGGCATGCACTACTATGGCTGGCTGGCTGCCACTTATTAGCTCATGTTCTGAGCAAGTAACATATATCTGCCTGGCAAAAATTGGTACTTATTTGAACAGATTCCGGCAGCCTTATAAACAAAGGTGTGTAATTTCCCCCTAGGCTCAGGATATTAATTAAAGTAAGTGTTATATGCTGTAACAGGTAAACCCTCATATCTGAATGGAGTAACGTAGCAGAATTTACTTCCCATTCGTGAAAAGCCCAACTGCTAACTTAGGCCCTGCTCCATGTGATCATTCTGCATCCAGAATGATAGAAAATATGCCATCTTCAAAGTATATTCCTCTTGGGCATCAACATCCAGTTGGGGGAGGGATGCACAGACTGAACAGGGGGACACAGAACTATTATCATTTGGAACATCTTCATGGACAAGCTGAGATTGTTGTACTTGACTTCCATCCAGTTTTCCTTGACCACTGTCTAAGAGCAACCAGGAAGACTGCGAAGGAGAATGGGGAATGTAGTTTAGGGGTGTGTCCAAAGAGAAAGAGAAGTAGGTTTGCTGAACACCTCCTCAGTGTTTGTCACAGCGGGTGATACTAGAGAAACATATGACACTCAACCCAAGTTCTAATCTAGTGGAAGAGACCAGAGGAACACATAGGAAGCCATCCAAGAATAATGGTGTGGTAAATTTTACAGTACCGACTCAACGCTAGGGGCAATGTAAGCAAAGAGACGTGTGTGCTGAATTAAGTAGGAAATAGCTTTGTGGAGGAGATCTGCTGGACATCTGATCTAAAACCTGAGTCTGTAAGGACAGACTAGTGAGATTGGATACAAGTAGTGGAGACGAAGGGTATTCGGATGGACTTGCTAGGATAACATAAAATTTACCCTGATAATTTTATGAAGTCTCATAGATGCATACCTCATACAGGTAAGGAAAGAAAAACTAACAAAACTCTGGTGGGATAATTCTCGTAGACTGATCTAAGTTCTCAACTTTATGTACAGCCTAGCATTGCTTTGTGAATGTAGATCAATGTTTCCACAATATGCAGAGGCTTCAACACGACCTGTCACATTCAAGATATGGTGGACGGGGTTCCATGAGTACATCCCACCACTTACTTGAAATCTTCTCTTGGATGTCTGTACACAGCACGATTTTAACATGTTCAAAAACAGAACATTTGACTCACCCTGACACCCAGATCTGTTCCCATCTCAGTAAACAGTTCCTCCAGGCAATCCTCTGCTCAGGTCAGAACCCCAGGACTTGCTCAGTGTTAGGGTCTGTAAACAAGTCAGGATGGCGCCTGGCATTTTGCCAGAGGGAGTGGTTTGTGAAGTAACGCCAGCGAGCCATTAAGTGTGCAGATTCCTTATTGGTTGACTGCTGTATCTAGTTTATGTTAATTAAGATAAGCTGTGTGGAATGTATATATACCCCTCCTGTCCTACAATAAATGGCTCCCACTCCTGCTGTGTCGATCTACACAAGTTGTTCGTCAACCCCCAGTTATTTTGCTGCAGCAGGATTGCGGCAGCTCAGGATGCCTCTCTTTTATGCTTTACAAGAAGTTCTTCATTAAGTTCTGCTGCTGTATCTTCAAGATATATTCTGGATCCAATTATATCTCACCATCCTCCCAACTGAAACCCCAGTCTGAAGCACCATGCTTTCTGTTTCTACTCTTGTGTCCTTCAAAGCCTTTCCAAAGAGCAGATAGCATGACCTTTTAAAACTTAAATTACAAGATTTTTCCCCCAGCTCATAATTCTTCAGTGATTTTCTATAATATTCAAAGTCCCATCCAAAGTTCCTTCCTACACTGTGCTAATCTCCTGTCAGTCTCTTTCCTGATCAATTTGGTCATTGCACATAGGAGCTCCTTGGGACTGTTGCGTTTGTGGTTCTTTCTGAGGGGAACCATCTCCCATCAGAAGTCCACTTCTGCCCTCATGGCAGGCCATTCAAAGGTCAGCTTTGACAGAGACCTTGCCAAAGTCACAGTTTAGATACGAGGCAGTCCCCAAAAGCTCACGTGTGAGACAATACAAGAAATTTCAGAGTTGAACTGAATGGGGTTATGAGAACCCTAACCTAATGAGTCCATTAATCCACTTGAATGAATTAGCTGGGTGATTGATATAGACAGGTAGTAGGTGGGTGAAGGAGGTGGGTCTTTGGGGGTGTACCTTTGAGGTATTTTGTCTGATCTGCAGTGTCTCTTTCTGCTCCCTGCTTTCCTCTGCCATGCCCTTGTGCCATGTTGTTCTTCCTCACCTCTGACCCAGAGCAATGGAGCTGTCCATCTATGGACTGAGACCTCGGAAACCATGAGTGCCAAATAAGCACTTTTCCTTTTCCAAAACTGTTCTAGTCAGATCTTCTGGTTATAGCAGAAAAAAAAAATCCTGACTACAACACTGAACCTTCTGTCCAAAGACTCTATCTTGGTTACCTTGATATACTCACCATGTTGATTTTTCTTCATGGAAATGACCGCTATATGAAATACATACTTTTTCTCTGTCTTTATTTTGTTTGTTTTGTTTTCTCCAAGAATCCATGGGGACAGGGACCTCACGCATTGTGTGCATCTCTTTGCTTTATTCATTGAGGACAGTGCCTGAACACGACAGATGCTCAATAAACATTCCATCAGTGAAAAAATAAATAAGTAATGTGTTTTGGAAGAGATACTGAGGAATTTCAGTCTTTGAAGGCTATCTCATTACATCATTAATCTTTTGAAGACTATATCATTATATCATTAATCTTCCCCTAAACCTGGATTAAACATGAAACACCGATGGTCTCAGAAGAGCTTAAATGCATGCACAGAGTACAGTGGTTTTTTCTTCCAGTACTGGAGGTAGTGCCAGGGCCTTGTACATGCAATACAAATGCTCTTCCACTGAACTCTACCCACAGTTCTAGAAGTACAGTGATTTTAAACGTGTTAGACTATGTTCTGTGGAACTCTGGATTTTCCTCATGTGGGGACAGAGACACAGGACTGGTAGTCAGAAATCCTGTGTTTGGACCTTGCTTTGCCTCCAAATCCATCTTTTCTGCTTGAGCTGTGGCTTCTTCATACTTCAAATAAGAGGGTTGATCTACTTGACCTCTTTCTAAGGTTCCAACTCAATCTAATGTGAAAGAAAATGCAGTCATTAAAGTTAAGACTTTCTAAAGTGGAATCTGAAGATTGCATTCATTGCTAAAAATAAAACTTCAGAATGTTTGAGTAGATTTGAATAAATACCTGCAGTCAGTGTCAGTTCACTGTCCCTGAGTATCTCTCAGCTGGCAATAACCTAACTGACCAACCAATGAGACTAGCTCTACCTTTAGCATTCCACCCAGCCAATGAACTGCCCCCAAAACAACTTTTCATAGAAATCTATAAAAATATTTTCCCACACTTTCTTGATTTAGGGGATGCCCTGATTTGGTGCACTGAGATGACAATTCTTTGTTCTCCAAATAAATGGTAAATTCTTTGACCTCCCTGTCAATCTCCTTTTTTAACTTAATTTAGTTAGCTTATCTTTTAGCCAATTTAGTTATTTTTTTAAAAAAAATTATATATATATATATATATATATATATATATATATATATATATATGTACATATTATGAGGTAGATAAATGCTTACCCTGATTTGAATATTATACAATGTTTACAAGTATTTAAACATAAATGTGTTCAATTATTAGGTCAATTAAGAAACAAAAATAAGTTTTAAAAAGATAACATTCTATTCAAAAATTATTTAATGGTGAGTGTATCATCAGCATTTTATGGCTTCTCGGATTTTTTGGGTAAGATCAAGTGTATCATCAGCATTCATTATCAGAAGTGAAACCACTAATAGGTTTACATGTAAAATATATATGTATATATATATATATATGCTTTTTGACCCTAAGCAATGAAGGCAGCAGGTTAAGCACTCTCTCTGAGCCTTTGCTTTGTAACAAGTGCCATGCCTTGAAGTCCACGGGTCAGGCAGGTAGGGACAAGAAGGATATAATGCAGGGAGGAGCATGGACAAGCTGGAACCTCCAAGGATGTTCTGCACTCTGTCAGACCTTGATGTTTTGGTTCCTGTGGGAGAACATATATCTTTTGCCATGGAGCTAAGCCATATAGCAGACCCAGGAATGGGAGCAACTGCAGGAGGATCAGGCGAGGTGACTTGGCTTCAACACCGTCTGCTGCCTCATGCCAGTGATGCCAGAGTGAGCCACCAAATGGCTGCTACTTCACATCTGCTACCAGCTCTTGCTCCTGAGGGTCTCTGTGACCCACTCTGACCAGAAACACAAAGGGAAGGGAGCTTTGAGAATCACTGTTCAGTCTAGTGGAGTTACAGATAACAATGCCTCTACAAAGCACATCAATGATTTCATGAAATTATAGTTTATACATGGGCATAGGAAGGAGCTATCGCTCCCTTTTCTGGATCTGTGAGCCCCTTGATGTTGTAATAAGGAAACACGTGCAAGAGCTTGGAGAAGCAGGCGCAGCTCCACCTTCTCTCCATTGTTGGAACCGATACTGGAGGATCATAGCAGATGGATCCAGAAGGGGTTAGGAGGTCATCTGGTGCATCCCCCATGCCTCACCGTTGGAAAATCTAAAGCCTTGGAGAGAGATGGGGTGAGAATGTGGCCTGGAGAAGAGGAGCCAGAATTGTGTTCTCTGTACCAGAGAAACCCAAGGTGGACCTTGCCGGTGTGGGTAGCTCCTGCCTGCATTTTGCCCCCAAACCTTAAGTAAAAACAGGGTTGAGGGTTTGCTGGGAATGAACTCAGACAGGTATGAGGGAGAAGCACAATTAGAACTACTCTGCATAGGTCACATGAAGTCCAGACCTCTCGAGTAAATGGGTTCCTAATGGCTTCCATGGAAAAGTTCTCTCATATTAATTCACAAAGAAACCCTCCACTGGGTTAGTGATGATAATGTTATGGGCCAGGCTGTATGGGCAATGACCAAGCAGACTCCATTTTGCCCTGAGACTCCATATCATGTAAGAAATGCTTCGCCCATGGAAAGCCCCAACTCTATACCCATCAACAATTGCTTGGCATAGCATGTTTGGCAACACAAAAATGACAATTCTTATACAATGTAAAAGTGTTCTGTCTTTCGCACCAGTTTTTCTTGGACAACTACTCTGTCAGAGATTGATTGTCTAGATGGTAGTAACCATTGTTCAACTTGTACACAACAAGGGATGTTTTGACCCACTCCCTTTTCTGCTTATGATTTTAGATTTCATGACATTTTTTTATGGTTCTGAATCATAGCAACAGCCACCATGCTTTCGTATGATTTTGGACTATAAAAGATGTACTCAAACCTTGGGAGGGGGTTGAAGGGCATAGACTTGCAGCCTATCCCTTGGCCCGCCAGCTGGTGGATCCAGAACGCCAGCTGGTGAATAAAGTTTCCATCTCTTGCTTTAAGATTGACTCAGTGATTTATTGCAATCTCACCTTAACAATGATTGGTTTTTCCCAGCATGATATTTTAGTTTATTGGTATTTACCAAGATTATTGACTTGACTTTTGTAACTATTACCTTATGTCATTTTCTCAGTGAATAAGAACGTAAGGTAAAACATAAGCTGAAATTAATAGATTATAAAATGGCATGGGATGGGCAGGAACTATTTGAGATAAGTCAAGGTTAGAGACAAGGTAACCCACCCCACCCTTTAACTCAGAGGTCTATCCAAGGGAAGACAGATGGGACTCCTGCTTTATTTGTGTTGGGGGTATTATTGAGTCACACACAGAGTCACCAGGAGCTATAAGCTGGGGTACATCTGCCATTTCAACCATCATAAGGACTTATAAAAGATAGTTTTCCTAAGGTAGGCCATAAAGTATGTGGTCAGTCAGGGCACAGCAAATGCATTCCTCTTTATCTGGAAATTCTTTGACACAAATTAACCAGTTAAATGAATTAATGCAGAAATGAACACCTCTGTTTGATAAGGACAAGGCCCACAGACAAATTATCGGTTCTGCACAAAGTCAGTTTCTGGAACAGGATTGACATGCAAAACCAAACCAAATAGCCCTTTTTCACAACTCTTGACTGACTTTGGGTTCATTTACAGGCAAGATGTCAGGCATGTAAGATGTAAGATGTTGCAAATATTTGCACTCATTTATTTAGCTACACATAGGACCAAGCATATGCCAGGAAAGGTTTTTGTGAAGTTTTAGGCTATAATTGGTGGCCATAGATGATATGTTTCCTCCAGCAAAATTAAGGGCTTCAAAGGATACCTGCTTAAGATCTGACATGTTGAAGAGAGAACCACTAAAGGAATAGAGAACTTAGCCAAATTTGGCAGAGTGAACACAGAATTGACCTTCACAAATTTAATAATTTAGGACCTGTGATGTAGCTCGGTGAAGGAGTGCATACGTAGCATGAGTAAGGCCCTAGACTCTGTCACTACAAAATAAATAAATAAAGAGATAAGACAGATAAATAAATAGTAGGTATCTATTACTCTAAAAAGGATTCAGTTGGATTGACAGCCTCAGGAAATAAAGTTAGGTCCAGGGTTTAGAAACTTCTGGAAGCCAAATGCCAGCGAGATACGATGGATTATTCAAGAAACAAGTTTCCTGGAGGAATAATGAGTTACCATCATAGGGAATGCTTTGTGCCAGGTATGGTTTTTAGGTTGCAGAAATAGTCTCCAACTAATTAAAAATGTGTGCCACACTGGTTGGAGTTCTGGTAGCCCACAAAGTGCGGGGAACACTGGTGAAACAGGTCTCAAATGAGAAACAAGGGCAGCTCTAAGAACCCAACTTGAAGAAATGAATGGGCCGTCTTTTCAGGGTGCCACCTTTGGGTGGACTCTGTTACTTGACTCAATTTAAGATTTTGATAAGTAGAAACATCTGATTGGCCTGGTTTGGGTCTCACACCCTCTCCTAGAGCGTGGTTCACTTTGACTATCTCTCCCAAGGGAAGAGAGAGGGTGATGGGTACAGTTGTGCAGGTTGTACATTGCACAGTCCTAGGGATTTCCATTTCCATGTGCTGAAAGGTCTGGTTCTCAAAATCAAAATGAATACTGGGCTTGGGAGGGGGTTTAGAATTAACATATAGAAAGAGGGAAAGTCATTATTTGTCAGGAAGATCAAAGAGGGCAGCCAACAAGGGGTGGTAGAGAGAGGCTGCCTTTCCATCCTGAAAATTTCTTCCAAGTGTTAGCTTCTTGTGTCTTATGCTGGTGTTGAGTATGTCATGAATTAATAAACCTACATGTAGGTTTTTGTTGTTTTCAAATTATGTTGAAAGTGGAAGCATAAATCTGTGTGTTGAGAACAATTCCAGTGCCCAGCACTTCTTTTATCCTACTTTCCCATGCAATTATCTTTCTAAAGTCTTAACTTTTATTCATTTTGCTTCCGGTGGGGCTTTGCTTCTTTCCTATTGGTTTAGGGAAGGCAGTGTGAAGTTGCACTATTAAAGGACTAACTCTCCAGGCCATACTCAATTTACTATTCTGATGATTTTTGTACAAATCTGCACAAATCTTTAAACACTGGAAATACCTAAAGTCATTTTTTTTTTTCCGTGCTTTAAGCTGCATTGTGGAGAGCTAATGCAGTTTAGTCATTTTCCATCATTAGACAGATATTCTATTTTAGCCCCTTGTAAATTACTGCTGAATAGGTCTTGGGAGAAGTAGAGAAAGCCGATGACGTGGCAGAACCTGACAGCCATCTCCAGTGCCACCCCAGGGGAACACTAGGGATTCTCCAAGGACACTTCTTCAAGGACACAGCCCCACTTTCCATTGTGAACTGTACCTCCACACACACTGTTCTGCTAAAACATGAGTAGGTTTTTATTTCTGGCATTTCAGAGGTTGAAACCTTCCAGAAATATAATATACTATAATCAATACAATATATTATGTATAATGTAATATTGATAATTGTGGCATCGTATGTTGTCGAATGCAATTTGTTTTTCCTAATACCTTTATTGAGATGAAATTTACAGACCAGAGAATTCATTGTGCCATTCAGTGTTCAATCATTTTTTGTGCATTTACAGTTAAGAAACCATCATCACAATCCAAAACAAAACAAACAAGCAAACAACTCCCCCCTGAACACAAAAGAAAACCCCAAACTTAATCAAACAGAACCACAAAAATCCTGCTTCTAAATTCCTGCCAACTGGTTTGATTCTTGCCAATCAAACATGGGGAATATGTTCCTTTTGCCAAAAGAGAGCAGATAAATATTGAATCATGTTGAATTACCTAAGACTCTTTTCTTCTTTTAAATTCTGTTCTAAGAATCAACTAATTTTTTTAATATAGTAATCTGCAAAGACTTGGCTTCCAGACCACTTACAGATTAATCAGTAATTCTCTGGTATTATATCTAATTCTTTTAAGTATGTTTAATTTTATTTATTGATTTTCTACCCTGGCTGGTTTGTCTCTGCTGGGCACATCTGTGGGGACTGGTAAACATCCTCAAACAATATTGTCTCTGAGCTGACACATGCGGAGCTCATCCAGGGCATATTTTTAAGACCTTTGCCCAAGTACAGAGGTAACAGGATTGGCAGGGAGCCACACCGTTTAGCCTCTCCGTGCAAAGGAGGAAGGATGGAGCGGATTCCCAGATCCCTGGGGAGGGAAGGGAACCAATAAGGATCCCTCTAGAACTACCCGTCTCTGGGTAATTGCCACTTCCTCCCTGGAAGTGCCTTGGCTTTTTAGAAAACCAGGTATATCCTCTCCCTAGGAACATGTATGAAGACATGAACACTGTGACTCGACTTTGTGTGCAACCAGAGAAAAGAAAAATGGTGCTGCATTTGTGTGCTATCAACTGAAATGCATTCTGCTGTCATGTATAACAGATTAGAACAAGTAAATAAATGAATTTTAAACATAGGTGAAGGAGCTAAGTATAGCTGAGCAGGTTCTCTTTGCTGCTCATGGTGTGGCATCCTCTGAGTCTTAGGGATCATCCAAACCCCTGTGATCCTCAAAGACCTTCATCCAGACCAAACTAAAACCAGACTGCGGTGGCACATATCTGTAATGCTGGGTGCAGTGGCACACACCTATAATCCCAGAAGCTCAGGAGGCTGAGGCGGGAGGATCCAGAGTTCAAAGCCAGCCTCAGCAATTTTTATCCAGGCCCTAAGAAACTTGGAGGGATCCTGCCTCTAAATAAAATATCAAAAAGGTCTGGGACCTAAGCATGTTAGCAAGACCCTGTCCCCAAATAAAAATATTTTTAAATGAAAAGGGCTGGGGATGTGGCTCAGTGGTTAAGTGCCCCTGATTTCAATCCCTGGTACCTCCCCCAGACACACACACACACACAGAGACTGGGAAGCCTAAATCTTCCTTCACGTTCTGGTTGTTTGTACTGAAAAGTGTGTATGTGCTAATATATAAACAGACCGTTACCAAACAAGGAAAGGAGAGACAATTACAAAATCAGAATTCAGCTCCTGATAACCAGAAGCACACAGTGAGTTGTCACAGCAATCATCCTAGTTCTTAAGATAAAGGGTTTTAAATGTTCATTTTATTATAATATGAATATATTATGTATGTAATATAATGTCAATTATAGGGTCTTGGTGTATGGTATCTATAATCATATCACATACATTATAATATGAATATATAATATTGACAACACAGATGTACCTCATATTCTAACTATAGGATATATATACATATATATGTGTATATATATATATATATATATATATATATATATATATATATATAATCTGTATGTATACATGTGTGAACTGTTACATAAAGTGTTTTACAAAATAAATAATTCATAATCTGCTAGCATTTATCCAAGGAACGTGTGAAGGGTTTAACATTAGAAACTATTTATATATAAATCACTACATGATTTATTAAAAGATAAAAAATGTTTATCTCAACTGATATCAGAGAAGTGATTAATCAAATGCTACCATTTCTTGTAAAATACTTACTGCCTGACAGATGAAAGTTTCCTTCCAGCATACATGGTCCATCAGGAAATGGCAGGGAGCTTGGGATTGGATGGTGGAGTATAAATAAATAGTCTGTCCTACACTGGTCAGTATTACAGAAGGACAGTAAGGTAGTGGAAATAGATCTGGAGGCTGGATGATGGGTAAGGTCACTGGTTAAACAGCTGTTCATCAAGAAGTCCTCATCAGGGAGTCTGCACTTCTGTAAACACAATCGCTGTTTGGAGGAAGCCTGTGCAGGTTGTTGGAGAGGGTGTGCCCAGTGAGTCTGGAGCAGAGAGCCTATGAGCATTAGAGAGCACGGCAGGGGAGGTGCTGTGGGCCAGGTGGTGCAGAGCCATGTGGCTGCTCTGAGCACCTGAGTTTGTGACGCACGGGAAGATACTCACTGATGGGTTACCAGTGGAAGAGTGAGATGCTCTTGAGAGGACCACACTGGCAACCACATCAACAAAAGACTGAACAGTGTAGTGGAATCCTGGAAGAGGCAAACCTGGATAGGATCCAGGTTGGGATCAAACTTGCAGAGGCAAGATCAGATTCTAGGTGTATTTTAAAGAGAGGGCCAAAAGCCAGAGTAACTGCTGATGATTTGGATTTGGGGAGCTAAAAAGAGGAGGAGGAGTCAGGGATGTATCGGATGATGTTTATTCTTAGCAAATGGAAGGTGAACTTTCTATTTACTGAGGACAAGGTCAAAGCCAGGGTGGACGCTTCATAAATGGTGGAGGGTGCAATCTCCCTGAAATAATCATTAACTACTATACCAGCCTCCGTTTCATAGTCTTTACAGAATTTGAAAAGCTGACACTCAAATTCATCTGAAAAACAAAAAAAAAAAAAAAAAAAAAAAAAAGAGAGAGAAAAAATTAGACCATTATCTCACACACATACAATCTGGGTAAATTAAAGAGATAGTTATAAAATTAAAAAGAATCAGATATAAAAATAATTTTATAAGTCTTTTTCTAGGGCCAACATTATTAAGCACAATAAGAAGATTAATAATATCAATGAAGATGAAAATTCAGTATGAGTTTTAAAACATATACTGTTATGAGCCAGGCTGTATGGGCAATGACCAAGCAGACTGCATTTTGCCCTGAGACTGCATATCATGTAAGAAATGTTTCTTTCAGGGAAAGCCTTACCTCTATACCCATCAACAGTTGCTTAGCATAGCATGCTTGGCAACACAAAATGACAATTCTTATACAATGTAAAAGTTTTCTCTCTTTGGCACCAGTTTTTTTTTTTTTTAATAGTCATGGGCTATATTCTGTTTTGAATTACTTTCTATCCAGGAATTTTTTTTTATTAGTTACACATGACAGTACCATGATCTTGACAATTCATACATTTGAATCAAATGGGATATAATTTCTCATTTCTCTGATTGTACAGGTTGCAGAATCACATTGATCATACAGTCACCTATATACATACAGCAGTTTTTCTTGGACAATGTACCCTGTCAGAGGTGGATTGTCTAGCTGTTAGTAACCATTCTTTAACTTGTACACAACTAGGGATGTTTTGGCCCTCTCCCTTTTCTGCTTATAATTTTCTATCTTATGACATTTGTTTATGGTTCTGAATCATAGCAACAGCTACTTATGCTTTAATATGGTTTTGGACTATAAAAGACTTACTCAAACCCTGGTAGGGGTTGAAGGGTGGAGACTTGCAGCCTACCCCTTGACATGACAGTTGGTGGATCCAGACCACCAGCTGGTGAATAAAGGTTCTGTCTCCTGCTTTAAGGTCAACTTGTGATTTATTGTAATCTCACCTTAACAATACAAGAAAATGAAAGAAATTATTCCCAATTACTATAAAAAGTAATGGATAAATATCTGTAATATACAAATCATGCTGAGTTACCAATAAAATAATACCTCAGCCTCATATACAAATAGTCTAAGGATATAAACAGTGATTCACCAAAGGAGAAATTCAAATAATAAAGAAACTTATGATAAGCTAGTTTTACTTTTAATGGAATTTAACTCTTAACGGAGAAACGCAAATAAAATAAAATACCATTATAATGGAGAAATACAACTCTTTAAGTTAAAACAGGTCTTTTATGTTATGGGAGAATGAATGTTTACAATATACTTATCTTTGACCCATAGTTACATTTGTAGAAACCATATCCTTGAGAAATACTTGGGCACATTTATTCATATTAGTGTATAAACACGATCTCAGATGCACTTATTCTGATGAAAATCTGTAAACATCAAAGTGATAGTAACCATTGCTTCTTGAAGGGGTCAGGGACTCTGTAGCAATTTGAACCACTTTGTCTGTTTTTATTCTACTTCCTGCTGTTTTTGTCGATAGTGGTGGTGCTGATAATGGAAAATCACAATTATAATAAAAATTACTAATGGCTAAGGATATATGAGGATATTAATTGTGACATTAAAGTAAAACAATATCAAATCACATTTACACCCAGAAATAGTAGAATAATCAGGCACATCATGGCAGAGTGCCATCATGTACTGATAGGAAACTAGTATTTAAAAGTGACGTAACGATGAACTGGGGTTGTGGCTCAGTGGTAGAGCTCTTGCCTAGCATTTGTGAGGCACTGAGTTCAACTGTCAGCACCACATATAAACAAATAAATGTCCACCAACAACTAAAAAAAAAGTGACATAATGATATTTAGAAAGCTATTTGTGATGACTTATTAAGTGCAATCACAAATTAGGGAATTACATATGTTATACACTTTTTAAAATTTAAAATTTAGGGGAGTCATTAAAAACCAATTTAACTATTTACATTCAAATTCAAGAGTGCAGAAGTTCATTATGGCCACACTCTCTTCCCCTGCCTGGGGGATGAATGACTGGCAGAGCATGCATTTGCCAAACATATAGAATTTGCATAAAATAAGATGAAATGTTATTAACATAATAGTGTTGGTATCTAGTCAATAACATAAACATCAAATTACTAGTTTAACATATAAAGCAAGACTTCAAGAAGCAAAATCACGTAAATGTAAATAGTTAAATTGGTTTTGAATGACTCGCATAGATTTTAAATTTTAAAAAGTATGTAACATATGTAATTCCCTAATTCATGATTGCACTTAATAAGTCATCACAAATGACTTTCCAAGTATCATTATGTCACTTTTTTTTTAGTTGTTGGTGGACCTTTATTTTATTTGTTTCTATACGGTGCTGACAGTTGAACCCAGTGCCTCACAAATGTCCTACCAGACATATATCTGTCCTGTACATGAAAAGAAGTTAATACTGTGTTGCTTACTATTTTAGAAAAATTATACTACCAGTAGTACCTCTTGTGGCTGAAAAATGGCAAATATAAACACAATATACACACTTACTATAGGAGCAGGATCAGTCTATTTGATGTTTTCTGGCACAGTTGTCTGGAAGAATGTATATTTTAAAATCCCAGTTATTCATCATGAAAGGTTTCAAGGGTTGTGCTGTAATCCTTCCTCCAGCCTCAGGGGTGTTTCAGAAAAATGTGATCCTCAGCCAACCTTTCTTCAACATCGTGTCAACAAATGTATCCACTGGAGACCGGCAAGGGTCTTGCTGGGTTGCTAGTTACCCACTACTGATCTGAGAATGTCCCTAAACATGCCAAGCCTGGCTGTCAAGGTTGTGTGTTTTATCACCTGTAATTTACAGTCAACTGCATTAAATAATGGAAATTGGGCCTTCACCTATCTAAGAGCTACACTTCTAGCAAGTATTTAAGCTGACAAACCCTGGATCTGGGAGTTACCTGTGCTGATGTGATTTGCATGCTTGTTAATCTGCACACTCTGTTTTGGACACTGCCGGTCATGTCTGGGTGTCGTGAGACCTTCCTCAGGCTTTCCTTGCAGCCTGACATGTTCCTAGTTCTGTGTTGTCCTCTAAAGCTTAGTTGGCACTAGATAAGCCTATCACATCCCTTAACCTGAAATCTACTAGCACAGTCTTTTAGGGAATAAGATCATTTCTTTTTAAACTATGTAATATTCTCAGGATAGTCAAGTGTGCCTAACAAAATATTTGTCACAAAAAGGCAAATTGACTCTGGAAGATTGAGATTGATAGCTACAGGCCATTAGGTATTAATTTCTATGAAGCTTTTCTAAAACTCAATTAAATATTAAATAAAAAACTCATAGACATAATGAATGCATGTTTAGTCTAAAAGCATAAAAAATGTCTAGGTCTAATTCTCAACGTAAGGATTTTGGGTCCCAGAGACTATTTTGTGTAGAGAGAGTTAAAGAATCAGATCAATATTTATACCCTCTGATTTTGAGTCTATTTATAGACCTCCCTGTAAGAAAATAAAATTTGAAGACGAAAATGGGAATACATGAAATTTATCTAGCTAGAAGAAGAATTTTATTTAAATAGAAATATAGGAAGTTATATGCAGGGATGTTACATGGGATTTTTCTGAAAATCTTGATAAAAGAAAGAAATTCAAACAGGTGTTCCTCTTTTCCTATCCCCAACTCCCTCTAGTTAGTGGTGCTTGATGTCTGGACAGAGGATATGATATCTGGAGTGTAAATAAATATAGTGTTACTTTGAGATTGGGCACAGGATGCTGGGGTAATAGTAAATTTTTTGGGGGGAGGGTGGTATTGGAGATTGAACCCAGGGGTGCTTAACCACTGATCCACATCCTCATTTTTAAAATTTTTTTTACTTTGAGACAGGGTCTTGTTAAGTTCCTTAGGTCCTCATTGAGTTACTGAGGTTGGCTTTTAACACTTGATCCTCCTCCCTCAGCCTCCTGAGCCACTGGGATTATAGGTGTGTGCCACCACACCTAGCATAATAGTGATTTTGACATAAATGATATTTTAAGATATGCGTCTTCAGTTTCTCTGTTAAGTATGTTGATTACGATAGGTGTTGGTATAAAGTATTTGTTGATTTAAGGACTCTTTATCCTATTCTTAACTGGTAAGATTTCTAGTTTTAGGTCACAGAGGTTTAATTTTCTCAGGTCTTTTTATAGGCAATGTTTATGGTTCCCAGTCCCCACCAGTGTACAACGATGACAATATCACCCCTTTCACATTACCAGAGTTACTTATTTATATTTGACAACTGAAATCACATTGTTTGCTTTTAGTTGATTGCAAAATTTAAAAACAATGATCCTTAAAATATTTTGATTATAGAATGATATTCACTCCAGAAGCACATATTGTGGTTGGGTTGTAAAGTAAGGGAATGTAATATTGTGTCATGTCACTAAACTATTCCTGCTCAAATGTGAGGCTTCAAGATTTACGTTAAAGTGTTTTTCTGTTTTAGATTTTTTTGTTTTCTTTTGTCCCAGAGATTGAACCCCAGGGGACTTAACCACTGAGCCATACCCCCAGCCCTTTTCATTTAATTTTTTTTTTTTTTTAATTTTGGGACAGGGTCTTGCTAACTTGGTTAGGGCCTCACTAAGTTGCTGATCCTGGCCTTGAACTTGTGATCCCCTTGTCTCAGCCTCCTGAGTGACTGGGATCACAAGTGTGTGCCACCTTGCCTGGTTAGATTTTTTCATTACTCATATCACTCCACCTTTTAAATTTCCCCATGTTTCAAGTGCTTTGTATTTTTGGTTTGCAATGTGTTTTATTTTCCAAATGCATTTTTTTTTCTTTCTTTTTGAAGGATATGCAGTGCTCTTAATGAAGAGTAACATCTTCCACATTGTGAGTCTGTCATTGAGATGCCTGTTTTTCTCCTGGAACTAACTTCTTCATTCCTACCACAAAAATGATAAGCATGTGAAGTAATATCACAGTGTGTGCATATTTTATAATATTCTGTTGTACACAATAAGCATATGCAATTTTATTTGCCAATCAAATAAGTAAATACTTTTTCTGCATTTTTAAATTTTCTTTTTCCTCTGCTGAAATCTCCCTGCTTGCGTCCTAATTTAGAAAGATCGCTGTCTTACCACCTTTCAGTTGTCAATCTGGTGCACTTGATCTCAGCTTTCTGTTACGTGGCCTCCTCAACTCTCCTCCTTCTCAGATTACCTTTTAGTATTGATGGAAAGTGTCTTAATGAAATTCACAAGTAAAACTTTCTTATTTCTTGCATGTCTGAAATTGTCTTTGTTTTGTCTTCATCGTCTTGTTGACAATGTGATTGGGTTTAGATTTCTAGGTTCAAAATATTTTTCCCCAAAAACTTTGGGGGCATTTCTCCCTGTTCACCAGAACTAAGAATCGCTCAAGAAAAGCCCGTGAATGTTCTTACAACCATTCTCTTGTGAACAGATTCCATGATATTTGGTGTTCATGTTCTTTTTATAACACAATATGATACTCAGACCAAAATGAAACTCCACTGACATTATGTTAGGAAATATCACTTGAGGTTTAGAGTTGAATGAAACAAGAGGTTGTTTGAATGTTAGTAATGTCAGGGCAAAGCTACCTAATGAAATACTAAAGATGTGTTTATAAAATAGATCCTTAACAGGTACAGATTTAAGTGCTATACAGTGATTATTATGACTATAATTTATTTAATGATCATAATATAGTATTTATATTTGTACTTTTTAGGGACCTATGTAACTATGATTTATTTAATAATCATTGTACAGCCACACATATAAGAACTAACTCCTTTAGTTCTCACAACAGCTGTGTACACAGGTGATTATCTCCATTTCACAGATAGAGAAACTGAGGTTTAGAGAAATTCAGTAATGGCCATAAATGGCAGAGTGAGGATCTGAAAACAGGTGTGTCCAGTCTGGAGCTCTTGCTTTGTGGGAACACACTACTCCACCTCATTGGAAATTGATTATGACCAAGGTAGAGGCAAACATTGCAGAGATTCTTACTCTTTTAATTTTGCCTGGGTAGGGGTCTTTCAAGAATCCTCATCATTCTTCATTTTGTCTTTCTTTGCTGAATGCTCAGTGTTTTCTACTCCCTCTTAAATCCTTACTGCTATAGCGAAATGACCTGCCTTTCTTAGGTTTTTTAGGTTCTCTCTCTCTCTCTCTCTCTCTGTCTCTCTGTCTCTGTCTCTTTCACACACACACACACACACACACACACACGGTGTTCCATCTGTGTAAAAGCTGATTATCTTAATACTTTCAAAACAGATAATTTGCATTAAAACAGAAGCCACTTAGAAATGGAAAACCAGACCATTAGCTTATTCTTCATGCTACACTAACCCTCAAATTAGGTGATATGAAGCATAAAATAGCATGGTGGACCAAGAAAAAATACTATATACATAGGCATTGGGTCTCTTTTTCTAGCACTGTAAGAACTGTAATTATTTCATACATTCTGAAATGTGTTTGGCTGGCTAAACTGTGTGTGTTTATCTGTAAGTTCCTTAAAATGGATCATTTATCTATTCTCTTGCAGAATGCAGCAATAATTATGTTCACTACCAGATTCTCCCTAGGTCAATAAGTGATGAGATCCTTCAGCCTAGCACACGGGGCAGATGCACTTACACCTTATCTCAGTGCTATGTGGCCTCGTAGAAGAAGCACTGGACAGGGGTCCAACACCTCTGAATAAAACACATCGACTATTCTAACTGCATCTTGCATCTTCTTCCACCTGCTGGGATCCCAATTCTGTTTCCTAGGTCTGAGTCCCCACATGACACCAATACCTTTGGTTCTGAGAATATTATAATGATCACGATATATGTGTAAGTAAACTCCCTGGTAGGGAGTTTACTTACACATAAATTTTGAGGGGGAAGAACAGACCTAGAAGTTAAACATCACCACACTGATAGGTGGCAATAAACAAGTAGGTACAGCAATTTAACTCTGAGTTTGCACTACTGTGTCTATGACAATAGGAGGAAGTGGTGGCACTTGGAGCACTTGGAATTACAGCCCAGTGTGAGGATGAGGAATGGTAAAGGGTGCCAGTGTGGAAAAGAAATGCGTCAGGAATGGGACAGAGGAGTGAGGAGCCCCTAGGCCATGTCAGCATCAGAGCATCAACTCCCTGCAGGTGGATAGTGTCCATCCTGAGGAATAGGGCAGGGGACAGAAAAAACCGTCATGGGTGCAGCAGCCAGACCCAGAGGAGTCTTGAATGTGGACAAGGCATATTTTTTGAATGTCATTTTTTTTAATTCCGTAACAGAATTATATATTCAACTGTGCATATATATTTTTATTTTTGTGTCTGGAATGTGCGGTTTATTGAAAGAAAAAATATTGCTTAAGACAGAAACATACTAACCCTGAAGATAGCTGCCATGCAGGCTGGTTCCTACAGGAAGACAGGCGGCTCTGGAGGCTCGGGTAGGCATTTCAGAACACGCTGAGAACCTTCAGGATGTCTCTGCCTCAGAAATTTTCTGAGGAGGAAAGAAATGAATTCTACAGCTTTGAGCCCACCTTTGCCCTATTAGCCAGAAAGGATCCTGTTTGGATTGCATTGGGCTTTCCTTAAATATTCTGTTTGTACATCTCATCCTGTGATCTGTCTTCCACGGAGCCTCATGTTGGAAATTGCCCCATGGCATTTCTGAACTCAGAATGAAAAGCCCACAACCTCTTATGCTGCCAGAGCTCCTGTGGTCCTCCCACGCCCTGCCCTATCCCCACATCCCTCCAGGATTCCTCCACCTCATGCTCCTCCTCTTCCCCTTGACTTCCTGCCCCTCCCTCCCTACCACACTGCATCCCTGCATCTCAGCATGACAGGACCTGGCACAAAGTAAAAACATTTGCAGAATAAATGATTTAAAGGGGTTAAAGGATAAAGTAAGAACATTGAAAACCACAGTTATAGGCCTCGAAGGTTCATTAAAATCTGGTGATCCTTTTTGGGGTGTGAGAAATCAGCTCTCCACATGTGCATCTGTTTGGGGTGTTATGGATTAAAGACAAAGCAAAATTCATTCCTTTATTTCTTTGGACCTCTGCTCCCATCCTGTTCTCATTTACTTACATTTTAAACATTCAAATTTCATCAAATATTTTTTAAGGTGTGCAAAAGAGTTGAGGAAGCAGAAACAGAGGAGATTTGAAGATGTGGAGGGGAGTGGCCACAGAGATGGGAAGAAGCTCTCCAGCCTAGCACAGTGCGCTGGGACAGGGGAGCATCCTGAAGGACACAGGGCTGTGGGGACACCCAGAAGTGTGGACATGGTAGGAGCACTGCAGTTTCTAGGAGCAAAATTCCTGTTTTGCAAGTAATTGGTTTCTTTTATTTTCCTTTCCATTAATCATTCCACACACAGAAAAGAACACATAATTAATCTCAATTTTATAGAAAGGCCCTGGGAAGATTTGAGGAAGGAACATATTTGTAGGAATCAGGAACAGGCACAAAGCATGCCTTATCTTTGTTCAGTGACCTCACATCCCGGTAGTCTCAGAATATCACCTTCAAAGAAATCTAATATGCTAAAGCGAGACAAGCAAAAGTAATTGAGTCGAAAGCAAATATCCAAGTAAAAGATAATTTGTCATGGTAGGTATAAATAAGACAGACTTAGTTTTTGTTTCAAACACTACTTTGGGCTGCAATTGTGTTCGTATTCATTATTGAAAATGTCTCTAGTGCTTAAAATCCTGTAGTAGAGATTATTGTGAAATCGAAGTGTAGACTTCTGATCCTATTAAGATGGAATGAGTGCCGGAGACTTGAAACGTGGAGATAGAAGGTATGCACTCAGAGATGTTCTTTTTTGGCAAGTCACACACACACTTGTGCACACAGACACACGTGCTTAAGTGTACAAAAGAAAACCCTAATCATATTCTTGAGTTTGAACCACTGTCAAGTCATTCATAAGGCAGAAAATGGCAATTTTTGCTAATCTTTCTCTACATCCTTGTAGTTGCTATGGAGAAACTTTGCCAAAATATTTCATAAGCAGAAAGGAGTAATTTAGCTAACAATGAGCTCCAGGATGGAGCAAACGGTACTCGGGAATGCTGAAGTGAATGGTCTAATCACTTGGTTTGAAGGATAGTTGAGATGTAAATAGACATGGTGACAAAACTGCTTTCCAAGTCTAAAATACAGATTTATATGTGGCTCCTGCATCGGGAATGAAAAACAGTTTTTTTTAAATGGAGTTAAAATGCCAGTTGGAAAGTGTTGTTTAAAAAAAATTGGATAAGAATATTAAACAAAAGTAATAAATTGATCATGCATATTAAAACATATGAATGATACATATTTTTATACAGCACGAACTAGGTTGAATTACTGTTTAATCAAACTATAGTGGCTAGTGGGAAAGCAATAGAAAAAGGTGAATCACCTAATGACATTTAATGAGAAATGGTTTTGGACTACCTGGACTTCATTTCACAACTTTCAAGATATTCATTAATTATTGTCTATAATCTGTATCTTATTTTAGAAGAATTTTCTGCAGCTAGTCAACCAATTTAAATAATCCAGGGTTATTATATAATTTCTTTGAATCCAGAGCCTTCTTGTCAGTGGAATGAATTATTTCATAGACCATGACATTCTAACAATCTTCAGGCAAACCAGTGAATAATTTCAGTTCGGAATTTCAGCAGACCAATTATGGCTGTACACTTCTTACTCCTGATGGCTAAGGCTTGCAGTAGGTGAGTTTAGATATGCTACCTTTTGAGAAATTGGTGTATTATTTTACCTCATTAGGGTTTCTCTCATTAGAGTTGGAGGGGTTGAATTTAACAAGGACACGCAAGCTGAAGACATCATATTCAAAAGGGGACCAAAAAAATATTGCAGTCTCCTGGACTTCAAAACTGAAATATTTGTGATTTTGCACGTATATTCAAGTGACGAATAATAATGATTTTGTGGTTTTGCTATGGACCTGTAACCATCATGAATTGCCTAATATCTCTAGAGCCTCTAATAATTGTTATTATTTGTATAGGACTTATTATAATTGTCTCAACAGTACTGTGAAGAAGGTATTATTTTTCTAATTTATAAATGATATTCAGAATGATTTGTCATATTTTGTGGAGATATGTACTTGAGCTTTGTGCTCAAACTCCCTGAGATGAAATTTCACAAATCTTTGATTTTTTTTCCACTTCAGTTCATTATTTGAGAAAACCAAGACAATTTTATATACATATAGTGACTTTACTTAAATTTTTGATGCCATTACTTCATCAGTGAGCCAAAAGTGAATATAGATTGTACTTTGGCACTTTTATACTACAGTATTTTTGACTAAATTGCAGGTAAGAGTACATTTAGAAATATTGATCAAAATATGTAAAGCTTCTGTCTGAAAATATTATACGGTCAGTGGCTGTCTAATCATTTTCATGTATATCACTGAATAATTTAAGAGGGCCACCAAAGAATTGTTGGGCAAAGAAGAGGAGGAAAGAGCTGAGTCCTATGTCCACCCTACCTTGTCCTTCAATGTGGTGTGCTCTCACCACACAGATAAAGCAGGGTTAAAGTGGATTGAAGTTTGGGGGCCATAAAGGAGGGATAACCCTGGTAAATACACAGATTACAGAGGTAATAAAAAAAAGAAGAAAAGCATATATGAAAATGTGTGGGATGCAGTTAAAACCCAGATTATAAGAAAATTTGTAGTTTTAAATACATATGTCAAAAAGACTGAAAATAATGATATAGACACCCTTTCAAAAAGATGCAAAAGAACAACATATTAAACTCAATACATATAAAAGAAAACAATAAATGCAAACAGACATAATTAAATCAACAAATCCAAAAGTTAATTCTTAAAAGAGACTATTAAAATTTACACACACTAGGCAAACCTGATTAATAATTTAGGAATGATGATACACAAAACCAATTTAAGAATAAAAAATGGAATATCATGATCAATACCAATATTATGGACATTTATAAATATTATAAGAAAGGCATTACACATAAGATCATAAAAATACATTTGAAAATTTAGATGGCACAAGAATAAGCAGTGACTCTGTTCTGTGATTATTAAACATTGAATTCATTTGGAAGCTTTTCCATGAAGAGAATCATAGACCTAATGGGTTTTACTTGTAATCTTTACAAATGTTAAGGGAAAAAGTAACTCCAGTATCTTAACAAAATCTTTCACAAAGGAGAAATATTTTAATAAGCCCAAACTCATTTTGTGAGAAGAGCAAAACTTAAACATCAACATCTAATAAGAACATTCAATGAAAAGAAAGTCACAAATCAATCTGCATGTAAAAATATATGCAAAATTCTTAAAATAGTAACAAACAAAATCAAGCATTTTGGTAACATACTATGATCAAGTTGTGTCTTTCCTTAGTAATGTGAGGTTGGTTTAATATTTAAAATTAATCAATATAATTCACCATTGTAGGGGGTATGAGAAAACTTAAATGACCATCTTAATAATGTAGAAAACCACTCATAATTTAAAAAATTCCCAACTCATAGCAAACTAAGGATAAAAGGTAACTTTCTTGATTTTATGAGGATCATCTGAATAAAACAGAAAACCTTATACTCAATGGTGAAGTGTTGAAAGCTTTTCTTTGAGGTCAGAAATGTGAAAAAAAAAATGGTTTCTTCTCTATGTCTAGTTACCAGTTCTAAAGCGGGCCCTGGGTAGTACAATGTGACAGGTAAAACAAAACAAAACAAAAATAAATAAAAAATAAAACTATAAGACTGTAAGGGTCAGAGAGAAATAAAAGTATCAATGTTTGTTCATGATAGGGATTATGAAAAATATAGAATAACATACTCAGTGCATTTTTATAATTAATAAATCAATTTAGCAAGCCTTCTCTGTAGTTGGCCATTTTGTGGAAGAAATTTTAATTTTATATAAATAATGTTATGTTTTGGCTATTAGTTGCTCCCTGAAAAGCTTATGTGTTAAGCAATGCAGGAATATTTACAGGCAAAATGATAAGATTATGGGAGTTGTAACCTAACCAGTGTACTAATCCATTTGATGGATTAATAATTTGAATGGACTACTGGGTGGTAACTCTAAGCAGGTGGGACGTGGTTAGAGAAAGCAGATTACAGGAGCATGCTCTTGGGTATTATAATTTTCCCTGGTTCCTTATTTGCTCTCTCTGCTTCCTGAGTGCCCCTGAGCTGAATAGTGTTCCTCTACCATGCCCTTCTCCACCATGATATTCTGCCTCGCCTCAGGGCCAGAGCAATGGAGTCAGTCAGCTAACCATGAACCGAAGCTCTGAAAACTTGAACCTCAAATAAACTTTTTCTTGTTTAAGTTATTCTTAGCAGGTATTTTGGTCACAATAATGAAAAGCTGACTAACACAAGTAAGAAACAACAACAACAAAAAAATAAAATTTAATAGAAAGTAGTTTTACAAAATCATCAAAACAACTTCAAGTACCTAAGATTGAACATAAAGAAGTATAATGTAAAGAAAACTATAATTCATTATTTATAAATATAATAAAGAATATGCAATCCATGTTCATGAATTGAATAAGTCACTGTAGAGTTAATAATAACTTCCATGTTGATTTGTAAATTAAATTAAGTTCCAATAAAAATACCAAAGGGATTTATTTGTTTTGTGAAAATCATAAGCTCATGCTAAAATTTGTATTGAAATGAAGGTGGCCAAGAATACTGACAATCTTGAAGAAGTTACCAGATATGAAGATTTATTGCAAAGCCACAAGAACTAAATCAACATGCATTAGGCTCAAGGACAGATATACAGACCAATAGAGAGAAATAGAGCTGAGAAACAGATGTTGTAGGCATGAACTTGATTTATGGAAAAGGAAGAACTGTAGTGTGGTGGGTAATAAAAGTCTTTTCAATAAGGTGGTGCTGAGTCAATTGGTTCCCCATATTGGAGAAAATGAATATTGACCTCTCATCATACACAAAAAAAACAATTTCAAGTAGATCGTAGATCTACAGATAAACAGAGATAGTTTCTAGGAGATAACAGGAGAACAGCTTCATAATTTGTAGACAGGGTAAGTCTGTCAAATAAAACACAAAAATTACTAAGAATAAAGCATAAGCTGGACTATATTATAATTAAGAACTTAAGTTTATCAGGATTAAGGAATTAAAAAGACCATCTAAATTCGGGAGAGAGCATCTGCTACGTATATAGTAACAATGACCTTGCATGCAATAGTATTTAAAAATTCATATTAATAATGACAATCAGATTTAAAAGTAGGCACTTCATAAAGTAGTATATCCCAAAGGCCCACGAACATGAACAGGTCTCAGCTGCCCTGTGTTTAGGGAACCTTGGTGACACCCCTCTCCTGCCCCTGCTCCCCCACCACATTTGCTAAAATGAAGAGGACTGACAATACCAAGTCTTGGTGAAGGATGAAGAGGGGGGCTGGAACTCTCATGTTTTGCTCTGTGCAGAATACGTTGCTACAATTGCTTTGACAAATTGCTAGGAGGAATAAAGATACACCTGACCCCGTGAGCCAACGAATCCATTGTTGGATTTACATCCAAGCAAACTGTGCACAAAAAAAAAAAACAAATATGGATGAAAATGCTAATATCATTTTATTAGTTCACTTTCTCTATGTCACAGATTACCCTCCCAAACATAGCGGTTTTTATAATGAACATTTATTATTTCCATTTTTTTTTTTTGTGGTTGATGAATCGGTGGGCAGTTTAACTGGATGAGGATTCACGTAAGCTGTTGGTCTTCTCTGAAGGCTAGCTTGTCTTCTTCAAAGGTTAGATGAGGGGGAAATTTGCTTCCAAGTTCACTCCCGGGATCACGGACAGCATTCAGTTCCTGAGGCCTGCTGTCCACAGGCCACCTTCACTTCCTTGTCCCATGAACCTGCCAAAAAGTAGCTCACCACAGAGCCACTGGCTACACTTTCTTTTTCTCACTTATTCTCTTTATATGTATAGATAGATATCTATGCCTATATATAGAGAGATGTACATATCCTATATATAAATTGAATATATATGTGTATATATGTAATGTATGCACACATATTTCAATAAAGTATTTACTTAAAAATTGATTTTGTACTACCATAGAGGAGACTCATTGTCTGAGGTCTAAGACCACCAGTGCATCTGATGCCTTTATTTTTTTAAGCCACTTTTCTCATGGATAACTAGACTGAGTTGGAGTTTGAGTGCTGAATTGGTCCTGTATCTGCAGTACCGGATGTCTTGGCTCATTATTCCTTCCTCATTGCCGTCTTCAGAAAACTCCGAAGTGTCTAAAACATTGTGATTAAAAGCTACCTTGAGAACAAACAGTTTTAAAAATTAAAACATGCTGCAGATATAGTTTCTTTGCAACTGGTTTCATAAAAGAAACCCACAAGAGCCATAGATGTGAGGATGAAAACCTCTTGTCTCTGGTGAAAACCATGAACAGGGAGGCAGGGGATCATGGAGGATGGTTCTGCAATGGGGAAAGATGTAAGGCTCCAACCTTAAGAAGATAAGATCAAGAGGAACTTGGAGTCTTTACAGGAACCAGAGATTCTATTAAAATGGACAGTGCTCAGAGGGATCTGGGAGACAGAAAGAAATAGCTAGCATACCAGAGCCAATTAAATCACAAAGAAAAAAAATGAACAGCAGAAGAATGTAGCAGTAGATTGACAAAGTTTTACTGTTGGAGGAAAAAAAAAAACCCAATTGGGAGGGTGCTGAAAGACACAGAGGAAGAGGCTGAGGTGGCTTTGGGTTGAACTCAGCTCAGACGGATAAAGAACTGGTCTATCCAGGAAAGAAAGATCTAGAAGAAGAAATCATGAGCAGTAGTGAAGGAGAAAGGCTGTTATGACTGGAGGAAGGGTAGCTCCATGCAGAGAGAAGCTGTAGAGTCTCAGGGCAGGGTCCCGTTAACTGGCTAAAATGAAAGGTTATTAACGATGTGAATAGGCTTCTCAAAAATACAATGAAATAGCAGAGGTAGCTAAATTTATTAAAAAGAAAAATATCTCACAGTTTTGGAGGTTGAAAGTCCGAATGACCCTTGGCTACATCATGGTACCTGTGGTAGAACAGGAAGGACCCAGGAAATTGATAATAACATCCCAACCCAGGAGGAGGTTCAAACCCAAAGTTTTATCACAATCTTCTCACAAGGACTACCTTCCAAGAGCCACACCTGTACTGACCCATGGAGCCCCGATAGACCCTACTGTCCATAGTTTCCACTGCCTCCCAGCAGTGCCACCCAGGGGACCAAGTTTTAACCCATTGGATTTGGGGGGACATTTAATATCCAAACTGCAGCATGACCACACTACATTTTTAACATTCTGGGACAGGTATGCTGCAAAATGTCACTCAAACTGGAGGTCTGGCCATAATCAGTTTGGGGACCTTCCCCTAGGGCCATATATTTCATGGCTGCTTTGGGGTTCATCAGAAATCTCACAAAATTCTTGGGCAACCACAAACCTCAAATATGGGTCACATTCTTATTCAGTTTGATTTCCACATAAGCCACTGCATATTGATAAAGTGGGTTTTCCCTCAGCATGCAGCTATTTCCTGTCGGTGTGACTACTCTGTTATCCAAGGAGATTTATTCAAGTATCAGGGTAATAATATTCTCGAATTGGTACAAATATTGAATTAAAAGAATCAATCAAATGGATTCGCTGAGAAACTTGAGTTACAACAAGCAATTGATAGAGATTTCAAGGTCTCTATGGTATTAAACATTTCATATACATATTTCATAAAGGAGAAATATTACACAAGCTCAGAATATATTTGGCAAGTACGGAACATTTTCCTAACATACTTTCAGAGATCCTTGGTGAGAGGTGCTGCAAAAAATGGGCTTAGTCATGTGTAGACTGAGAATAATGTGGCCATTTTGAAATCAGGCATCACGGCCAAGATGTCCCTTGCACGTAGGGCATATTAATTACAGTCTGATTTGATATTAGATTTATTTTATAACTACTTTCACATTTTATTTTACACACATGTATTTTAAACAAGTGCTTTTCTTCTGGATAGCCCTGTAGAGCCATGAGTTTGTCATCCCCTGGCCAGCTCCTGTCTCCAGTTTTGACTGGGACAGTGACTCTTGTTGGAATTCTTCTCCTTTTTGTCACTAAAAAAGACATTAAGGATGGTCAGTCCTCCCAAAAGGCATGTACAGGAAGGTGACTTAAATACGTCTACCCACACATACTCTTCTCTCTTTTCCTCTCTTTGCCCTTTCTCTTGCTGTATGCTCAAAGCTCTCAGGAAGAGGCCTCTTTTTGCTTACTCCGAAGTTGGAAGTTGGTATTTCAGCTCCCTCCACCATCTAAATGATTTCTTTCAGCATTTAAAGTTGTATGCAAATGATAGTTTCACCTCTTGGAGCTGGAGTTGGGGGGTCTACAATGCTATCTAAGCAACTCCTTTGAGTTTGGTTATACCCGATGCAAAGTAAATCTTCATGAAAAATTTAAATTCTCCATGTGGACATACAGTGAGGGTCTGATATCCAATCCACATTGCCAAGCACAGTAGGAGCGCGGAGGAATGAGAAAAATGGTACCTGGGCTTAAGAATCATGAGAGATTCACATATATCAACCTAAAATGCCAGGCAATATATCCAGGACAACACAGAAGGTAAAAGAGGAAATAGGAATTCCATCGGTATGCAGATTGGAGAAATCCTTGCCGTCTGTGGAGCTGATGCGAGATTTAATGGTAAAATCAGCAACTGGGAAGTCCTTGCAATGGGTAGGGTTCAGCAGGGAATAGAGAAGAGAAAACATGAACTTTAGTTATGCAAGGAGATGCAAACTAACTCTATAAAATGACACTGCATGTAAGTTTTTTTCCCCCAGTATGGAGTTTCTGTAAATGCAATGTTCCTTTGCACATTGAATCAAAACATTTAAAATATGATTTGATTTAAATATGATCATTGGAAGCACATTGGTAGCATAAAGCAAGCCCCTCGTTTATTAGATGGCTTGTCATAACCCCCTTCCCTGAACTCTGTGGTTTTAATTTCTACAGTGGTCAAGTGGACTGGCTAGTGAATGTATTGAAATAAGTTCATTAGGGTTACAGTAGTTCTTTTTAAAAAAAAATTTAAAATTTGGTTTAATTAGTTATAAGGGACAGTAGAATGCATTTATGCACTTTGATATATCATACATACATGGGATATAATTTCTCATTTTTCTGAGTGTACATGTTGTAGAATCATATATGTGACTGTCATGCATCACATAGATACATAAAGTAATAATATCTGTTTCATTCTATTATTTTTCCTATCCTCACACCTCCTCCCCTTCCCTCCCTTCACTTCCCTCTACCTAATCTAAGGTAATGCTATTCTTCTCTAGTGCCTTCTGCCTTATTGAATTAACATTCACATATTAGAGAAATCATGTGGCCTTTGGTTTTTTGGGGATTGGCTTATTTCGCTTAGAATGATATTCTCCAACTCCAAACATTTATTGGCAAATGCCATAATTTCACTTTTCTTTAAAGCTGAGTTAATATTCCATTGAGTATATATACCACATTTTTTTATCCATTCATCTATTGAAGGACACCTAGGTTGATTCCATAGCTTAGCTCTTGTGAACTGAGCTGCTATAAACATTGACATGGCTGCATTACTGCAGTATGCTGATTTTAAGTCCTTTGAGTATAAACCAAGCAGTGGGAAAGCTGGGTCAAACAGTAGTTCTTTTATTGACCTTTCAAACTCAGTTTAGAAGCTGACTTCCTTGACCAATACCTTACTCTGAGGACAACCTAGGTTAAGTCTCTCACCTCCAAACTTTTAAGATACACTGTGATGTTGTGCATCACAGGACTCTCATAGATCCCCTGGCAGGCAAGGGCCAGCTCTCCTCCACTGTCTTCTAACACCTAATCCAGTACCTGGCCTGTGCTAAATATTCAGTTGCTCTTCCTGTATCAGCAAACATGCTTTACGTGCCTATTTATTTTTCCAGCCACTGATAAGTTATATATCATTATTATTCTTCACCCTTTAGAGATCAGGAAAATGAGGCATAGTGAGGATAAGTAACTTGTTGGAGGTCTCAAAATGGCTAAGCCTTAGAGCAGAGACATGAAGCAGACATTTGGTTTCTTGAGTCTATGTGCTGAAGTACTCTATCACCCACCTGGTCATTCATTCAGGTGTTCTGCCCACTGGGTGTCAGATAATGTGCTAGAAGTCAAGGATCAAATAGTGAAGATGTAAAGGACTGAGTAGGAGAAACTGATAAGTAAACACGCAAATGTCACAGGGGATGGGAATGGCAATAAAAGTACTCCAGGATCACCAAAAGGGGACCTTCATCCCCTCCCCAAGAATGAGGAGCCCATTCAGGGGAAAGGGTGGGACACGGATGCTGAGACTTGGAAAAGAAGACGTTAGCGAATAAAACAGGCAGATAGGAGAGGCTAGAAAAGACCACCAGGGAAACTGTTAGAAGAACAGCAAGCAGTTGGAGCTCTGGGGCAGAGAGCCAGGGTGTTGGTTAAGGAGAGGCCAGGGGCTGGAGCCAAGCCATGCAGAACTGTGTCATCTGGACTGAGAGGTGTGAGCTTCACCTGGAAGACAACGGGAGACACACAGAAAGCCATTTCTAGCTGGAATCAGAATCGATGGAGGAGTGGAGAGTCCAGGCAGAGAGGTCACCTGAGGTATTGTCACAGGTGAAAGAGAATTGTGGTTTAGTCTTTGTTGGAGCAAGGAAGGGTGCAGGGAGAAGCAGAGACCTTTTGGAAAATGTTGTATTAAGGAGAGAGACTCAATGAGAACTGGTGACTAATTGTGTGCAGGCAGGTGAGGCACAGGCACAAAAGAAAGAGGACTTCCAAATTTTTGCCTCAGGTAAGCAGACAGCAAGTGGTGACATCCCTAGAGTCAGGGAACACAGGGGGACTAGCAGGGAAGAGCAAGGACACCAGGTCGGCTTGGAACAGACTGAATTCCAGGGATGGAGATGTTTACTAGGGTATTTAGGAAGGACTCCGTGATCTTCCCTGAGTAACAGGGATGAGAGGTGCGTGTCACTGTGACCAGATGAGAAGCTGCTTATTGCTGCGACTTGTCATCTGCACTGAATCCCCCGAGAGCATTCCAGCCTGAGTTTCTTAGAACTTTTCAGGTATGTGCTCATTGCTGATGAGATTCACATCACGATTAGCAGCTTTGAAGTCACCAACTCATTAAGTTCCTTTGAGACATTGACCCCTTCTTCTGTTCTCCAACCAGCCACAAAAACACCTCATGGCTTAGAAGTCAGCAGATATAAACGTGTAAGCATTTGAAACTCTAAATTGAAAATTTATTTTAGATTTTGCAGAACATTAAGTGGAATGCGTTTGGACCATTTAAAAGTATACACACAGAAAGCATTTACTGGCTGAACTCTTACTTTCTGATTCTTCACTCCTGATCCTCTGTTTCTCTTTATCCATTTTCCCTGTGCCAGATGGAGTCCAGCCATCAAATACAGTCATCTTCACAGCCACTCAAGCTTGCCGCTTTGATCAGAGAAGAGCATTCTCCAGGACAATGCTGGCTTTCCTAGCTCTCTTAGGCAGAACTGGCGCAGGCCTGAGCAGGGTAGGCATCTGCCTGCAGGAAGTGCTTGGCAGGCCTTTGGCAGCATTTTCCAGTGTCCCAGAATAGTTCAGAAAAACTTTTTTAGGAGTTCCCTTTCCTGATCCAGCATTCCCAATCTCAATCCTCCTCTCGAGTGGACGATAGACACTGTCAGCACCTCCTGTCTCACTCTGTGAATGTGGATGAAGACAGTGTTGCTCTCATAGGGTGGCACTGGTTGACCAGATAAGGAATGAACACAAAGAAAGTGCTCAGCAAGCTTATTCTATATCCTCCTTTGTTTATCATACCATGTGATACACGGCATATTTATGCAGTGGATTTGTTTGAACATTGAATATGTAATATTAAATTCAAAAGGGAGAATTCAACACAAACAATCTTTTTAGTCCTGTAGAAATATATTTAATGAGAACATTAAAAAATTCCAAGAAACATGACGCTTAGAAAAATGAGTGTTACGGGGTTTATGGTACAAAGAAAACCCAAGCCCCATTGCAAGATTTTCCACCAACTCATCCTCACTTCCCTTCTCATCTTCCTGCCCGCTCTGTAGTAAGTTCTTTTCTAATCTTTCTTTTCCTCCTTTCTCTTTTCTTTTTTGTTTTTCACTCTTTCTTTTATTCCTATAACCAGAAAAAAATGAAGGAGAAGAGATCAAAGAAAGGGGATAATATTTAAAGAATATCAACATCCTGAAGTCTGTTGACCCCTTGAATAAATCCAGCTTGGTGGGGAACAAAGAAGAAAGACCTTTATTCAGGGCATATAAGGATTGCAACTCTGGACCACAGACTTAAGCAGTCATGGGTCTGTGCTCCGACTTTTAAGAAAACTGAGGCCATATTGAAAGCTTAAAAGAACAAACCGAAGGAGAATCATATTAGTTGCTTGTTGGAATTTTGGATTGGTACTGGCCCAGGGCAAGTGGTCCTGTTCAGGATTGGATGACTACTAATAGTCTCTTGGCAGTTTCTCATGAAGGGAAGAGAATGTTTCAGTTCAGTATCTTTGCAAAAACCAGAAGATAATGGTCCCTGGAGTAGCTGTTATTTCCAAGAAGTCAGCTTGCATCCTGGTACATCTGTGCAGGCGCAGGGTCAAATGTTCAGGCACAGACCATCTGAGATCCAATCTAACTGCTGTCTCCTGACTCCATTTTATGTGCACTGGAGCCCAATCATTTCATTTTGAATGTATTTCTTGACACTTCTCAATGAGGAAGAAGTAAGGATGAAAGGAAGAGAGACAGAGGAAAGAGCAAGAGTGTGATTCTCTGAAAACCACTAGTGTATGTCCAATGCTGAGGTTGTTAAAACAAAAACCCCAGAAGACATTATTTGAAATAGAAAACCTTCTTCCCTAGAAAATGAGACAAACAGAAATGGCCAGATTTTGGATTCTGGCAGCAGATAACACAGAATTTTGTTTCCTGAGAGAAAGAGTGTACCATATACCGATCTGGCCTCCCTGGCCATTCCTGGGCCAGATCAGCTGCTGGGCTCTGTTCAACTTGTTTTAGTACAGAATTATGGTGTATCCACCACACTTGCCCTTTGAAATATAGCATCACAGCTGCCATCTGGCATTCTCCCTGTTGTGTAGTCTCTCTAAATATGGGTTAAGCTAAGCAAGGCAAACGCATCTCCCTAAAGAACAAACCCTTTCCCCCTTCCTATGGAATGGCAGCTAAAAGTGGCAGTGGATGTAGGAAATGCTTCACAAGAAGCCAGTCTGCCATAGGAAAATTCAGATATGCACAAAGGATGCGTTCCTGTAAAAACTCAGTTTTTCTCCTATATTTTAAATGCCATTAAATTAACACACACACACACACACACACACACACACACACACACACTTATGAATACAGAATTAAGTCTGTAGCTTGTCAATGAACCAGATGCTTGGAGGAAGGAACATCTAAGGAAAAGATGTCTATATTTAAACCTGATTTGTCAAGACTGTGCATTTCCTGTCTGCTTGTCTTTCTCTTTCTTTATTCTTTCCATTACTAATTTATGGAAAAAAAAAACAACAACTGAGAACCTCCCATGTGTCTAGCACTATAGTAGGTATTGTTTGATTGACAATGAAATTTGAAGCATGGTACCCACCTTGGGGATCGTTAACTTGGAAATAGCCAACTGCACCATAATCAAGCAGTAAATTCATAAATCCTATAGTGTCCATGGTAGGGGAAGACTCTTTACCCCTGTTTGCTAATTTGCAAATTGGTTCATTATTCCTTTTGTGATCTTCCTTTTTGGAAGGTTTTCTGGAACCCCTTTGATGGAGTCAATGATATCTCTGAACTATTGATTTACTTTTTTAGCCTATGATATTTAATTCTAAATAGCTCAATTTTGAAAGAATATGCCTAGAATGCACATTCTAGAATCTTCCCTGCACACCTTGCCTTAAAGGGCCCGCAAAGGCAGGGAACCCCCTGGATGGTCATGGAGCTCAGTTTGGGGTGTGGAATTATGCCCCTGCCCCAGGAGCTGTGTGAAGTGCTGTCACCTGGACAGAACTTCAAGGAGCCTAGCATGTTCTAGCAAGGACAGATGTGGCTGCCCCACATGTGCATGAAGTAGGGAGAAATTATTTCTAACTAGAGAAAAAGAGCCAGGCTTGTGGAAGAGGTATTGCAGAGAGTAAAAGACATTTATTTTAAGAGAGCAAAGGCAGTAAGATGAAGAACTAAGACAGGGATGTTTAGAGGGCTGAAAGAAATCCATAGATGGAAGCTAGGGGACGTTGCTTGGAGTGATGGGATAAGCTTGATTCATTTCGTTATGTTGACCTCAGTGGGAACTTTGCCAGTATTTTATATCTTCCTATTTTAGCCTGCACTTCTCTTGAAAGAAAGGTATTTAGAAGAGTCTATTTCCAGAAGCCTGTTTGGAGACACAAGGCTGGCAGCTGGCATGATAATGAGCCCATTTCAGTAGAATAAATCCCATTACTATTAATATTAAGCAGCCACAGAATGATTCATGACGCTCTTTTCAAAATTCAGAAAGTGCTTAATCAAAAGGAGAGGGAGGAGAAAGAATAAATAGAAATATTGTCAGGGGTTGATTATTGTTGGCTTTCTCTCAGTCAGTGCTCTGTTGCTCAGGCTGACTGATGCAGAGGTGGGGCACACTGGCTTCTTTTATTAAATAAAACTTTGCATTTTGGCTAACAGAGAAAAATCTAACCAAATACCCCCAAAGGTCTAGGAAGCTTATTGATATTTTTGCAAGTCACACGACTGTCCTGGGGGTGCTTAAGTTCTGTGTTCAGATTTTTCAATGCGTTTTCTTTTGTTCTCATAATTTTTTCTTTTTCTTTTTTTTAACACATGACATTACAATGATCTTGGAAATTCATGCATTTGAATCATTGGGGTATAATTTCTCGATTTTTCTGATTGTACAGATTGCAGAATCACACTGGTCATAGAGTCACCTATATACATACGGCAATTATAATGTCTATTCTATTCTTTTTTTTTAATTGGTGCATTTAAATTATACATAATACGGGGATGCCACAACCCGATTGCCACAACCCGGCTGGGCACAGAAACACAAGCCGCTCAAGCAGGAAACAAAGCTTTATTTTAAAAAGCCGCCAGCGTCCCGTGTGCACCCTGCCAACAAGCTGGTCGACACACGTGTGTCCCCACCAGAACCGGGCGCCCGGACCTCCCCCGGAAGTTCCCTCCTACTATCCTTCCCCAACCAATGGGAACTCTCCCATTACATGAGTGACATGAGTAACATGAGTCCAGTAACAGGCCAAGGTGAACAGCAGGAGTCCAATTTCCATATGAATGTAAAGCTTAACATAATCATCTCATCTCAATGGCTAGCTGGCAGTCACCTAAACCAAAGGTGCCATGTATCATAATACTTTTGCTGTGGCTCCTAGCACGGGGACTCATTGTGACATATTTGTCCATGCACATAACATAATTTGGCCAATTTCACTCCCCAGTACCTCTCATTTTCTTTCCCTCTTCCCTCCTTTCTTCCACTTTATTGGTCTCCCTTCTATTTCATTCTTGGGACTTTCATTTTCCTACTTTTTGTTTCTTGAAAACTAGGTATCCCTATTTCCTATTGTTACAAGGAAAGATTTCAGGTAAGAACTTGACTAAATAGATGTTTTGGTTTGGACATGGAATGTCTCGCAAAGCCCATGTGTGTTTTGGTTGTTGATCTGTGGTGCTATTAAGATGTAGTACCACCTTTAGGAGGTGGGGCCTAGTTGGAGAAGCAGGTCACTCAGGTGAGCCGTTGAAGGGCATATTTTGTCTCCAGACCCTTTCTCCCTTTCTTCCTGCTTCCTGGACACCATAAATCAAATGAACAGCTTTACTCTACCTTGTGCTTCTACTGTGATGTTCTGCCTGGCCACAAGCCCACTGTTACGGGGGCCAAGCAACTGTGGACTGAAACCTCTGAACTCATGAACCCAAGTAAATCTTTCCTCCTTTAAGTCGTTTTTCTCAGGTATTTTGTCACAGTGATGGAGAGCTGATTAACATACCAAAGAAGAATCAAAGTTGATTTCAAATCAAAGCCGCTATCATTACAGGTTAGTTTCCTCAGATGAAACTGATACAATAGAAATTTGAAATAAAGAGAAAAAAGAAAGTAACTATATCAGGCAAAAGCAAAACTGAGATGGAGGCTTGTAGACAACTGAGTTGTTTTGTTTCCGGTGCAGAGAATAAGGATAAATACTCTACATAAGTGTTTCTATGAAGCTAAAGGTATACCCTTCAAAGGAACCACCATGAGGTTTAAAGGTTCTACAGGCTCCTGGAGATTATAGCAACTATTCCATGGATACCACCCACATCAACACCAGGTGTAGGCTCAAAGTCACACTCATGTCTCTTTTCTGTCTCCTCAACAGTCTTGATCAATCTTTCATTTTAGGCTGAATCTTGTTCTCAGAAAAGTCAAACCAAAATCTTTCCTCATGTTTCAGTTAATTTCTCTTCCTTCACCAGATTTATATCCGTTAAGCAATGAATCCTGCTGTATGACCTCTTGATGAATTGAGTTTTCTTCATAACTTAGTGGCTTAAACAACAAATATTTATACAGATTCTGTGTGCCAAAAACCAGGTGCAGCTTAGCTTAGCCCCCCACAAGGGTGAAGGATATATCTGCTGGGGCTGTAGTTACCTCAAAGTTCCTTGAGGGCTGGTCATTTCCAGGCTCAGTCTCATGGTGGTAGGTAGGTACTATCTGTCGGCAGGAGCATCGCTTCCTTGACATATGGGTTTTCTGAAAGATAGTTCACAGTATGGCAAGTGGCATGCCTGAGAGTGAGGGAGAGAAGAGGAGAGACCACTGGAGATGGAAGTCAGATCTTTTTGTAACCTCACCTCTGAAGTCAAATTTCTGTAGTTTTGCATATCCTTCATTTTAGAAATAAGTTGTCAGGTCCACTCTGTGCTCAAGGAAGGGGATTCACACAAAGGTGTGGGGATCATCCAAGGATCTCAAAGGTGCTGACTATGCCTATTGCAAACTATTGCCAAACAGTGCACTCCAGGATAGACGCTCTCTGCAAGCAAGGACTCCACTCACAGCATCTTGTAGTTGCTCATCCTCTCGTTTAGGCTTTTTGGGGTACCAAAATACAAGACTTGCCTCATCACCTCCACAAAACAGGAGCTCATCTTAAGCCATTCCCACCTAAGTACCACTGTAAAGTCTTTTTTTGGCCATCTGCTTCGTTCATTCTCTTTCTCTCTCAATTCTTTACTCAGGTTGAATGTTTGTAGCTGTCCCTCTGAATCCTCCATTACAGCCACCCTCGGCATCCTTCTTCCTTTCGACATCAGCTCCTGTGGCTACTTGTGACTTTCTTCCTGGGTCTTCACACCCATCCTGAGGTCCTATCTTCTACTGGAGTGGGAACCGACTTGTCAACTCACACCCTGTTTAGTCACACTCAAAGAGGCTCTGACGTTCAACCAGATCCAGAAATTGTCAGCCATGATTATTAAAAGATCGTGCCTTCTCTTATGGACCTTCTGCCCCAGGGAGGACCCTTTCCTTTTCCTCCCCAAAGAACAGTGCACCTCACTACCATTCTTACTCTCCGTCCACTGTGTCCACCTCACAAGAGGTCACTTCCCTGGACCCAGCTGTTCTTTTCTGAGTTCTTCTGTATTCACTGACTTGCTTTACAAATCCATCGGTGTAGATTCTTTTAATTTTTATTCCTTGACCATTTTCTTGATTTTTTCATCACAAGGGGATTAAGGAGGTATTTTGACAAAGGCAGGAACCTCTACACTGAAGAAGGAACTAAGGTATGAATGGAGATACAGAGTCAAATGGCCAAGGGAGACTTGGGGTTCTACACACACGTGGATACAGTTTCCAGGGATCCCAACACGGGCATTCTCAGCTGTGCTGATTTTCACCTTCTTTAAGAAAATGTAACTGGAGAGTCGTTCCTGGTTAGGAGACTCGCCATATCTGAAAGGCTTCTCTTCCCTTTCATGAAGTGACATCATTGATGGAATCAGCTTTGTCTGCAGATTCTGGGTCACCATATACATAATGTGGTCATTGAGGTAGCAGGGTATGGAGTGAGGCAAACCCCCTTAGTCTTCAGTGTAGTTAGAGAAGACGATGCTAAGCCAAGTACATTCCTAATGAACGCAGAAGGAATAAGCTTTGTGTTCATTCAAAATCCAACAGGGCACCGACTCAGTAGGGTTGCCCAAATGATTTAAATGTATATAAATGTAGATTATCAGTAGTAGAAGACATGCATCCAGGTAGTCTGGTGATCAGAGTCCAAATTTTGGACAACATGTCTTCATGGACAAGGTTATCAACTTCATCAATATAGGTCTAGAAAAATACAGTCTCTTCCAGACTTTCCCACACATTGACAAGGACAATCTAAAACAGCAACTACTCTAAAATTCACCTTGAGCAATAAGAATATTTAATGGTTGCCTATTATGCACAAAACAATTTTACATGCTTTTACTCACCCTCATCTCAATGAGGTGGTACAGTTGTATGTTTACTTCACTCACGAGAAAGCTAAAGTTTATAAAAGTTTAGTTGGTAGCCTGGGTATCAGACAGAAGTGGTAAAGTCAAATTCCAATAAAAACATGTGTCTGCACACTCTCTACTCAAGCTTAATACAGTGACAGCCTAGCTTTAAAACATCGACAATAAAGATGGTTGCTTCGTTAACCCAACAGGAAAAAAATATGTCTTGAAGTAAATTAATTCTCACCATTTCAGATTGAATGATTTCTTAATAAGTAATTTTTTTTTCTGAGCAAATGCTCTAGTTGTAAGAATTTGGTGGCAGGGGAGAGCAGGGAGTGGGGGTTGGGATGCAGTCTGGGCTCTGCCCTTCCTGAACTTGTGACTTGGGGCCAAGTCCTTTCTTTATCCCTCTGACTTGTCTTTTAATGAAAGCAGATCTATCTTGGGTGGTGTGTATCTTTGAAGAAATACATGGTAAACATTAGGCAGAGAGTAGCACTTAATAAATGGCAGAGACTGATTTTGTTGCTAGTAAATAGTTTCAGTGTGGTTGAAGACCATCCGAGGAGGCATTTAAAAGTCCATAAGGTTGGATCAACAAAGGAGCAAGAGGTGTGGATGGGAGAGGCCATCCAAAGCTCACCTATGTGATGCTACAAGTTCAGATGCCTTCAAGCAGCTGAGTGATGAGCTGGGATGTCCCCTGGTTTACCTGCAGCATAGGCCAAGGCCCTAACTTTCTATATTTCCTCTTAGGAGAACAAAAATAATTGTTCCATGAGCTATCCCAAAGGGACACGAGGTTTTGCATTTTAAAGTGGATTGACTTTCTTGTCACAAATAATACCCACATTTATAATTTAGAGACCAGACCCTTTTTATAACTTTTTTAAAGAACAGTTCATTCATGAATTTTCTTTCTGTCCAGAATTCTATAAGCAGCATTCTTGAATAATTGACTACAAGTGTTCTGATTTGTGGGAGGGATGGGAATGATGTCTCTGGTGGAGAGCTGAGAACAGGGAGACAGGACCCCTGAAGGCCAAATCTGTAATCCACTGGGTGTTGTTGGGTGAGAGCTTTGCTAAGGTAAATTACTCTTTTATTTAACTCCCATAGTTTTCTCCCTTCTTATTTCTATTCCTGCCCTACCACATCCATCTTGCCTGAAGAAAGAATTCCAGGTAAAGGGTAGTTTTAATTTTTTTCCCCTATAGGACTTATGGTAGTAAAAACAAGTGTCATCTCCACTTTCTGCCTACTAGTAATACCATAAGACAGTTAGGATTTTCTAGTTTGGCACATCCTTCCAACCAGTAGAACTTGGACAACAAGGTGCCATGGTAGATAGAGGTTCCAAAGAAGTAACCAGATGGCCCCTTTGCAGTATAGGAAGCATCTAGGGGACCTCTGGTTTTCTGCAACCCCGAACAGATCATTATGCCAGTCTGGGAAGTCTTTGTATTACCATTAACACAGAAGAAATAAGACAAGAATTTTATGTTTCCCAGGAAAGAAAATAAAGCTTCATCTGCCACCCCAAATCTGGAAGGTTTACTTTCTTGAGAGTAATTATATGAGAACCAAAAACAATATTGTGACTTAGGCAAATGCTTCCCTAAGAGGAACTCGATTTTATGCCTCATTAGAAGAGAAACCAGTGCCTCTACAGAATCTGCTTTTCTTTTTGGAGGAATTAATAAGCAGCATCAAGTTTGCCATCCAAAAGAAGACGGATTGATTCCAAGACCAGGACTGCCATCCGGCTCCGATGTCTGTGGCAACAGGGATCCTGACACAGCCATTCTCCGCCATGCTCCACCAAGGGTCCTCCCTGTGGCCTACTTCTCCATGAAAATTTCCATGAAGAACCTGGTAATCCACCAATGTGATGCCCTAGGTCAATCTTCCTTTTTGAAACGGCATAACTACAAAGTGTGGAAAAAAAAGCAAAGAAAACAAGCTGTCTCCACCAGTTGTGTGGGTTGGATGGCAACATTCTTGATGCCTAGAAATATGAGATTGAATTTCCTCTTCAAAGGGAAAAAGGAACTCCGAAGCTAAGTGCGTATCTCTACTTGTTCAGAGTTTCCTCCCATTACAGCCCTCACCCAGCGGTGGAGTATGTAGTCCTCCTCCTACAGGCATGACATAGTCAGTGATTTATACTTCCTGTTGGGTGGTAGAGACAAATCTTGCTTAAGTCTTTTTAAGCTTTGCTAAATATCCTTCCAGGTCAGCAGTAATATGGGTGAGGTCACAAGCCCAGCTCATCTTATGGGAAGTTTTCATGATTGTGCTGATACCATACTCTCTAAACTCCATGAGAGTTTTCAGAGGGCTTCAAAACAGGAGTCTATTTATTTATCTGTTTGGAAGTTTCAAGCTGTCAGGCATACGATGCTCTGCAGTTAAAAGCAAACCAACCCAGAGACAAGGAGCCCTATCTCCCTGTGCAAGGCTGACTGTTGCTTTCACTTGTTCTGAGATTGCCACCATTGCTTCCTTGGAGGGCAAAGAATATACAAAGCCATTTTCAGCCTGTGGGCTACCATGTGTCTCGGCAGATTCACATAGAAGCTGTGTGATTATTTGCTGGGGGCTTTGTGGAGGAGACATTGGTACCCTGTGGCTGGCCAACTTTCAGTGTTTCTCATACAATTTCACCAAAACACTCAGCATGGCAGAGAAGATTAAATATTCATTCTGAAGGTGATAGAGGAAGGTAATGTGAAATTACCCTGCACAAAAATAAAATGCCTTTGAAGTTGTAAAAAGCCATGCATAATTTATAATTTAAACTAAAATATATTTGTGTGTATTGCAAAATGTTCTGTTCGGCAAGGAGCAGAAACTTACTAGAGCAAGTTCAAGTATAAAAAGGCAGCTTTTTTTCAGGTGCACCCATCCCACAGAATCCAAGGGTGGTTAGGAGAGCACTGTGCTTTGTGAAGAGCTGTCAAGAGGGATGTGGCTGTTCCATCTTTGCAGACTTCCAGTTCCCTCTTTTCTATCTTCTGCGGAGCTGGTTGTTTACAGCAATGTGTGGTTCAACATATAACCCTCCACTCTTGGGTCTACCCAGTCTTTTAGTTCCAACCTTGAATAGCAAATACCCAAATCCTCTTGGCTCAAAATTGGAATGGATGTGCCCATTGGACCAGGTGGCTACCCCTAGATCCAAGAATCATCTAGTACCAGGAAGGCAGTGATTTGGCCACTTGATTGAGATATGTGTGTGTGTGTGTGTGTGTGTGTGTGTGTGTGTGTGTGTGTATATATATATATATATATATATATATATATATATATATATAGAGAGAGAGAGAGAGAGAGAGAGAGATGTAGATGTGTATGTAGATGTGTATACACACACACACAAACACACACACAAGGTTTTGTAGGGATTGTGTGTAAGACAGGTTGAATAATAGTGGAAAGTTGTACACAGAGCACAGATACTGTGTTAAGGAGAGAATGGGAGAAAGTATTGTAATATGCATTTGATAAGTGTTAATATACAGAACATATAAAGAACTCCTATAACTCAACCATGAAAAACCAAGCGACCCAATTAAAAAAACAAAACAAAAATAAAGGCAAGGACTTCCATAAACATTTCACCAAAGAAGATATACAAATAGCTTGAAAGCACATGAAAAAAATGCTTAATATCATTAGTCATTAGTGAATTGCAGATCACAATCAGATACTATTTCTACCATGAAAAATACAGAAAAAAAATTCACTATTTTTTTTCCTGCATGTTAATGTGGAGTATGGAACTAGGTAAGGTGTAATTTAAGGTTAGAATTTAGATTATATGGTCTCTTCTCTGTCCTAAAAGGGAACAAATGATTATATGATCCAAAGTTAAATAATACTTACTAACCATGAATTTCACTTGTGTGCTCCTAGAGGACAGGTCAACAATATAAAGGAAAGCAGTTTTAGAAATTATTCTATAGGTTCAGCATAAAATGGAATAAAAATTTCAAACTTGAGTGAAATTAAAAAAATAATTATTATTTATATGTGGTAAGATAAATATATATGTATGTACATACATATCATAAAGTTTATCATTTAAACTATTTTTAGTTCACAATTCTATGACATTAATTATATTCACAGTTTTGTGCAACAATCACCACTACGACTGTTTCAGAACCTTTCCATAATCCTAAACAGAAGCTCTGTAAACAGTAAGCCAGAAATCCCATTCCTGCTTCCATTAAGTTCCTGGTAAACTGCAACCTCTATGAATTAGCTTAATCTAAACATTTCATACAAGCAGAATCATTAATATTTGCTCTCGTATGTTTGGACTTAGCTAAACATTTTCTTTCTTTCTCTCTCTCTCTCTCTCTCTCTCTCTCTCTCTCTCTCTCTCTCTCTTTTGGTACTGGAGATTTAACACAGGGGTGTTTAACCATAGAGCCACATCCCCAGCCCTTTTTGTTTTTTTTATTTTGAGACAGGGTTTTATTAAGTTGCTTAGGGCCTCACTAAGTTGCTGAGGTTCACCTTGAACTTGCAATTCTCCTGTGTCAGCCTCACAATTGCTGGGATTGCAGTTGTGCACCACTGTGCCTGGCTAGATAACATTTTGAAGGTTTATTGATACTGTGGTATGTTCTAGAATTTTTATTTTTTAAAAGCTGAATAATTTTCTATTGTAGGTACATGCCGCAACCCGGCTGGGCACAGAATCACAAGCCACTCAAGCAGGAACAAAGCTTTATTTTTAAAAAGGCCTCCAGAGGCCCGTGTGCGCCCTGCTAGCAAGCTGGTCCACACACGTGTGTGCCTCTACCCAAACCGGGGGCCCCGACCTCCCCCAGAAATTCCCTCCTACTATCCTTCCCCAACCAATGGGAACTCTCCGGGAGTCCCGTAACTTGAGTCCCGTAACATGAGTCCAGTAGCAGGCCCGGGTGAACAGCAGGAGTCCAATTTCCATATGAATGTAAATCTTAACATAATCATATCATCTCAATGGCTAGCTGGCAGTCACCTAAACCAAAGGTGCCATGTATCATAATACTTTTGCTGTGGCTCCTAGCAGGTACATCCATATTGTGTTTATCCATTTAGCAGTCAATGGACTTTTGGGTTGTTTCTTTCTTTCAGCAATTGTGAAAAGTGATGCTATGAATATTGATATACAAATGTTTGTTTGGGTCCATAGCTTTAGTTCTTTAGAGTACGTACATCTAGTACTAAAATTTCTGGGTCATGTGATGATTCTATATTTAACTTCTTGATGAACTACCTACCACACCGTTCTCCATAGCAGCTGTAGTATTTTACATCTGCACTAGCATGTATGAGGATTCCAGTGTTTCCATGTTCTCACCAACATTTATTTTCCATTCTCAAAAAAAAAAAATTATAGATGTGCCAGTAGGTGTGGCAGGGTTTCTCAGTGTGGCTTTGATCTGCACCTCACTCCTGACTAAAGATTTGAGCGTTGTTTCATGTGCTTATAAGTTATTAGTGTATCTTCTTTGGACAATCTCTATGGAAATCCATTGCCTTTTTTTTTTTCTTTTAAATTGGGCTGCTTGACTTCTTGGAGTTGAGTTGTAAGAGTTCATTATAGTAAACTGTTTTCCAGTGCATTTTGCTATGTTTTCTTCCTTTCTTAATGATCTCCTTGGGGGCAAAACCTTTTTCATTTTAATGAAGTCCAATTTGTATGCTTTGCTTTTGTTGTTGCTTGTGTTTTTGTGGTCATATTTAACAATGTATTGCCAAATCCAAGGTCATGAAGAGTTCTCCCTCTATTTTGCATAAGTGTTCTATGATTTTTACTCTTCTTGTTTTTTAAGACAGGGTCTTACTATGCTGCTCAGGCTGGCTTGAAACGTGAAATCCTCCTGCCATGTAACTGGGGTTATAGGTATTTGCCATATGTTCAGATGATTTTAGCTCTTTTATTTAGATGTTTAAATACATTTTGAACTAATTTTTGTATATGTTGTGAATTAAGGGTCCAACCTCACATATCATTTTTAAAATTTTATGTATTTATTTTTAGATTGAATAGCCATATATACTTTCACATATATATTCCTATATATGTTTATATACGTTTATATATACTGAGTATACCCTAACAGTAACCAAATTCTTGCTCATATATTTTCATATATATTCAGTTACATAATTACAAACTATAAAACCAATTGTAAATATCCATCTCAAAAGAAAAATAACTATATACAAATTTGTATCCATTTAAATGTTTTCATATATATTTTTACTTATATATTCATATTTGTATTAATACATGTGGATAAAAATGTTCAAGCCCTAAACTAACCCTGTTTTTCTACATTAGTCCTATACCTACCAATATATCTCAGAGAAACCTCTATACATATAAACCATAAAATTTTACATGAATGTACTTATGTATTTGGGGATATAAGTTCATAAATTCACATAAAAACCCATACTATATATATGAACTAATTTCCATAGGCATGGTGCAGACTTCACACATAATATAACAATATTGCTTATCTTAAAATATCCATAGATAAAAGTATATATATATATAAAATTTGATATATAAATTTTCCCTATATTTCTATTTATATTATATTACCCCTCTATTCATATACATTGATATATATGTTCCAAAGGTAACCCATCCCCTAAACAAAAACTGTAACTAAGAACTAAACCTAACCCTATCCATGATTGTGAGCCTTTTAAACAAAAAATTATAGATATTACTGAATGTCCACATATATTTTCACATGTATATTCTGTATACATTTATATACATTCATATATACGTATATATGTACGTACCCTAATGGCAACCCAAATCCTACCCATAAATTTTCATATATAATTAGTTATATAATCATATCCTATATCTTACCAAAATTGAAAACATCCATCTCAATCGAACCCAGTGCCTCATGCATGCCAGGCAAGCGCACTACCACTTGAGCCACATCCCCAGCCCTCTATGGAATTTTTAATTTGGATTATTGTTCCCTTCATTTCAAGGATTTCTTTATTTTTTTTCAGAGTCTCTCTTTATTGAAGTGATCTTTTGCTCCTGTATTTGCTCTCTTCTATCTTCCTTTACTTCACAGATCAGTTTAACTATGTACATTCTGAACTCCTGCTCTGACATCTTTTCCACTGTGGTGTAGATGGATTCTGTTCTTGTAGTATCTTGGTTTGCTTGGAGAATTTGTTCCCTTGCTTTTTCATGTTGTTTGTGTGTCTACGCATCTAACAGTATGGATCTGAGGCAGTAGAGTCTCTACCTTGTGGACTTACAGTGTTCCTGATGGTTTTCAGTACTTCACTGTTTAGAGGGAGACAAATAATAACAACAACCAATGTAAACAATTTACAGCATTAAACCAAATGGTTCCTACTATGACATCTACAATGTTAATTATCACAATACACAGAAATGATGAGATCAGTTATTATTGCGTATAATAGCAACAGCAAGTTTTCAAAAGGGTTTACATTTTCAAATGGTGGGCAGGGAGAAAATAGAAGTGATAGAGGACATGATAATTATGAGGGAGGAGGAGAGAAGTCAAAGATTAAAGGATGAGTGAAAGAGAGAACAATAGAGATTGGCTGTTAGCAGAAGAAAAGAAACAATCAATGGAAACATAGGAGAAAAAATATGAAGCAAAAGTTTAAAAAGAATAAAAATAAAAGAATACAGAACGAAACTAAAATATACTAATCAAAAATCATGGTTTATAAAAAACTAATCCACATAAAATAAGTGGCTTCAAAAATCCTAGAGATAACATGAAAACATAGGAAACTGTATAAATGTCCATGTACCATTAAGGTCACAATTAAATAGTGAAAAATAATTTTAAAAAAGGAAAAAAAAAACTTGATGAAAAGTTAGAGAATTCTTTCCATTGGAGTTTTAAATATTCTCAGCTTCTCTCCTCTGCAGTTTTAGGTGGGGTCTTGTGGAGTGTGATGCTCCTCTCTTTGGATTGCTGGAGTGAGAGACATAACTCCGTGCATGGAGTTCCTGGAGGCAGGGTTTAGGTTTAAGGAGGCTCCAGGCTCTTGGCTGAATGCTAACTGGTCTGGAGATTTTAAATCAGCACACCTCCAGCACCCAGTACTTTCTGGTCCACACTGGCAGACTTTACCCCAGGGATCTTCCCTGGGTTCCACTTGTGTGATGTGAGACCCTACCTCACCTGCAGACCCCATGTTTCCTGGTCTGGGGTTCAGTCTCCAAACAATAACTCCCTGCCCTTCAAAGTTCCTGGCCAGCTGCACCTCTCCCAGCTGGTCCTGCAAGCCGTCAGATTGGAGAGGGAGCGGGAGAGCCAGGTGGTTTCCTCCACCAGTTGTCCCCTGTGTAAACCTCTCTCCATGTGTGATTTTTCTCGTGGTCACTTAAGCACACTCTATGTTGTGCAGCAAGTATTTACTGGGCCTGTATCTGGGGCCACATTCAGGTTTGCCAGTAATCCACTTTCTCCCTTGCCGGCCCCCTAGCTGAAGCTGCAAAGTGCTTCCTTCCCTTGTCCTCCCACGCTGCCTGGAGAGACGTGGCTTCTTTCCCCACACATGGCTATCATGCAGCAAGACCTTCGGGTTTGTTAGGCAATGTCCTGAGTCTCTAAATGCTCTGTACCAGAGAGCCTCAGGCCTCCCCCAAATGGGGGTTCCTTTGATTCCTTTACCCCTTTACCATGCTCAGAGCATGGTAGAGCTTCTGGTCTGGGTCTGGCAGTGGCTGTGCCACCGGGATTATTTTTACTTATTTTATTGTATCCAACTCCTGTGTTCAGGTCTGCTTGGGGTGTCCGATTTTAAGTTCCAATCAAGTTGCCCTCCCTTTTTGTCTTGTTCACCCACCTTGCAGAGAAGCTGCCTGTCTGGTTTACTGCTTTCATGCCATGGAGCAGCCAGGCCAACCTCACATATCTTGCATGTGGAAATCCTGTTATCCAGCACTGTTTGTTGAAAATCAGTATATATGGATTTATTTCTGAGCTCTTTATTCTGTTTCCTTAGATGATATGTTTGTATTTATGCCACAGCCACAATCGTGATTACTATATCTTTGTAGTATGTTTTGAAATCATGAAATGTGAGTCTTAAAACTTCGTTCTTTTTTTTTTAAAAAAAAAAAAACCAAGGTTTTATGTTTGTTTGAGGCCATTTCAATTATACATGAATTTGAGAATCAGCTTTTTATTTCTGCAAAAAAGAAAGCTGTTGGAATTTTGATAGGGATTTCATTGAATCTACAGACCACTTTGGATAGATAGACATGCTAACAATATTAAATCTTTTAAGCCATGAGCACGGTATATCTTTTCATATTTTTAGATTTTCTCTAATTCCTTCAGGAGCACTTTATATTTTTCACTGCACACATTTTTTTTACTTTTTCAGTTGAACTTATTCTTAGATATTTTATTCTTTGGGATCCTATTGTAAATAAGGGTAAACCTTGTTATATAAAAAACAACTGATTTCTATGTTTTTTATCTCTATTCTGAATGCATTATGATTTCCTACATATAGTATCATAACACCTGCAAATAGGTAGATATAGATTTCTTCCTTTTAATTTGCATGGCTGTACTTTCTTTTCATGTCTCATTTTTTTTTTCAGCTCTTTAAATAAATAATTCCCCTTGCCTTATGGACACCATTGTTTCTGCAGACAAATTGGTTGATAATATTATTGACAATGCACTGTGATTAGAGGTTAGTCAGAGATTAGGATATCCTCAGATTGTTGTTTAGCACCTTACTCTGGGCGTGTGTGGAATTCCCTACATTCCCCTCTACTGATGGATGCTTTGAATCCCTAATTCATCCAAGAACCTCTCTCCAGCTTTTCCTTTGAGCTCTTAGACAGTCTTTCATGTGTTTTAAGCATAACATCTTGCCCAAGGTCACTGTGGAGGCCTGGTTGGCCTCACAGTGTTTTTTGGGGTTTCCTGTCACATTTCTACCCTGAGTGTACTGCACGTTTGATGGGACAGAGATCAGTGTCGTGCTTCAATCCTTCTAACCTCCTACACACACTTAAACAAGGTGAAAGTCAGGTCTGCCCTGCGTCCTCCTTCAGAACCAGGAGTTAGGGATCCACCCTCAGCTCAGAGGCTGCCATCTTTATCATAGTATCAACTTGGGGAGGAAATGGGGAAAGGGAAAGGAAAAAAAATCGCAAAGCTTTCAAGTTTTTCAAACTTTTTTTCCCTTTAATGTTTCCTGATTCAGCATTCTCTTGGTTGTTAAAAAAAACTTTGACAGAGTTCTGACAGGGTTGGTGTTGACATTTTCTGCTTGATTTTTGATGTTTCTGTGAGGGGAATAGGAACTTGAAACAGCTACTTTTGTTACTTCCATAATGATTTATTTTTTTTTCTTTGCTTTTCTCAAGGTGCTGAGTTTACTTTTAAAGCAGGAACTGACAAGTAGTAGCTTGTGGAACCCGTGAGCCCCGCTGTCGGCTTAATAAAAAAAAAGTTTCATTGTCTGTGGCTTGTTCATGCTACAAAGTGAGGTTGAATGATTTTAACAGAAACTCCATGGATTGCAAAATCTAGTATTTACTATCTGAACTCCCATACAAAAAAATTGAAGAACCTCCTATTTTAAAGTTAAAGCTGTTCTGGGAGACTCTTTATTGTATACTTCAAATATTTTCCACTTAATATATATTTAATTATGCAGAAAGAAAGGTTGAAATAAACTTTTTGTATGGATGGCATTCATAAAAGTCTAGAAAAAAACCCAACTTTAAAAAGAAAAAAAAAAAAAAAACCTTAAAAAACAAACGCAAGTTCAAATTAACAACCTTAATTTAATGTGAGATTCTTTTTCTTGAGATGAAATTAGTGAGTAAAGAAATTATTTACCTGATTCTCATTCTCAATAACTTGATTTTATTTTTGATTGTGAAGACGATTCCTTTGAATTCTGATTATTACCATTTTCATTTTTCTTTCTTTTTAACAATGAGCTTGCTAAATGTAGTTACAAAATCCTTTACTTTGAAAGCCCAATCATGCATCTTTTCTTAGCTTGGGCCCTCAGTGTCTTAGATGAAGATTCCCACAAAAGTGTTGTTTTCAGGAAAAAGCAGAAAAAGACTGGTAAAAGCAGCGTGGGGAAACAAAGGTCTGATCTCAGTAGTTGGAGCCTTTGTTTGATCCTGCAGGGAGCTCTTACCTGCAAGGGATATCTCAGAGTTTGCATAGAGCGGGGGGCCTGGGAGCTGGGCTAAAAGCCCAGTTCTTTTGAAACCGTTCACATGTGTTAAGAATGTCTAAGTCGGGCTGGGGATGTGGCTTAAGCGGTAGCGCGCTCGCCTGGCATGCGTGTGGCCCGGGTTCGATCCTCAGCCCCACATACAAACAAAGATGTTGTGTCCACCGAAAAACTAAAAAATAAACATTAAAATTCTCTCTCTCTCTAAAAAAAAAAAAAAAAAAAAAAGAATGTCTAAGTCGTGTGCAATCGTAGGCATTTATGTCCCCTATGGATGTGGACAAGGTGGCTCCAGTAACCAAAGATCAGAGACTCACTAGAGAGTTGTTCATGTCAGTCCTTAATGGCAGAATGCACAGAAGCTAGGGGAAGAGATTGTCTGAGACACCAAGAGGAAACTCAGGGGACCTGGGCATATTACCATGTCCACTGCATACTCTTAGATAGAATGCTGGTCAAGAAAGCACACAATGGAAAGTATTTTTTGTCTATTCGTTCCTCTTTCGCTTTCAAGTAAATATGCACAGAACAATATGATGGTCTACAAATTGAATATATTATGGATTGCTAGGGTTTGAGCTTTCATTAGCTTAGGTATATATATGCAGGAAGCTGTGGGGAGGCTTCTTTCTCTTGCCACATTTTCTATTCAAAGGGCTGCATTTTTTCATTTCCACAGTGCACTGTTAAGCCGTTTGTCTTTCACTTTGAGAGGATGCATTATTTACTTATTAAGTTCATCAGTCCTTTTCTCATTAGCCTTTAGGTAGTACAGTCATATATTTCTTTGGCATTGTGTGATTTCCATGGTGTCAAACTAGCATTTCAATTCACCACATAATTGAAGGAATAAGGAGTCCTCATGGGAAAGTGTCTTTCCATTGTGAATTTTCGGTTATCTTTAGATCTGGTAAAGTAGGTCCACGAGTGTAATGGCAAATAAAGGGTGATTGTGTCATTTTGACATTGCCACGTGACAATTCTAGGGCAGACAGACTGCTCAACATCTTAGAATTAGACACTGGGCTCCAGCATATTTGTAGAAACAAACTGGGTGGAAACACTGGGACTGAAATTTCATGCCAATGCATGTCCTGAAATATTATCACAAAATAAGTGTACTTAATTGAAAAGTATTATCACTCACTTGTGGGCTGTTCACAATATGGTAGCAAGTACCATAGGGTCTGTGGACATGACCCAGAATATCAAGTGACTTTAGCCTTTAAGTGGGTGTTTATGCATGTATTTTGATATAGCCTCATGTATATTTGGTCTCTCAATTTCAGTATGATTATTAAAAGCAGAACTTTGCCTTTTATTTCTTTAGTATCCTCATGAGTCATATGAGCTATGATTTGCATGCAGCAAATGTTCAATAATTTTTTTTAAACATCAGAGCTAAGAGGAATTCAGGTGAAATGGAAACCTAAGGCCTTCAACTGACATTTGAAATTAAGGCAGGAAGTTGGAGACTGCATAGGATGTGGCATCAGAAGACCTGGGGTTGAGTTCATGATCTATTCTTTCTCAGTTTTGTTAACATGAACAACTTTAATCCTCTCCTCTATAAAATGGAACAGTAAAACTAACATATAAGGAGACTTCTGTGTAAGTTCCAAAAGGTAAAGGGCTTGGAAGTCTTTAACTTCTGTCCTTACAACTAGAATAAGCTGGGCAGACTAACAATCAACAGAGACATGAAGTAGAAGGAGCAAATTGCTACCTTGAAAGCTAGAGTGATAGGTTTATCCAGAGAAGTACAGCACCCAGGATTTTCTTTCATGGAGCAGAAATTATCAGGCTGTATAAACCACGAAGACTACCTTACTGTTCACTTTGACCAATTGTTGGAGGCTAGTTGTGGACTAGTCAGAATGAAAGACTCCTAAGGACCATAGACATGGGGACCTTCCACTCATTTGTTCACTTTCTCTCTAGAAATCCCACCAGGTTCTCCTGGTGAAGGTCTGAGTGAGATCCCCTGGAACCTGTAGAGGAGCCAGAGGAGAGCAGCAATCCTGAAACTCTACTGGACTGTTGTTCCTTCCTAACAAAGTCGCAGACCCTGTGGAGGGAGGAGGTCCCCAGAGAGCAATTCTGAAAGCTGAACTCCGTTGAGGGCAGAAGTACAATCCTCTCCAACCAGTTTCATCAAAGGCGGAAAACCGTCAATGATGTAAATAGTTTGCAACAAATAGGTAGCCAGAGTGGAAGGGAGAGCAGTACCAGGAAAGGAGTGTCCGACACACCCATCAAACTCCTGGTATCTATAGTTTCAACAAATATTAAACACAGTCCAACGCCTACCAGCTTAGCATAAACACTCGTATTGAAACCTGTTGAACTTAGTTCCTAAAACATGGTACAGTATGCCTGCAATTCAATTTTTAAAATTACAAGGCATACCAAAGACCCTATAAAGAGACAAAGCAGATATCAAGACCAGACTGGGCCCTTCAGGGAAACAGCACCCAAAGGACAATGAAATACCACTACATACCTACGTGGGTGGCTGGAGTCCCCAGCTGGAAACACCGGCTGCTGTCCAGGACTCAGAGCAGAGGAAGTCACATGCACTGCTCACGGGGATGCAGAATGTGCGCTCACATGGGAAGGCCAATGGGCAGTTGGTTTTCTTTTTATTAGAGCATTAAAATTATGTATAGTATTTGGGTTCTGTCTGACAGAGTCGTACTTGCAAGGAATTTGATTGAATTCCCATATCCTCCATTTCTTCCCCTTCTTCTTCCCCCTATTCTCTTTCTTCTACTCTACCCATCTTTGTTGTGTTTCTTTCTTTCTTTCTTTCTGACTCCTACTTTCTACTTACACATAAAGGTGGCACATTTATATATGCATGTAACAGAACTCTGTTAAGTTCCTTCCATTTGTCTTCCCCTTTCCCCTCCTTCCTTCCTCCCTCCCTCGCGTTCTTCTCCTTCTCCTCCTCTTATCTTCCCTATATCTGTATGATATCATATCCCCCAACTCCCTGCGTTCTTTCCTTTGCTTCACTTTAGTTTCCACCTGTGAGAGAAAACATTCAATTCCCAATTTTCTGAGTCTGGTGTATTTCACGTAGCATGACATTCTCCATTTCCACCCATTTACCAGCAAAAGCCATAATTTCATCTTTCTTTCTAGCTGAGTAAAACTCTATGGTGTATATATAAAGCAAAACTTTATCTTCCACCATGACCTTAGAGATGTTCTAAGTATTTTATCCGACTGACATAGAATTATACTTCAATGTTTACAGCAGTTTTGTTTATCATCACTCAAAAGTGGCTGAAGCAAAGATGGCTGCTTGGCTGTAACGCACCCCCCTGAAACCCAGCTGTTTCTCCTGTGGTATTATTAAGAGGTGGGGCCTGAAAGAGCTGAATCACCCATGAGGAATCTTTTCTCATGAGTGGGATTAGGCCTTTATACAAGAGATTCCACATGACATTCTGCCTTCCACCATGTGGGGACACAGTATTCCCCTCCTCTGGAGGAAGCTGCAAGAAAAGGCCACGTTTGGATTGAGAGCGGCCCTTACCAGACAAATGAGGACTGAATCTGCTCGTGCCTTCATCTTAGACTTCCTACATCCAGAACGGTGAGAAGTAAACTTCTCTTCTTTCTGAATTACCTAGTCTAAGATATTTTGTGATAGCAGTACCACATACTCAGATAATGTCTTTCAATGGGCACCTGAACAATGTTCTGTAAATACCCATACATGGGCTTGAAAAGACGTGGGTAGGTCATAAATGTATTTTGCTAAGTGAAAGAAGCTACTGTGTAGCCTTTTATATGACACTTTGCAAACAGCAGAACAAAAGAGATAGAAAACAAATCAGTGTTTTCCAGGGGTTTGAGGAAGAAGGTGTGTTCTAGGATGAACCCGACGGGGTATTTTTAGAGCAGTTAAACTAGTTTCACTAGTATGACACCATTGTGGTGGTTATATGATACTATAAATTTGTCAAAACTCATAAAACTTGACAAAAAAAGAGTGAACTTTAATTCATTGAAATTAAGAAACAACGATACCTGGTTGGAATGTAAACTATGATACTAGAATATCATCATATTATAAATATATACCTTACCCTCAGAAAAGAAACTTTCATTAAAAAAGACCTTTGAATTAAGTGGAAAACGTAAATATAAAAACAACTGGCCCAAACAAAAGGAATGTACACAAGCACTGTACTTGAGGTGATAAAACTGTTTCCTAAGGAGGAGTAGGCTCACAAGTCTGAAACCACTCTACAAGTGTACTACAATTGAACAAATAAGTCAATGGAGGAGGATAGTGACAACCAGATTTCCTACTGTTAGGGGTATATTATAGATAAGCTGGTGTGGACCATGTGCTGCTGCAGTAAAGTTGGAGGACTAGGAATTCATGTTTAGCTTAACATACATACATACAAGTAAAAATCCAAAATCATAGACATGTATATCAGTGTACACACATTTATATCTAGACTCACAATGACACCTCCTTAATAACAAGCACACCTCTGGTTTCTAATATCATTTTCTAATGAAAGGAACTGGAGCTCCTTCCAAAAAATTGTTGATTCTAATACTGGGCAGGGAATACACAAGATGAGCCTGGAGGATCTTGCATCCAAAAGTAGAGACATGTGCGCAGGTACACAGTCACGCAGCAATGAGAATGTTTCAAAGAACACTGAATCCAATTGAAAGAGTCTCAATGGGCCAAAGGTGAATAGTTTCAGCCACAAAGTAAACAGTGTAGTATTGAACTCTAACTGCTATTACATAAGAATAAAATAAACATTTTTAAGTTTGTGTGGTTATAAATAAAAGATGGAGTAAATAAATGGGGGAGAACATATAAATCTGACCTCCAGAATTGTAAGTAATTTAAGGGACTTCCTTTAACAGGCACAGAGGGAAAAGAAGCCACTTGACAGTAGCCAAGCATGACAGGAGTTAGCTGCCTGATCAAGGCTTGCCTCATTAATGACGAGTCACGTTGACCCGGTACAATGAAAATGGCCCTTTACCTCTGTGCTCCCCTCTGCCAAAGGCGTACAGTCCAGCGAGCCATGAGAAGAACATCAGATACTTCCGACGTGAAGGATGGCCCACAGAATACCTAAGCAGTGCTCCTCCCAACTCCCAAGATTGTCAGAGGCACGTCTAAGACTGTCACAGCTGAGAGAAGCCTGAGGAGACAAGATGATGACGTGTCACATGGCGTCCTGGATGGGATCCAGGGACAGAAAAGAGGACATGAGTATTTTGTTGATTTTGTTAATAACATTGTCTCAATATTGGCTCATTATCTGTGACAAATTCGGCCAGGAATGTAAATGCTAGCAACTGAGGGAATTGGTGTAGGATATCTAGGAAGGGTCTCTACTGCTCTAGCCATTTTTTTCCATTAATTTAAGAATATTACAATTTCATTTAAAAAATGACCTACAACTCATGGAATGGGATCATTATGAATTTTTAAAATTTATGCATATAGATAGCATACATATGTCTGTAAATAATGAATATTAGTTAAAATTGAAATGAGGAAGTCAGTATAGAGCACTTTTCCTGAATTTATTGAGATGAAAACTAATTTAAAAACTGGGCATCTAAATTATCAGGTAGATGGTAAAACACAATTCAAACTATTAGCTTTATCACTACTAGAACCCAGATTGGAAGACATGATTTTGTGTGTGATCACCGGGAGCTTCCTAATATTTACATCAGAACGAAGTGAGCCTACTCAGTTACAAGTGACGAAGCCTGGTCTCTGGGTGGACATCACCCCAGAATGACCTTTCTCTGCAGGGAGGTAGCTAAGCAAGAGAGTCCACAAGAGACCGTGCCACAACCACGATTCCTTTATCACCCACTCCCCTTCCCATGAAGAGAAGTGATGAGCCAGGCAGAAAGAGCAAGAAAGCTAAACTGGGTGGATTAGGTCCACGTGGACACAGATCCAGGGAAGTCAAAGGAGTTCCGCTCTGTAGTTGCCTCTAATAATGAGGAAAAGCTGCTCAGAAGTTAAGTCAGATCTATGTGGTGTGTCCTAGATCCCCATTCCTGCTCTTTCCTGTGTGCCAACGGTTTGTGAACACAAGAGTTAAACCTGCAGGCAAAGGCTCTTTTCTCTTGGATCAGCTGACGAATCGTTTTGAGTGAGTGTGATTATTATAATTCTTTCACACTGATTTTGTGAAGAGATCTAATCAGGCTGTTGAAAGTCATTGAAAACATACTGGGCTCTAGTTTCTCTATCTGTCCAAGCAAAGAACTTATTCAGCTCTCTCTTTGCCTATGTGAAGGGATGATGCGCTAGGGAAGGAAAAGAAAACAGACAAAAATAAGAAAATGTGATCTACAAATCCCAATAATGTGTACAACCGTCCTACACCAATAAAAAAATGAGGGAAGAAAAGAAAATGTGGTCTGCCTACCATTATTATTCAGTGAGGAATTATCTAGTCAATTCAAATTTCTTCAGAGGAAATTCCCTTTCTACTATGAAAACCTGAAGATCATTCTATAAATTCTTCTTCAGCTTAAGCATACTTAGAAAATGATAAATACGTTTTAATTGTTTTTATGAAGTAACTTCATGAGTTTTGAACTTAATTCTGCTTATAAAGATTTTTACAATTTTAAGTGCCCATAATATGGATTAAAAAAAAAATAATTCCGATGATAACTCTGAAAGAGGAGAATTCAAAGAAAAAAGAATCTTAGAAAATTCTACTTAGGTAAATAGCTCATATATGTCTTATGCTATTGCATGAAAACATATCTATAATTTTAGAGAGACAAAAGTAAGAAGCAAAGTACTATGCACATGTCTTTAGCTGTTTGATATTAAATATTTTTTGACTTAGAGTTGTAAGAGAATCCCAGCTCTACTCTTCACTCAGCCTCCCTTAATGTTAACATCCTAAACAATCATGGTATGTTGATCAAAACTCGGAAATCAACAGTAGCACAATAGGATCAGTCTGCACATCTTGTTTAGATATCTTCTATATTTTCAACAATATCCTTATGTTGGAATTTCAAGTTGTAGCATTCCTCTCTCCTCTTCCTCCCTCCTCCAGTGTTTACACTATTCTCTGTCCACTTACCTTTGTCCCCTCTCCTGGCTCCCAACCATCCCCTGTCATACCACCTTCTGGAGAGTCTTGCTGTTCTCCAGTCTTGTTCTAGGGATATTAAAAAAAAAATCGTAGTTATAGATGGACACAGTACCTTTATTTTATTTGTTTTTTCTTGTGGGACTAAGGATCGAACCCAGTACCTAGGCAAGTGCTCTACCACTGAGCCACAACTCCAGCCCTTGTCCTAGGGACTTTCCGCAGAACTAGAGAAATGAGCAGGGAGGGTCCTGAAGAGATTGTTGGGAGGAATGGAGAGAACACTGCCCTGCAGCCCAAAGTCATCTATGTGGAAGGAAAGGGGTTGGAGAAGCCAATGATACGTTTCTTGGAGATGTAATTTTGGCAATCCATAATCCCTTGTGGAATACAAGAGAATTAGGTCAAGAGGGGGCTGGGGGCGTAGGTCAGTGCATGAGGCTCTGGGTTCATCTTAGCATGGAAGTGAGGAAGAAAAAGTGAGCGGGGCAGTAAGAAAAAGAATAGGGTGAAGAGAAAAGAAGATAGGAGAAGTGTTAGTGGAAGAGGGTATTAAATCAAATTCATTTAACATTTTTTTTTTCTATCAGAGATGCGAGTTAAAGATTGAAATTACGTTTTCCTCTTTAACTTCTGTAGGCTTAGACCAAGCATTTTGGGGAACAGATTTCTAATGAAGACTGGAGCTTTTGGACCTATCACTTATATTAGTGATGTATTTAGATTAGTATAAATGGACTGGAATTTCTAGTTGGTTTTTATTTTTCAACATAAGTTTTTCCTTTAGCAAAGTCTCTGAACTCTGCATAAATAAAAATTCAAAAGAAAAAAAAATTCAAAGCCCATTGGATTAAGAATACCAGTTCCTTACTACAAAGGCAAGGCTAGATGCTTGTGTTTTGAAGATACAGATTTACTTAGCTATAAAAAGTCTGCAACCGGCTGCTTTGAAAACCTCATGCTTTGTCCTTTTAGGGATCTGTGGGTTAAATGCTACCTTTTGCTCATGGGCTGCATCTAATTCTTCACATCCTGTTTGTTTACGCCACTGTTCACTCTTGTTTCATTAGAAAAAAAAACTTCTTATCACCTACCCAATTGTGGGTTTTGCCTAGTTTCAGAGGATTGACTTAAATTTGATGATATTAATTCCTTACCTCCTCCATGTTCTATTAATCTGTTCTTTACAGCTCTGCTCAAAATTAAATATTTCATCTTGTTTAAAACACTTTTGATTACCACAACACCATTTAGCCGCGGAAAATAGTTTCATAAGTACACTCTGGGACCAATATTAAGATGCCTGAAGGTACAGAGGTTCAATTTATGTTCCTCAAATTATTATATTGCCAAATGAAAGCGGAGAGTCCTGGGAGCCCTCACAGTCAATGTAGGTGGCTGCTAATAATTAGCACAGCTTCTAACAATCAGTGTGGTCATCTGTTCTTGGCAGTCAATGTCACTTGCAATAGCAGATTTGATGTTTGTGTTACGGTGTCCTGCCTCTGGGTAATCTGCCAACTGCAAGTCCTAATCCAAAGCATTTGGCATATCAGCTAAGAAGGGTCAAGAAATCCTGCTGGCGGTCCTTTTGCTTTTTCTGCTGCCCTCACCATCTGAACACGGTTTTAATCAACAGTGTAGTGTAAATATCAGACACTGTCCTGTGGGATTTAGGCTGTATTGATCTCATTTGAATCTCCCAGGTTTCTGATTTCAATCCTCTGCAAAACTCAATAGCATATGAAACTGCTGAACTGCTGAACCAATTGCTGGTGGGTGACATCTTCAACAGCATTTGTTTGCATTCTCAGGCAGGTTTCATCATTTCTCTGTGCATCTGCCTCATTGTCTGTGGGATGGAAGCAATTATCATCTCACAGAGCTATTGTGCCGATTAAATCAGATGATCACTTGAAGCATCAAACACAGTGCCCAGCATGGCCACAGTTCCTGAAGATGTGTTGTCTTTCATGGGGTGAGTCAAGGTTCACATTTGGGTATTAGCTCCCTGGCAAGAATTTGCATGGCTTGACCAGGGCAGGTCTTGTTTATCTCTGGGTGGCCCACAATGCCCGACATCAGGCCGTCCATTGGTCATAAAAGTTGCTCAGTGTTTGCTGTATCACTGGTATAATTGAAGTCCAATTAAAATGCTGAGATGAATTTCAAATTATAAAAGGTTTTATTTAGGAAATATAAAAATGAAGATTGCAATACAGGGTCCATACCCGCAAACCAGACATGCCCCTGGTTTGCTGGCTGAACAAAGAAAGGCCAGGAGTTTACTGGCAAAGAGAATAAACCAGGTAAGTTGTTTTGAAGGGAAGTGTGTTGGCACTTGTGTGGCTGTGATTGGCGAGTTGGAGGTGTTGCTGAGCAGAGCCCAGCCAGTCTTAGGTCTCAGCAGGCAGTTTCACTGCAGCCAGGAGGTTAGACCTGTCATCACTAGCTATTTGGATGGAGTTGTCTTGCAGGTTGTCCCTGGAGCTGGCTCTCTGTGCTCTATTTTAGTTGATATGGCAAAATGACTATCTTTGCACACTATTCATAGTGCCCAGCCTGGTGCCAGGCAGAGATTAGACGTGCTATGCTCTTCCTCCTTGGCCCTCTCCATGGGATACCCAGGCTGAACAGGAGCTACCCTGCCCTGTGAAGGGGGACAGCCCCTGAGCGGCTCCCTCATTCCCCACTCTGTCCTGTCTGCAGAAGAGTGATGTGGCAGGAGAGGAGAAAGTAAAGAGGGACTCCCGAGGCCATCCAGGCCACAACCCCTGACCTCCCAGCCTTGACGACTAGAGAGCTGACATATGTAAATCACCCTCCATGGGTCAGGCTCACAATAAATTCAAATTGCCTGAAAATTTATACAGCGACAGCAGCTGTTATTAGACTTCAAAGTGACTCAAGGTGCAGGCAAATGTCCCACAGCTACTTTACCATTCCATTAATCAAATTATCCAAACTTACTTTAATGCTTTCGGCTCCCGTGGTAATTGTTACATTCAGAATTTACTAGATGGCCTGCTCTTTTGATAATCAAAAGCTCTTACAAGAAATTTACATGCTTACATACACACAGAATTGATAGATGAAATTTTGTTGGTCAACAGATACTCTCAAACGAATTTTGGGATTCTTATTTCCATGGATCCTGAGGAAACAACGCTCATGTGACTACTTCACATATTCAGTCCCTACTCAGGTACACAGGAGGCCTAAGGCAAGATCCTAGAGACACAGACCAACTCCTTCTCTCGTGGCTTTTTCAGTCAGTTTATTCATCCTTACAATGTGCAAGACCAAATGATGCTAGATGAGTGTGTGGATAAAGTAATTCCCTGGGAAATTTCCATGAACATTCAATTCCCATGAAAAATGAAAGGCGAGTCTAATTAAGAGCAGGACCCTCTGGAGAAAGGTATTCAATGCACATGACCCCTCACCAGATTCTCAGGTGTACTTCAATGTCTGCCCAGAAAAATGCAAGGAGTCTCATGGTAGATGGAATGGGCATGCGTAGAGTGCTGTATACTGAGAGTCTTTGCTACCAATTTTCAGCACTTGTGTTAATGTGGTAAATACCTCTTTTCCTAACATTGAAGATTCTGAAAGAAGCGTGCCCTTATCGGCCCATTGATCCATTTATCTCATGATAAATTAGACTAACGCTATCTTAACATGTAGTCTCAAACCAGCATGTAGGTCTCTTTTATCTCTGTCTCTTGTCTCTTATTTCTACTCATGTTTGTATGCATCTACCTATACATTTTTAAATAAACTTCTGATTAAGGGATGATACCTAGAGAAAACCACAAAGACACAACTCCATTAATTTTTATAAAATGAAAATATTCATTTAAGCTTACTCAAATTAAAACAAACAAAGAATATTACTAGCAGATCAAGAGCATTTCTTGTTGGCTACTCTTTTATTAACTACCACCCTCTTCGACACAAAGGAAAAGTTGGCCCATTTTCATATATGGAAAAGAATATATCATGGAATCTTAAGTTTTTTTCACTTAACATAATCTTTGTAAGACTCATCTATGTTGGGTATAATGGTAGCTTGTTCTTTTTCACCATGCTATAGTATTTCATTATATCAATATATCACTCTTTATTTCTGATACTATTGATGAATATTGTATCATTTGCAGTTTATCACTTTATGGGTAATTCAGCTATGAACGTATCTGAACATGTCTTTTGGTGAATATTAATATGCATCTTTGTTGGATTTATTTTTAGGAATGGAATTGCTAGTTCACAAAGTAAATATATTTTAATAGATATTGCCAAAGAATATCCAAAGTGGTTTTACCATTTTACATTTCCTGCAACAGTGTATAAATATTCTAATTGTTTTGCATCTTCATCCCTAATATCAAATATTTTTTGTTCTTAAATATTTGCCAATAGCATAGGTGTGAAATGATACCTCATTATGAAGTCATATTTGCACTTGAGAGATTAATAATGAGTTTGAACACAGACCATGTTTATTGGCACTTTGATATCCTCTTTAAGAAGTGTCTAAGTTTCTTTATTCATTTAAAAAGTTAAGTTGATTGTCATTTTCTTACTGATTTTCAAGATTTATTTATGTATTTTCATATAAGCTTTTGATCTTATATATGTAAGAAAATAATGCCCCCTTTCCATTTTCTGACGTACTTTATATGTTCTCTCTCTCTCTCTCTCTCTCTCTCTCTCTCTCTCTCTCTCTCTCTCTCTCTCTTGGTACCAGGGATTGAACTCTGAGGCACTCAGCCACGAGCCACATCCCCAGCCATATTTTATATTATTTAGACAGGGTCTCACTGCATTGCTTAGTGCCTTGCTTTTGCTGAGGCTGGCTTTAAACTCGTGATCTTCCTGCCTCAGCCTCCCAAGCCGCTGGGATTACAGGAGTGTGACTCTGCACCCAGCTTTACTTTATATGTTCTTAATGGCATCTTTTGACAAAAAGTTCATAATTGTCAGGGTAGTCCAATTTGTTAAACTTTCCCATTATGTTTAGACTTTTTTAAAAATTTTATCAAAGAAACATTTGCCTACACCAAAGTCAAGAAGATATCACAGAGATGATGTTATTTTATATTGTCTTCTAGATATTTTATTGTTTTTAACTTTTCATGCTTAGGTATACAGTTCACCTGATGCAAAGCAAGGGTCATAAAGCACCTTTTTCCATGTGAATAAGCAATTGATTCAATATTCTTTGGTTAGAAGATCTTCCTTTCCTCGCTGCACCTTGATTGAGCCTTTGTCAGAAAACAAGTGACCACATGTGTCCTTGTCCATGTCTGGACACACTATTTTTGTTCAGTTTTGTTCAGTCTGTCAATTTGTGTCTTTGCATCACTTCCATACTGTCTTGATTGCTGTAGCTTTAATACATCTAAATATTGGTTGATCAAATTCTACATGTGAAATTTGGAATTATTTTATGAATTTCCCAACACATTTTTATGACAGGAAAAATTGGCATTTTTTTGGAGTATTTGGAGAGGTATTTGTCACTCTGACACAATAAGTCTTCCAAAACTATGAACCTGTGTATCTTCCCTATAAAAATGTAAGCATCTTTAATTTATTCAAAATTAATCTCGTTCTCTCTTTTTACTTTTTCTTTCTCTTTTTCTGTGAGGTAGATAGTATTTATTTTTTCACTCCAAGAGGCATTATATATGTTATTAAAGTCAAGCAGGCTGATCTGTTGATAAGTAAATAGTGTCAAGCATGAAATTTGCATAAATTTGCCATAATGGATAATGTTGCAGGAAACACTCTTGACAAAACAAAGCTCCAGATAGGGAGTGTCCACAGCTGTGCTATGATGAAGGGTGAATATCAGCCACCACCCATGAATGCCAAGGGCCAGTTTGGCACCAGACTGTTGATATGCAACAATGTAGCTAGAATCAGAATTATGTACACAGACTTTAGAATCTTTGGATACTCACTAGCCAAACATTTCAGAGGCAAACAGGGGAATGGACAGGAATGCTGTGGTTATGTGTGCTTCCCTAAAAAGGTATTAGAGCACTATATATTGCTATGTATAAGAGAAAGTCCTAAAAACCGTGGAAAGGCTGGTACAGACACCCACATTTAAATATCCACATTTTACATACAGATCACTAAAATTATCACAATACTGGCCAGGAGTGGTAGCACACGCCTATAATCCCAGTGACTCAGGAGACTGAGACAGGAGGATCAAAAGTTTGAGATTAGCCTCAGCAATTTAGCAAGACTGAAGCGACTTAGTAAGATTCTGTCTCAAAATAAAAAAAAAAAAAAAAAGAAAAGGACTGAGGATGTGACTCAGTGGTAAAAAAGCCCCTGGGTTCAATACTTTGTAACAAGAAAAAAAAAAAAGGATGTGAGGGGAAAGAGTCACAGGTAAAAAGTTTTAACTCAATTAAACAAAACAAAACAAAACAAAACTCTGAAATTCCTGGAGAGGTGTCTGGCCACCTTTTATAATGTTACTGACAATCACAGCAAGTGACTAGCAGGTAGGAAGGAGGAAGATGCTGTAGTAGCAGAGAAGGGAAATAGCTAAATTTAACAGGAACAAACACATTTACAAGGGCATTCATCCTTGGGCATTGATAGGCTGCCACCAAGGCAAGGGTTAGGGCCTGCATTATGGAAGCGTGCCAGGTTGCACTTGGCTCTACAGAAGGTGCTGATGTTAACCTCTGGGGGTGCTGATGTCAGCCTCTCTGCCCCAGGAAGTATGGCTTCTGGCTGTGTGAGGCATCTCTCTGGTGTATGAGCACACGTATGTGCACATACATGTGTCTGTGTGGATAAGTGTTTGGGGAAGACTGTGCTCACGGCTACCAGAGGGACTCTTTCCTTTTGCTACAGACTTCTTTTGTGGGAATAAGGGGAAGTGAAAATTAAAATGATCCCTCTACCGAAAAAATGTTCTAATATCACCTAAACATTCAGTTATGGAAGGATTTATTCACCTTTCACATGCATCTAGTCAGATGAACGTTTTCTGAAGAAGTACAGCAGATCTACAATCACTAGATAAAAGTAGTAAGTTATAACCCAGCCACTGACAGTCCATATCTTATTCTCTGTGAACATGTACTCTTGGTGAAGCGTTTATTCAAGTCTTTCCCCCCACTTTTTAATTGGGCAATTGTCTTTTGAAAATAGTTTCATCATTTATCACTCTTTCAACAAATATTTATGGAAGGCCTACTATGTACCAGGCATTATGCTAAATATGAGAGATCCAATATTCCCATATACTGGAGCCAAGATTGGTCATTTGTTTGACTAATTGAGTTGGAAAACCATATTTTGGATCAGAAACATTCTGAGACTCCCATGCTACTCTTTTTTTAAAAAAATTGATTTTTTCCCCCTTACTCTTGAGTTTTGAGAGTTCTTTTTATAGTCTGGATGCAAAACCTTGTCAGAGACATGATTTACAAATATTTTCTCCCAGTCTGTGACTTGTCAATTGGAAACTGGCAGTAAGACAGTGCTGTTTAATGAATAAGGCTCTCTTTAGAGTCCTATCATTACGACCAATAAAAAAAGGCACAGAATCTTTAAACTCTGTGCTAGAGAAAAATCCAACTGAGGAGTCAGTTCACAGCACTGGACAATCAGAGGAAGGGACCTCCTGGTACCTGGGTCATCTCATGGTAAAGTAAAGGGCCTTATGGAACAGTAATAGATTTGGAGGCACAAAGAGAAAGTAGCCAATTGTCATTAGTGACCATATGCACACAAAATTAATACTCTGGGAGGAAAGTGGCTTAAAATATTTTCAGCACATTATTAGTGGACACTTTTTTCTTTTTCTTTCACACTGGGGACTGCATATTAAATGTACTTTTAACCAATAATTTTACTTGGCTGGAAAACATCAAACTCTGAGGTCAGATGAGAAAAACTACAGCTATTTGCTCTGTATGTGTTTTAAATCATGCACGTTAGTTCTTTAAATAGAAATTTTAATATTCAGATGAATGCACCAACATGTATGTTGTTTATGTCCTGGTTGCTTTTTCACCATTAGTCAACCTTTCACCTTTCCCACAGGTTCATCAATTATCACCCTTGCCATGATTTTTGCTGGATCAAAGAACATCATTATATGAGAGACAACAAATGCCATAAAATAGTATTTTATATTTTTATACATATTCAATGTTTCTGTGTCATTATAAATGGTATAATTTAAAATGTTATTTTATCATTGTCTATTGTACTAATGATAATAGTTTTTTTTTTTTCCTTTTTGCCTTATTGCATGAGCTAGGGCTGCTAGTTCCATTGTGAGTCTGTGACTTTGCTTGACATTGCTATTTTATGACCCAACTTCTCCACTCTGTCACCTTTTTAACCAGTGGCAGAATGATTGCTTCAGAAGTCCTCCCCATTCAACTTTCTTCATATTTTCAACCTCTACTTCATATGCTAGAGTGGGCCTTACTTGCTGTGTGTAACTACATGCTACACAAAATTGCTTTTTTGATAAGTTTTTGTTGGTATTTTTCTAATTTATCCTTGCCTCTTACTTGCTAGATTATATCGTAATGGTAGTGTTTAAGGTGTGGTATGCTAAGTGTGTATGCAACCATGTGAGTGAGTGTGTGTAGTTGTGTTCACATTTTTTAAGCATCAATTTTATTATTATAAGAATTATGAGAAATGGACATTTATTAAGAACCATCATTGCTAACTCAGAAACATGGGAGAAAGGACAGAGAAAAGGGCAGGGGGGAGTGTCCCAGCAAAACAGTCCATGGTTTCTCTCTTCATAGGTGAGATGCTGTGGGATTTGTCTGTTGGTCTTTCTCAGCTTTGTTTCTGAATCCAGGTGTGGCTGCCCTCCATTCATTGAAGTCTGTCTGTTTTTGAATCCGGGATATGTCTTCAGACTGGCAGGCAGCAACACCTCCACAGCACACAGATGATGGTCCTCCTGGTCCCTTTCTTCCAGCCCTGGCTGTGGTTCTACCATAGGGTTGCCCAGTGGATGGGGAGTTTCCTTCTGATGATGGGAGGGCTTGCTGCTTTCTGCCTCCTATCCACTGCAGCTCATCTAGGAGCTGAGCAGGGAGGGTACAGGGACATGCTGGGGGAGGGGTTTTAATGGGAATGGTGGTCCTCACACACTGCCTGCAAAGAGAAATGGCAGGCAGGCTGGGTCTTCTGATGCCCTTCTTCCCTGACTGCTCGTCCTCCTCAGACAGCTGATTCTCACAGAGCAAGAAGAAGATGCCAAGTTCAGGCTCCCTGGGACACCTCTTTGGGAAGAGAGTAAAGCTGGAAGGATCTGAAGGGCATGGGTAAGGCCCAACCTCCAGCTAGGCGGGCTGACCTTGGATGATGCAACTTGCTCCCTGGGTTGTCTGGTGCTGGGGTACCAGATATGAGACCATAACCTCATTGAATTGTCTCTCTCCTAAATCTAGACGGTTATCACGTGGGTCATAACCTATGTCAAACACGATCCGCATATTGTGGGGTCTGGGTTGTGGTGGGTGGCTCACTAGGATGAGTTGAATATTCCTTACCAGAGGAAGCATCCTGTGACCACAAAGTAGAGAAAAACACTGGGCTCCAGATGTCCACTGCTGGGCCATTATATTATTCCTACCAGTAGAGTTCTGGGGGCACAGAACTACAGAGTGCCGCAGAACTAGACCAGCTTCTGCCCAGCCGTGAACCTGCAACCCAGGCTAATGTCACAGAGTGTGATATTTCTGCTGCCATCCACCAGGGTGTTCTCTGGCTTTAGATCTCTGTGTGCAATGTGCCTCTAATGGCAGGGCATGGGGCGTATGATCTGCCTGAACACTCTCTGGGCCTCCTCTTCCTGCATGCCAGCAGCTTCCAGGAAGTGGTACAGCAGCTGTCCCCATCATGTTCTCCATCACAGTGTAGATGTTTTCAATGGCTTCACCAATGTGAGACCATGTGGTCACACCTGGGTGTTCTCCTCAGCTTTATTACATGTACTTAAGACATAACAAAGGGCAAGTTCTGTTCTACCTCTGGCAGGACTTTCACAGCCACCTCTGTTCCCAAGGGATATGTTGGGTCAGTTTTACCCGGGCAGAGGGGCTCTACCCGATGTCCCTCAGAGCACTGTGATTGCACATGAGGGTGTCCTCTCGGGAGGAGCAGGCAGAGGAACCCTGCCACACTCTAGTACCTCACTCTCTGACTGCTCTCACTATACACCTCCTAAGCAACGACACCAACTAAGGTCGCCAGCTAATTAAAAAAAGAAAGAAAAGAAAGAAAAAACAAAGCCAGCAAAATAAAATAAAAAAGCACAAGGTAACAAAATTAAACAACAATAAAAATGAACATCAAAATAAAAATTCTAAGGTTAAAAGACCCAAACTACCAAATGAGCTAACTATGTGTGAGTCCAACAGTCACCAGCCCAGAGCTTCCTGTGCTTATGGACAACACAACAACATCACAACAACAGCAACAACAAATCAGCCACAGCCAGGGTCTCGTGAGGTAGTTACTGCACCTCCCTTGCACTGGCTCCTTGTGAGGTCAGAGCTTGAAATAGCTCTGTCACGGCTGGGTATAAGCCACAGGGTCTTCTCACTTTGGGGCCTCCAGGACTTTTTCCATCTTAATAATAAGGATAAAAAAGGAGTCTATAAGTTTTTTGTTTCAGTGGATTGTGGAGACTGATATTTACATATTTAGAAATTAAAATATGAGTTATTAAAAATGGCCTTTTCATTTTGAGTCTGAAAAATCTGTGATAATGTTGGCTTTTAAAGACCTCATCATATCATTCCCTTTTCTTCCAACTCAGAATGATCGGTGTCAAAAGTATGGTTGCACTCCACTTGCATCATGACTCTAACAGAATGCTTTGTTCTCTAAGATACTGCAAGGCACGTAACTAACACGTATGGGACTCAGAGCAGGGAAGCTTAATTTCCCCATCAGGTCCTCATTGGATTTCTCATCAGAAATCCTGAAACCCAGAAGGAAGTGTTTTGATATATTCAAAGTGATGAAGGACAAAAGTAGTCAGCCAGCAAAATTGTGTTTCCCACAGGAGGGAGAGTGGATGCATTATCAGATGCCCAAGACCCTTCATGCTGCTGTAACAAAATACCTTAGACTGGGTGATTCATTAACAACAGGAATTGACTTCTCACAGTTCTGGAGGCTGGTTGAGTGCCAGGTCTTTCAATGTTTGGAGATAGCTAGTGATTTAACATGGAAACTTGTGGCTGTGTCCTAACATGGTAGAAAGGATAGATGGGCTAAATTCACTATCTCAAGCCTATTTATTTCTTTATGGTGCCGGCAATTAAACCCCAGGGCCCCAATACATGCTAGGCAAGTGCTCTGCTACTGTGTTATATGCCCAGTCCTTTTCTGTTTGTTTGTTTGTTTGTTTTGACATAGGATCTCACTAAGTTGCTCAGGCTAGATTAAAACAAGTGTGTGATGCTCCTACCTTAGTGTCCTAAGTAGCTAGGATTACAGGTGCATGCCACCATGCTCAGCTTGATAAATGTACTTTTGTGTTTGTGTAGTTCTGGGGATTGAACCAGGACTTGACGCATTCTAGATAAGTACTCTTTTCTTAAGGCGTACTTCCCATTCTTGAGGTTGGAGCCGCATGGCCTGGCTCTATCCTGAAGGCCCCTGGGCTCTCTGCACTGTTGCATTAGGGTTGAAGTTTCCACAGGAATTTTGGAGGGACACACACATTTAAACCACAGTCCGAGGTAAAGAAGGATCATGGATTTGGTAACCACGAGATGTGCCCCAGGTGAAAGGAATTCTTTGGGTTGAACTGAAAGACATTTGATAGGAACTTGGAGCTCATGCTCCCAGAGCTTTCAGATTTTTGTGTCTATAGATGAAATTTCTATCCAAAGCCAGTGTGATGAAGTCTCCCAGACTGGTTGATGGGCATGATGATGTTGTCTGTGCTGATCCTTAGCTTTGGAGCATCAATCACTATTCACATCAGCATCCCTGGGGCAAAGGCCACAGGAAGGTGGTTATAATGCTTCTGGCACACAGCAAGAACACCTGGGCCGAGTTCAATTCCTCCCTAGATACAGTTCTCAGCCAGGAGCCCCACACAGTGGCCTGCACCTTAAGGATCTCCATGAAACCTGAGTGGCAGAGGGATGTTTATGGATGGTGTCTGGCTCCTGGGCATTCTCTGCAGAAGGAATTGGATCACCTGCAGCTTTTGCTGCTGCTCCTTGAACCCCTACTCCTGCATCTGCTCATGCATGTGTTGCTGGCAGAGCAGGATATGTGATATCATGCTGGAGGAGCTTATCAGAGGCTTGGAGGTCCCGGGATGCTCTGCAGAATTGCTGCTGCTCTCTCTGCTGCTCTGGGCCTGGGCTCCAAGGCAGCGGCAGCCAGGACAGCCATATAGATGTTGGAACCCTGGGGTGGAGAGTGGCTCTGCAGTCTGGGAGGTCATGAACCAGATGGGGTTGGAAGCAGCAGTGGTCCAGTTTCTTCTGTGACCCCTTAGAACAGGGCTTCTCTGGTACCCTGGGCTCCAGGAAGTGCAAGGTAGTTCTCTTCTTGGCTTCTTGGCATCTCTTCAATCATAACTATTTATTTTTAGCTCTACTAATTATTTTGCAAACAAGAAGTAATGCTGTGAAAACATTTTTATTCTATAGTTTGCTACTTTTACAAAATATTTTACTGTGTTTTCAATATATTTTTGGAAATTGGTTAGAGATATTGGCTTAACATGTAACATTGCAATTTTTCCCATTTAAGATAATGAAGGAAGATTGCTTGTTTATATTTTTGCAAAGAATGCTTGATCTTTAGGCGTGGACTAATGACACAAAATGAAAGATGCCTGTAGTTTTAAATGTTCCCTTTACTATGTTGAATTAAAAGTCATAGATTAAACAATATAATGAATCCCTAATTTCAAAAAATTAAATCCCTTCATTATAAAATGTAGAGAAAATAGAACAGATGACTATAATTATGATATAATGACATATATTTCAGTATATAAGTGCTTAGTCACATTATACTAGTTGAAAAATTAGTTAGACTTATGTCTATACATATAATCAAATGATAAAAAAAAGTTTCAAATACAGAGTACCCAAATTCCAGGGTATATGATCCTCCAAAAATAGAATACCTTTTTAAAAGTCCTGAAGAAAACTGAAAAGAAAATCCAAAAATTCTTCAACTTATATAGCATTGCATTCCTGGAAAATTCAGTGGATAATAAAAACATACAAAATTTTTATGATTTGTACATAGAAACAGAGTTAGGTTCTAGCTCATATAATTCTAAATAGATTTTTGTTTTACTTATATGGGTTTTCCTTGGAATATTTGAAAGTTGTGCAAGATGCAATGTAACTTTTCACTCCATGGGGACTGTTCTTTATGCTCGAGAAGTAGAGCAACCTCGATCTCAATCACTGAATTCTACTAGAGTTTCTCAGTTGTTGTGACTGCCAAAAGTCACCCCTATAAACTTGCTAAGCACCTGATCAAGAATCACAAGTGGAATAGATTATTAAATAGATGATTGTCGATGATCTAATTTATTGTTATATTGTGAGAGTTTAGTCTAAGAACTAAAAATCAAATGACTATTTGCAGCCATAAATGATAAAAGTCTGCATTTTTAGGAATGTGCTGTCATCCTCAGAGTCCCACCTGAATTTCCAGGTTTCTAGGACTGAGGATGCTGGAGAAAGTACCGAAGTTCACAGTTCGGTTCAGAGATCCATTGGCACTTGGCCCTTCAGAGGCTGGACCATCACAGAACTAAAAGTGGACTGTTTCACTAGTTTGGAGTAAATTTTCCAAAAGGTCAACATAGGAGTATTTGTGTTGGGCTGAGCTACATTTCACTACTAATTTGTCTCTGGAAGCTCTAGCCCGTAGTGTGGCTGTATTTGGAAATAGGGTCTTTAGAGGGGAAATTAAATAGAATGTAGTTATAAGGATAGAACCCTAATTCTCATAGGAGCAGGAAAAGACACCAGAGAGCTTGCTCTTTTTCCTATGTGCTTAGAGAAAAGGCTAGCTGAGAATCCATGGAGAAGGTGGCTGTCCACCAGTGGCAAAGATAGGCCTCACCTGAAAACCCCACCCTGCCGACTCCCTGATCCTGAACTTCCGGTAGCCAGACCCTTGATTTCTGTTGTTGAAGGCACACAGCTGTGGTATTTTGCTGGAGCATCCCTAGGAGAGCAATACGGTGAGCATATAATTTACTTCTAGTAGATTTCTCATTCCTTATTGGTTTTTCTATTAGAGTGAGATTGCACAGATGGAAGTCTATGTTTGAAAATAGTTTTATATCAGCCTTTACCTGGCAATCAACATTCTATCTGTGTTAGCTAGGGAAGGGGTGGATCTGGCCTTTCTGACCACTGAGAAGGATCATATCCATCGCTCTTGCTTGGCTTCTTCTCTGTGACTTGCCTTTCTGATCAGGTGTTCCCCGGGAGGAGGGGGTGGCACTCTGAAGCATATTTGCCTTCGGTGCTCTGTAAGCGTTCTTGTCTCCTCTTGCATGCATTAGCTATCGTTTGAATTTTAATGACGAATTCTCTAAATATGATTTCTTTCCATGTTTCTGTAGCTCCTTGAATTTTAATCTGCTGCTACTGTCAGTTCCAGTCACTCCCTTTTACTCCATTTTAAATAGGCTGCTCCATCTGTGCCCCACATTTTGGCATCACCAGAGGGAAGCTGTGGGTAGCATGTAGTAGTCACCGACAATAAGGATCCACCCATCCCACATATCAGCACTTGAAAGCATGGAGCCTCTTTGAAGCCTGACTCACTCCCTGTTTTTAACTTATTTTTAATTGACATATAATAATTGAATGTGTTTATGGGACACAATGTGATAATTTGATACACATTTACAATGTGTCATGATCAGATCCGGGTAATTAGCATTTCCATTTCCTTTAACATTTATCATTTCTTTGTTTTTGGAACCAAGAACCCTTACCTTCTAGCGCTTTATAAAATATATAATCAGTTGTTGTAAACTGTAGTCACTCTACAATTGTCCATCCTCGGGTAACACTGATACCGTGGCTCATCTCTGGACTCACTAGATCAGGGGAAAAGAGGAGCTGCAGGGATCTGGCCACCCGACAGAGTTCATCAGGAGAAGACAGGCTTTTTATGAAATTCAGAAAAGCCCCAAATTTTCTTCAAACCTTCTAAAAAATTCAAAGGCCAAGAGGCAGAGACTCAAGAGAAAGTCACCAGTCTTTTTTAACAGAAGAATAAGTAATAAAAAAAAAATGCTATTTGAATCGTACCATCATCCTGAACTTGTGAGTTGGGATCTGTTTGGGAAATGTGACTTTCCTATATTAAGTGACAGTGCTAAGGCAGCTAAGGGAGGCACTGAATTGCACATAGGCAACTATTACTTTTTCTTTCTCTTTTTTTTTGCACAGCACAGATGGTAGTGTATAGTAGTCAGTTCATTTTTTTTTCTTTTTTAGTAGCAGCCATTTCTCTTGGTTCAGTATTATTTCCAAATGATTCACCCTATTAATTTGATCAACATGTCTTTATTGACCTTCCTCCCAAGTAAGGGTGAAGTGAAAACATGTAGGGACTAGGGATGATACCCTATAAGGGAAGGTGAATCCTAAGCATAAGTAACGTGCTTTGATGATGTGCAGCATCACATCAGTCTTCCTCACGGTGCTTTGAGACTGGACAAGCACAGTCATAACTCCTCAGAATGCATTAACTAATAAATTGCTTTTGCATTGACAATAGGATTTAGGAGGCTGGGGAGCATGGTTATGATCGAATGTATCTGGAGGAAATATTAATTATAATTCTCATTTTATAGATAAATTAATGTAGGCTGAGAGCGGTAAGTGGTTTATCCCAAGTAATGAAACCGCTATGTGGCAGATTCACCAAGATCTAATTCACATTCTCTGAGTTCTAATTCACATTCCCAACTCTTTATTGTACTTCATATTGCCATAAGAGAACTTCAAACAAAGTAATTTTCAAAACCTACAATTTGGAAATGATATGTGTTCCACACAAGGGAGGTGAGTATGTAAATCATAGTATTGTTCAGTGGTAAAAATCAAGAAGCCATTAAGTATTAGATTACAAAAAGGGATCCTTTGAGACAGCTTAATGCCATCCTACTATGTTTTTGTGTAGGGTGGCAGAGTAAGAAAAGTGCATGTTTAGAATTATATGCAAATGTAAATTTAACAAGTAAGGAAGATAATCTACCCAAGTCTATGTTTTATGATGGCATTTTTCCTTTTCTCCCTTTTCTACTTACTTTCTTCTCTGTTTTTGTTCTTCTCCTTTTCCTTCCCCTCTTTTTCTCGTTGTCTTTATTTCTTGTTTGTGTTTATTGTTTCCAGATTTTGGATAACAAGGGAGTATTGTATTGATGAAAAGGAGAAGAAAAATCCTGAAGAAATTACGTCCAAGTGAAACGTGCACAAAGAGGAGTCTCCGTGCAGAGGTGTGGCCCCGGGCGGGCTGGGAGGGAGACTGAGCTCCACCAGGAGAGGTCTAGGAAGGTGTGACCTGGAGAAGGAAAGGGACTCAGAAGGAAAGGGAATGCTCATGCTTTGTATGGAGACCCCAGGGTAGCTCAGCTTGTTCAAACAAAAGATTCCAAGAGTGACATAGTATTATACCAACAAGGTTGGTGCTACATACAAGTAAGTTAGTAAGTAAACTATGGCTAGCCTAAGCCATCAGGTGGGGACGGCTCTGCCATTGTCTGTGTGGTGACTTGGTTTTACGTGATTGAAAAGGAACCTCATATTTTTAGCACAGTCCTCAGGAACGAACTGGCTAAGTCTGTTCTGTCTGAATGCACAGATGGCAGAAACCTCTTAGTTTTCTCGAAACCAATAAAATAGTGAGAAATAGTCATGTTCACAAGTAGATGTTAAATCTAGGGCAAATTCTTGCCAAAAAACATAGGACACTTGGCAAGCTTGAGCTAGGGCTATTAAACACGAGGGCCTATTACTGAATATTTATGGTCCGCACCATTCTTGAAATGCTGTAATTTGAGTGCCCTCCAACAGTTTATGGCAGGTATTTCTATACCTATCATGAGCATGCTAGCAAGTTCCAGAAACAAGGAAGTCAGCACTATTTTTGCCCTGATTCATTTTCATGCTCCGCCAGCAGCATATGTATGCATTTCAAACGAACGTAGTATAGTGCAGATACTATAAAAATACTGTTTTCAACTTCAAGTAGTTTTACCTGGAATTAACATTTCTTTGGAGTAATGCTATACTTTTATTAGGTCATAAGATAAAACCATTAACCCCAAATGGTGTTGGAATTGATTTCCATCATGGAACCTACCTCAGCCTTCTCTCTGTGTTCCTGGGGTGTCCCATTCTTTCCTTGTGATTCACTTGGTACCTTAGTCAGGAGCCAGGAACATCAGTGTGTATTTTGGGACTTAAAAACACTTATTCCTTTATTTCTTACCTTAACGGAGATGAACTCTTCCACCATTTTCTGTGGCTGTGAGGTCAGCTTATGATTAAGCTTTCCAGATTTTGTTTAGTTCAAACACTGGAATATATCGAGTAGAAAATGTTTTGAGGTGCTAGACTTAAATCCTCACAACTTCCCAGCTATTGACCTGGGGCACATTTCTTAAATGTTTATGCCTCCTGTAAGAAGAGAACTAATAATACTTGACTCATATGGTGAACAAGAGAATTATTTCAGATGGCATCTGTCAGTAACCCTGCAAGACACAGAGCCTGGACTCAGTCTGATGGCACATCCCAGCTGGACTTGGTAGTACCCATGGTACTTATGTTCTCTCCTGCTCTGAATTAACTCTTCACACCCTGTTATGAAGAGCAATTGAATTTCCATGAGTTTTCAACTTTCAATCCTACCAAGGTAGTTTACATACTAGTCTAAAAATAGCCTTTTCAAATCATTTATAATTTTTCTTTTATCAGAGTCATTCTTCCAAGGCAATCAATAGCTGCTATCATGCTGGAAAGGATTTCCTAAGGAGCAAACTGGGACTGATGGAAAGGAAATCCAGGACATAGAGAAGTGTCTGCTCTTCAAACTCTTATGATCCCAGGATCGTGTATGTAGGCCAAAGACACCATCCCATTCCTTTTCAAGCCATTCTGTATATCTTTAATGCCTGGAAGGCCTTTCACTTACTTGAACCTGGCCCTCATAGCTGATAGAACTCAAAAGATTTTAAGGATTTTTTATTTTAAGGATTTCCCCAGAAGTCAAGTAAAAACTGCCCACATCTTGGTGCAGATTTAGGAGTGATTAACTTGTTGCTATTTATTATGACTTCTTGTAGATTCAATGACTTGAAAATGAATGGTAGGGTATTATAGAATCTGGCAGGATGCATTGTGTCCTAATGGACATACCTGTGCTATTTATGAGCAACACCATGAGTACTCATTTCCCGAGCATTTCTAATACAGGCACATAAGTGAGTAAAGTCGTCTCTGACCCAGTTTCAGGAGTTGGTGTTAATCTGAAACGGTGGATCACAGGGTCAGTTGTAGGGCTGCTGTCAGGTGGCTTAGTAGTGGAGCTTTTGACATCTTAATCATCACCTGCCTCCTTTGCACTTGGCCAGCTGTGGTGCTCAAGTGGCAAGGAAACATAAATGATGTGCTTCAGGGGCACAAATACAGAGGGTGTGTACAGGGAAATATGTGAGGACCTCTCAGAAAATGGCAAAGTAGCAGAGTCCATAAGTGTGGCTACTACTACCACCACAACCCCAAATCTGTGTTTTTGCTTCCTGCTTAACTCTCTCTCACACTCTTCCATGTCCCTGTATGCACATACACATTCAGCAGCCTGTAAGATGTGAAGCTGTCACACTTTATAGAGGGCTTGACAAACAGTACTAGAGGGTGTGCAGTCTGGATTAGCAGGGAGTTAGCCAGGAGATCTAACTTCCTCTGGACTGCTTCTCTACTCAGGGTCAAGTGTGAGGGATAAGGTGCAGCAGGACACAGAAACCTTGTTATTAGTTGGACTAGTTCTACCATCTCATTGTGTCCTACTTGAGGACTGTCCAGAACAGCAGAGTCTTTTGACATTTGTTAATAATGATGCTGGGTGGTCCATTTGATTGAATGCAGGACTTCACAAGCCCTTGGATCATCAGGAGACTGGGTTGGGCTCCAAAGACGTGGCGAGGAACTGGCACCTTAGTTTTTCTGAAATATGTTAACAGTGAGTCCATATCTATAAATCAGTATAAAAAGTTAGCTCAGTTCTCAATATACATGCACTTATCTTCATATCAATTGCACAAATGTTCCATCATACATCTGAAAATACAGCATCATATAGGTACCTCATTAAACAAGCACAACGCCTGGCCAGTTTAAAAACAAAAAAAAAGATGAAGCTGAAAGGTCATTATGAGTAGAAGTTGTATTTTCTTCCTGCTTTTCAATGGATCATTTGGCACAGTCTGCCTCAGACAAGTGAGTTAGGGCCATGGGAGGGTGTGGTGTCTAAGAGACGCTTATTTGGAAACTAAAGGTAATCACAGTATAAGAACTGAGAAAGCACAGTGTGTGTGTGTGTCAGTGTGGGAGTGTGCGAGGACACTCAGGTTTGAGGTGGAGACAATGGAGTCCTTAGGTCATTCCCAGCAGAATGGACACTGCATTTACAATAGCAAAAAAATGAGTTCTATTTGCCCAAAGGAATCACAGCCAAAATCATATTCTTTTCTTTGGTAAAGATTGCTCTAGAAACTGGATAGAGCTAATCCTGTGGACAGACAATATGTGTATTTATAGTGTATATATATAGTCAACCAATATGATTGACTCAGTTTTTCAATTTACATCTTTCCTGTCAGAGTCTTACAGATTAACTCTCTCCATTTACTTCCTTTTACCACTTTAGGCTTAAGGAAGTTAAAAAGAAAACAAAAACAAACAAACAAACAAACAAACAAAAACTTGGGAAGTCATGAGAGTGACATGATCAACCTCTGAATTTAGAAACCCTCATTCCAGGAAATGAGGTCCCTCTAGAGTGAACTAAAACTCAGCCAGAAATTTGACCCAAGGGGTTCTGGATACAAAGAGCATAACTGTTTTTTTCTTTTTAAGCAAGGAAATCAACATGAGTTTTTATTTAATTTTTTTCAACTTTTTAAAAACTTTTTAAATTGGTGCATTATAGTTGTACATAATGATTTGTTGTCACATATCCATACACGCATACTATGTAACAATATAATTTGGCCAATATCACTCCCCAGAATTTCCTCTCTCCCTCCCTTCCCTATTGCCTTGTGATTTTGAATTGTGTTTTCCTAATTATTAGTAATGTTGTGCCATTTGTATATCAAATATATCATCTGTGCAAAACTCTTTTTTTTCAAGTCGTTTAGTCAATTTTTAGTCAATTTTTTTTTCTTATTGTTTTAGGGACTCTATATATTTTGGAAATTAACCTCTTATCAGATATACAATTTTTCAAATACTTTTCCCCATTCCGCAGGTTGTCTCTTTACTGTTGATTATGACTTTTGATGCACAGCTATTTTGGGGAGTGTGGTAGTGTGTGCTTTCCTTGATCATCCCTTCCCTCCAGAGCTGGCTTCAAGGGCATGACATCTTTGCAGTTTTATGAGGCCCCACATTGAAAGATCCCTGTTCCTCATGTTCTACTGTGGCTACCTTGAAATTCTTGAACCTTTGAACAAGGGGCTATGCATTTCTATTTTGCACTGGGTCCCCCAGATTCGTGGCCCATCCTATTTCCCCTCCACTTGCCTCCAAACTTTTCTTCCTTACTGTCCTCTGATACTCTTGACAGTTTTTCTTTTAATCTTCACTTTTCTCTTAAATAGCTGCTAACCCTAAGACTTTCTGTTTCACAATCTGACAAATCTGTCTGAACACAGTATTCAAGTCAATTAAAGTCATTGAATCACTCTGACTTGATTTTTAGTCAATGTGGCTATCATAACATTTCAATGTGTGAGAATGACAACAGGTGTAATAAAAATTTTCAGCCTTTATCAAAAAAAAAAAAAAAAAAAACTAAGAAGACTGTGCCAAAGGAAAAAGCCTGAAAGACTGTGCCTAACACTTGGTTGCATTTTGACTGCATTGTATCTATTTTTCAGAGCAGATATATTATTTTGAGTCTTTTAATACGTTAGGTACAGCGGCTGAACCAGCCTCACTCTGCTAAGGCTGCCTTGACATAGCATTTGCTATTAACTGAACTGTCAAGATGGTTTTGTTAGAAAATTAGCTCTTTTGTTCCTAGAATACAGGTAAAGCAAATGAAGATAAAGAAAAGGGGATTGCCAAAGGGTGGAAGAAAACCAAACTTTGGTACTTGCTTTCCTTTCACCCAGTAATTTCCCCTAATTGTGGTGTTGGAGATTCTCTGGAGGAAAAGAGAAACAGAGAATATGTCAAGCTGTGTAACTTTACTCAAATAAATAGCCGATGCTATCTATCTCTACATTCAGGATGAACTGCCTGCGAGTACTAATGGCCGGGGCTTCGCATCATTGATCTTCATCAGGCGAGTGTATTATCCTTCGCGAGTGCTCCTGTGCTGCCCACCTCTGGTGCACCCCGCTGCTTCCTCTTTCTCTTGCCTGCAACTTTCATTTTAACCTTTGAATCATTAATCAAGGCAGTGACCTTGACTATGAGAGTCTACATTTGGTGAGTAAATGGAATGGAAATCTGAAGATGTGCGGCCCTCAGTAGCTGGAGACAGAGCATCTTTTCTTGGGGATATCTGAGCAGGATCGCTGAAGAAATGATGCCATTGACTATCAACTTCTTCATCTGCCATCTCAGATTCATGCTGCCCTCCAAGGATGGCATTTAAAAAATTAGAGTTAGTTGTAAGTGCCTTTTATTATCTCAATTTTAAGACAGTGATTATAAAATTTGCAGATGATATTTTACATAAAAGTGTGAAATGACTCTTCTGTTCATGACTCTCTGTCTCTTCTTCTTCTTCTTCTGGTCCTTAAAGCAGATTTCTGCTCTACAAAATGCATTGATTTTTTGGATTCAGGAAGATGTGGATTTGAATCCCAGAGAGGCTGAGCCAATTTTAAGCAGTGGTAGGGACCTGGGGGCTTTGGGAGAGGCTTGGCTTTCTACCTTAGCCCTAGTCTTCCAGCAAAAACTCTCCCAAAAGAACTACAGAAAGAGTCTGTTTGCTGTGTAAATACGTCTTCCTGTAAATCCCCAGCCTGACCTTCCACAAGATCACTGCCCTAAGGCTATCCCATAGGGAAATTCCTCTGGAGCTGCCAGTAAAGTAGGCTCAATTTTTTAACTCTTCTAAGTTTTAGTTTAACTTCTGTAAATCTGAGGTGACCTGTCTTATAAGATTTCCTGTGATTAAATAGGGAGCATTCATGGAAGGGCCCGGTACAGTCTGAGACCTGTGGGATACTGTTTCTACGCAACAAAATGGTGACTTACAAAAATGAAGCATCCAGAATCCGTGAAAGTTGTAATCAGGAAGGTTTTGGTATGTGTCATTCTGAATGGATGAATATTCTGTAGCATTTGCAATTATTAACCCTCTGTGATCCTATAAGTATTATCAAATTTTTATGAAAGTATTTTTTAAATTTACTATATAATTACTTCTCCCTTCAAAATACACTGGGTATAATCATGCATGTGTTCCTTGTGTTGATACATATGTGGTGAGGTTGGGTGTATTTTTATGTGTTGGACATGGAGCACGCATGCACATGTGTCCTGTTTGTACATGTGTTGTGGGAAGATGTTTTGATAACCCGTCATCATTACTAATAGGAGTCATGGGACATTTTCTCTCCAGTTATGAGTTACGTCCCTGAAAACACTTTGGCAGAAAATTTGAAGCTGAAGTGTTCATATATTTAATGGGAAAATGGTATTTGGGGGACCATGTGTATGTCAGAAATTTCTAGCACCTCTAAAAATAGTTTTATGTTCATTAAAAGAATAGTCACATGCTAAGTAAAAAGGCTATCAGTAGCATTTTGCATATCTGAAAATGATGATGCTGTGTATGTAAAATCAAATGTAACTTTATCATCTTTTGTTCACTGAATCCTCTACCTGAAAATTCCACTGACATGATGATTTAGAATTATTTTGATATATGCTGATGGGATGCTTCATTGTGTGATCCCCTTTGGGGTCTTTCGGACTTTGGTCTCTAAGCTTTTGACATGTTCTTTCCTGAGTCTGCCAACTTTCCTATGTAGACTGTTAAAAGAAAAACTGAGATCAGTTTTATTTAACTGAAAAAGTTTATATAAGCAAGAAAAAGGTTCTAGAGCCAAATGTCATTCCAAATGATTTAGAATGCTCCAGTTCACACCTTTAAAGTTTTATTTATATCCAGAAAAAAAGAAAGTGATGTATAGAAATAGCTTAATTGGCTGAAGTCTTCATTTGGGTTGGGGTGAGGAAGCTGTTGGCCTTATATAGACATGGTCTAATCCATTGGCAGCTAGTGAAAGGATGAGGCTCAACAGTTGTGATCAGCTGAGACTCAGTTACATAGTTACAAAGGTATCCACTAAGGTTAGATCACACAATTTGTTTATGCATCAAGCTAGGCACAATTCAATATGATGGAGGCCACTTTTAGCGAAATTTTATCACGGCAAGAATGGAGGCCAATTTAGGCCAAACTTATTTCATTTATCAAGGTTTAGGGCTAGAATTTGAAACATTACACTTAGTGGCACTATAGAGTCTCTCCATTCCTCTATTCCTTATGTTGTATCTTCCCTTCCCTTCCTAATTCTTGGTACTATTTCCTATTAGACATTATTTCCATACATTTAAATAAACATGTTTATGGGGGGGGTTGTAAAAACAATTCTGTATTTAATAGTTTATTACCAAAAGATTTGCATTGGGATGGATAACTGCAGTAGTTGTGAGAGATAGTCCTCCTATGAGAAGCTGCCTGCTAAGCTATGTTCTTTTAGCATGTATATCTTAGCTAAATAATACTCCATTGCATATACATACCACATTTTGTTTATCCATTCATCTGTCTATGAACAGGTTGACTGCTCACACCTCTTGGTGCATAATCCAAAAAGAACACGAATGAGCAAATATGTCTTCAAGATTCTGTTTTCAACAACAACAATAACAACAACCAGAAATGAGATTGCTAGATCAAAAGGTAATTCTGTTTAGTTTTTTTTTCCATAGCAGTTTATCATTTTTATTTCTACCAGTTATGTCAAGGATTCCAATTTCTTCACATACTTGGCAACACCTGTTATTTTCTGGTTTTATGTTGTTGTGTTCAAGGTGGGTAATCTAATAGGTTAAGTTACTATCTCGTTGTAAGATTATAGTTCATTGTGGTTTTGTTGTCTTGCTCCTCCCCCTCCTCTCCAAAGAGCTCCCAGCCAAGAGCGCCAAGTTCAAAGGTTTCCTCCCCGACCAATCCCCACAGGACACAGTGTCCGCTGGCTGTTCCCGAGTCACCCTGCCAATCAGCACCTGCCACGTCCCCTACGCAACCCTTCTTAAGCCAGAGCTTGTAAGCACAAGCTCTCTTCTCTCCTCTCTCTGTCCTCTGCCCTCTTCCTCTCTTCCTCTTCTTTCTCTCCTCTCTCTACCCTTTTTCTCTCTCTTTCTGCCCTCCTCCTCTTCTCTCTGCTCTCTACCTCTCCTTCAGGCAGACCCCCAATAAAATCTCTTGGTTGAATCTCTTTGTCTTGGGGAGTCACTCGCCTTTCAGTTTTGATTTGCAGTCCTCAGATGATTAGTGATGTTGAACATGTGTTCCTATGCTTTTTGGCCGGTTATATAAAATCTTTAGAAAAATGTCAGTTCAGGTCATGTGCCCATTTAAAAATCAGAAGAATAAAATAGACATTATGATTGCTGTATGTATATAGGTGACTGTATGACCAATGTGATTCTGCAATCTGTACAATCAGAAAAATGAGAAATTATACCCCATTTGATTCAAATGTACGAATTGCCAAGATCATTGTAATGTCATGTGAGCTAATAAAAAATTTAAAAAAATAAAAATCAGAATACTTAATTTTTCTTGCCATTTTTGAGTTCTAGGTATTCTTCATATATTCTGAATATTCCATTTTTATCAGAAATATAGTTTTCACATTTTTCCCAATTCAATAGGTTGGCTTTTCACTTTGTTTCATTTACCATGCAGAAGTGGTTAAGCTTGATGTCGTCTCACTGGTTTATTTATGTTTTTATATTGTCTGGGCTTTTAGAATCATATCCAAAAATTCATTGTCAAAGCCAATGTCAGGAAGCATTTCTCCTATATTGTTTTCTGAGAGTTTTATAGGTTCAGGTCTTAGGTTTAGTTTGTTATTCCAACTTGAGTGAATTCCTGTGTATGGTGTGAGGTACGGGTCCAAATTCATCCTCTTATGTGTGGTTATACAATTTCCCTCAGCACCTTTTGTTGAAGACGCTATCTTTTTCCCATTGTGATGTCTTGGATCCTGTTGAAGATCATTTGATGACAGATGTGTTTATTGCTGATTTTGCTGACCTGCTCCATTAGCCTCTTTAGTGATGGATTACATGCCAGTCTACTTCTTTACTGTCAAGTTCTAACATGTTGTGAAATCAGAAAATGTGAGGCCTCCAGATGTGCTTATCTTTCTCAATATAATTTTGGTAATTCAGAGTCCTTTGAGATCAATGTAAATTTTAAGATTTTTTTTCTCTTCTTTTTTGCAAAAAGAAAAACAGCATTGGGATTTTGATAGGTACTGCATTGTATCTGTGGGTCACGTTGGGTACTATGGACATTTTAACAATATTAACTTCCAATTCTTGACCACAGAGTGTGTACCCACTGATTCTTCTTAATTCCTTTCAGTGTTTTATAGTTTTCAGTGTAGTGTTAGAGCCTGTCTTCTTGGTTAGGTTATTTTATTCTGTTTGATGCTATGTTAAGGAATTATTTTCTTAATTTCCTTTTTGTATAGTTCATGTACTCTATAGCAACACAAAGTATTTTTACATGTTGATTTTGTATCTTGCTACCTTGCTAAATTTGTTTATTAATGCTAACAGTTTTTGTTTTCTTTTGTGATGACATTATTTGTGAGTGGAGATGATTTTATTTCTTTCTCATGTGGATAGCTCTTCTTTCTTTTTCTTGCCTAACTCTTCTGTCTAGAACACCGAGGAATACTTTCAACAGCAGTGACAAGGGTGTGCATCCTGGGGGCCTGGGAGGTAGATCACTTGCTCAGCACAGTTGAGGCCCTAGGTTTGATCCTCAGCCCTGTAGGGGGGAGGGGGAAGAATGCTTATCTTTTTATTGCTCCTGATCTTAAAGGGAAAATATTCAATTTTTCACCACGGAGTATGTTGTTTGCTATGAACTTTTTAATATGTGGAATTTCTTACATTGAGATAGTTTCCTTCTGTTCCAAGTTTATCAAGTATTTTTTATCATGAGAAGTTGCATTTCGTCAAATGCCTTTTCTCTTTCATTTGAGATGGCCCAAGTGACTTTGTTCTTAATTCTGTTCATGGGGTGTCTTTCCATTGGCTGATTTTCTTATGTGCATTTTCATTGCCTTTCATTTTAGGCTTAACTCCAGCTTTCTCATGATGATGTTTTAATGTGTTGAATTTTGTTTGCTAAGATTTCATTGAGGGTTTATGCATTAATATTCATCTGGGAGATATTGATATGTCATTTTATTTTCTCATTGCATCTTCTGACTTAGGTATTAAGGTAATGTTGGCCTCATACAGTGAGCTTGGGAGTGTTCTCTTGGCTTTAACTTTTTGGAATAGTTTGAGAGGATTTGTATCCATTCCTTTGTAAGTGGTTTAATTCCACTGTGATGTCAACCTGTCTGGGTTTACCTTTGCTGAGAGTTTGTTGATTACTGGTTCAATCTCCTTTTTAGTTATGGATCTGATCAGATTTTTTATTTCTTCATGATTCAGTTTTGGTATTTCTTTTAAGCTCTGTGAATAGTTTCTTTCAGTGTTCAACCTACATATTTTTTTTCCAGTTCCAAATGTAAAGTATATTAAACTTTCCTGGGTGAGACAGAATCTCATAGAAACTGTATCAAAAAGATGTTTCCTGATGTAATGTAGCAGACTGACTTTCAAGTTCAATTTGGTTTTAACAATTAAGTTTAAAAATCAAACAGAAATGTTCCAGGACTGGGTATATAGCTCAATGGTACAGTGCTTATCTTGTATGCTTGAGGACTTGGATTCAACCCCCAGAACCAAAAACTAGAACAAACAAAAAACAAAACAAAACAAAAAACAAACAAATGAAAAAAGAAATGTTTCAAACATTTTAGTTGTGTTCAACACTTACAATAGTATTTATTCCTTTTCATTTAATTAAGAGGACACATGAATAGGTATAAAATGCTTTATTGCCTTGTTTCTAACATGACTTTTCTACTACAGATTGCAAACTCATTTAATAAAGGGTAGATTCAATAGAATTGTGATGCCGGATTCCACAACATGGCTGCGGGTGCGGAGAGATCAAGTCTCTGACCTCTTCAGCTGCGTGGGCATAGGGAGTCATAAACAGCCTAAATCTGTTTGCTCAGGATCACTAGGCAATGCTGAGCTGACGTGGATCTGGGGCGAACAGTCTGGGCCTCTCAGAACACACACCGAGCCCGGATCGGCTGAATTCAAGCTCCCGTTCGCCTGCTTCCCGCAGACAAACAGCTGCGACTCAGCACTAACAATCCAGCCGAAACAACTGGTCGGCCCTTCTGATCCTACGGAGGTAAATGCCAACTGAGCCTTCATAGGTAGTGGCCACAGGTTTGAAACAGGGCTTGGGAGAGACAGTAAGGACCCACCCATTGCATTGGTCACCCGGCAAAGGGAAGCGAACTGTCGCCATTTGCAAGAGATACCACCATGGCAGAGAACTGACGTCACCAGACTGCGGCGGAGGAGATAACTTCACTGAATCCTGCGGCAGCAGGTGTGTAATCCCCTAGCCTTCCCTCTCCACACAGCGGGGAAACCTTAAGGGCCCCTCCCAGCTCTCCCGTGAGCGCGGAAGCCAGACCGAGGGAATTAGAGGTGGCGCGGGACCCGCGGCACGGAACTACCGCTCCCACCAGTGCTGAGAGCTGAGGTCTCTTGCACCAGCTACCGGGGGCATGGCTACCGGAGGGCTAGCAAATTCACTGGGGGTTCTCCGCCCCAAGCTCTACAAACTTAGGGTCCGAGGGAAGGGCAAACAGGGAGAGAGTGCCCAGGCGTTCGTGAAAACAGGACTCCCGGGAGCAGCAGACCTGGCCTGTAGCCAGTATTGTGGTGAGAGTCACCTGTGAGCGGGGCCTGGCTTGAGGAAATGTGGGGAAGTTACTAGACACAAGAGGAGGCCCTAGGCACTCAGGATTGGAGACTCGCCCAGTCTGGGAGGAGGAGCTGCTGCACAGTGATTGGTTCCCGCGTATTGACAGGAGAAACTTGGCCTGGTGGGCACAGCGCCACCTACTGGAAGAGAAGTTAATCGAACTCTAAGACTGCATTTATTAGTTTTTTTTTTTCTTTTTTCATTTCTCTTTTTTTATTTTTTTATTTTTTATTTTGATTTGGGTTTTTCTTTCATTTTCATTTTTCTTTCTTCATTTTTAATTTTTTAAAATTTTTTTTTAAAATTTTTTCCTTCCAATTTTAATTTTAATTTTTTTAATTATTTTTTTTTAATTTTTTCCTTTTTTAATTTCCTATTTATTTTCTTCTTTTGTCTTTTCATTTCTTTTCAATTATCTTATCCCCCCTTCCTTGAATTCTACCTGCTTACTCTCATTCTCTTTACTGACTTCTTCCCTTCCTTTCTAATACCTTTCCTCCCAAGCATCAAATAAATTTATAGGAGTAAACAGTAACTCAGCAGTCAAACAGAACAAGAAGTAACATGAGCAGCTTCAAAAAGCAAGGAATAAAAGGAGTACAATGCAGGACAACCTAAATATTCAGGAGGACCTAGAGTCATCAGAAAAATGGTCATATAAGGAACTCATGGAACACCTTAGACAGACGGAATGGAACCTTAAAGAGGATATGAAACAGCAAATTCAAGCAGCGAAAGAACACATTGAGAATGAATTATATAAACAGATAAAAGAAGAAGTTAAGCATCTTTATCAGGAGATAGAGATTATAAAAAATACTCAAACAGTAATCCTAGAAATGAAGGAAAAGATAAACCAAATTAAAAACTCAATTGAGAGTATCACTAACAGAGTGGAGCAAGTAGAAGCCAGAACGTCAGATAATGAAGACAAAATATATCATCTTGAAAAGAGTCTAGCCAACTCAGAAAGGCTGGTAAAAAATCACGAGAAAAACATCCAAGAGTTATGGGATAACATAAAAAAAACCAAACTTACGAGTCATCAGGATAGAAGAAGGTACAGAGATTCAAACCAAGGGAATGAGAAACCTGCTCAATGAAATAATTACTGAAAACTTTCCAGAAATAAAAAAGGAAACAGATATACAAATTGAAGATGCATACAGGACACCGAGCACACAAAATCACAGTAGACCAACGCCAAGACACATTGTTATGAAGATATCCAATATACAGAACAAAGAGAAAATATTAAAAGCTACAAGAGAAAGGAGGCAGATTACATTTAGGGGTAAACCAATAAGGTTAACATCGGATTTTTCATCACAGACGCTGAAAGCGAGAAGATCCTGGAACAGCATATTTCAAACACTGAAATGGATGCCAACCAAGAATTCTGTATCCAGCAAAATTAAGCTTCAGGTATGACAACGAAATAAAAATCTTTCATAATAAACAAAAATTAAAAGAATTTGCAGCCAGAAAACCAGCATTGCAAAGCATTTTGAGCAAAACACTACACGAGGAAGAAATGAAAAACAATAACCAAAACCATCAGAGGGAAGTGCCTCGGTAAAGACAGAGGGTGAGGGGAAAGATAATGATGGAGAAACAAACTAATTTTTTTTTAAAAAAGGACAAATAATCAAACATGGCAGGAAGTACAAACCATATATCAATAGTAACTCTGAATGTTAATGGCTTAAACTCTCCAATAAAGCGACATAGGCTGGTATCATGGATTAAAAAAACAAATCCAACAATATGCTGCCTACAGGAGACGCATCTGATTGGAAAAGACATACACAGGCTGAAGGTGAAAGGATGGGAAAAAATATACCACGCACACGGTCCTCGTAAGCAAGCAGGGGTGGCCATCCTCATATCAAATAAAATCGACTTCAAGACTAAGTTAATCAAAAGGGATAAGGAAGGACATTATATACTGTTAAAAGGAACCATTCACCAACAAGACATAACAATTATCAATATTTATGCACCAAATAATGGTGTTGTGACATTCATAAAACAAATTCTCCTCAAGTTCAAGAATCAAATAGACCACAACACAATAATTATGGGTGACTTCAACACACCTCTCTCACCAATGGACAGATCCTCCAAACAAAAGTTGAATAAAGAAACTATAGAACTCAATACCACAATCAATAACCTAGACTTAACTGACATATATAGAATATATCAATCATCATCAAATGGATATACTTTTTTCTCGGCAGCACATGGATCCTTCTCAAAAATAGACCATATATTATGCCATAGGGCAACCCTCAGTAAATATAAAGGGGTGGAGATAATACCATGCATTTTATCTGATCATAATGGAATGAAACTGGAAATCAATGATAAAAGAAGGAAGGAAAAATCCTACGTCACATGGAAAATGAACAATATGTTACTGAATGATCAATGGGTTACAGAAGACATAAAGGAGGAAATCAAAAAATTCTTAGAGATAAATGAAAATACAGACACAACATATCAGAATCTATGGGACACAATGAAAGCAGTTTTAAGAGGGAAATTCATCGCCTGGAGATCATTCCTCAAAAAAAGGAAAAACCAACAAATAAATGAGCTCACACTTCAACTCAAAGCCCTAGAAAAGGAAGAGCAAAGCAACAGCAAATGTAGAAGGCAAGAAATAATTAAAATCAGAGCGGAAATCAATGAAATTGAAACAAAAGAAACTATTGAAAAAATTAACAAAACTAAAAGTTGATTCTTCGAAAAAATAAATAAGATCGACATACCTTTAGCCATGCTAACGAAGAGAAGAAGACAGAGAACTCAAATTACTAACATACGGGATGAAAAAGGCAATATCACAACAGATGCTACAGAAATACAGAAGACAATTAGAAATTATTTTGAAAACCTATATTCCAATAAAATTGAAGATAGTGAAGACATCGATAAATTTCTTAAGTCTTATGATTTGCCCAGACTGAGTCAGGAGGATACACACAATTTGAACAGACCAATAACAATGGATGAAATTGAAGAAGCCATCAAAAGACTACCAACCAAGAAAAGCCCAGGACCGGATGGGTATACAGCGGAGTTTTACAAAACCTTTAAAGAAGAATTAATACCAACACTTTTCAAGTTATTTCAGGAAATAGAAAAAGAAGGAGCTCTTCCAAATTCATTCTATGAGGCCAACATCACCCTGATTCCGAAACCAGACAAAGACACCTCAAAGAAAGAAAACTACAGACCAATATCTCTGATGAACCTAGATGCAAAAATCCTCAATAAAATCCTGGCAAATCGAATACAAAAACACATCAAAAAAATTGTGCACCATGATCAAGTAGGATTCATCCCTGGGATGCAAGGCTGGTTCAATATACGGAAATCAATAAATGTTATTCACCACATCAATAGACTTAAAGATAAGAACCATATGATCATCTCGATAGATGCAGAGAAAGCATTTGACAAAGTACAGCATCACTTTATGTTCAAAACATTAGAAAAACTAGGGATAACAGGAACTTACCTTGACATTGGAAAAGCTATCTATGCTAAGCCTCAGGCTAGCATCATTCTGAATGGACAAAAGTTAAAGGCATTCCCTCTAAAATCTGGAACAAGACAGGGATGCCCTCTATCACCACTTCTATTCAATATAGTTCTCGAAATACTGGCCAGAGCAATTAGACAAACGAAAGAAATTAAAGGCATAAAAATAGGAAAAGAAGAACTTAAATTATCACTATTTGCAGATGACATGATTCTATACCTAGAAGACCCAAAAGGGTCTACAAAGAAACTACTAGAACTAATAAATGAATTCAGCAAAGTGGCAGGATATAAAATCAACACTCATAAATCAAAGGCATTTCTGTATATTAGCGACAAAACTTCTGAAATGGAAATGAGGAAAAACACTCCATTCACAATATCCTCCAAAAAAATAAAATACTTGGGAATCAATGTAACAAAAGAGGTGAAAGATTTATACAATAAAAACTACAGAACCCTAAAGAGAGAAGTAGAAGAAGATCTTAGAAGATGGAAAAATATATCCTGTTCATGGATAGGCAGAACTAACATTATCAAAATGGCGATATTACCAAAAGTTCTCTATAGGTTTAATGCAATACCAATCAAAATCCCAACGGCATTTCTTGTAGAGATAGATAAAGCAATCATGAAATTCATATGGAAAAATAAAAGACCCAGAATAGCAAAAGCAATTCTAAGCAGGAAGTGTGAATCAGGCGGTATAGCGATACCAGATTTCAAACTATATTACAGAGCAATAGTGACAAAAACAGCATGGTACTGGTACCAAAACAGGCGGGTGGACCAATGATATAGAATAGAGGACACAGAGACTAATCCACAAAGTTACAACTATCTTATATTTGATAAAGGGGCTAAAAGCATGCAATGGAGGAAGGATAGCATCTTCAACAAATGGTGTTGGGAAAACTGGAAATCCATATGCAACAAAATGAAACTGAATCCCTTTCTCTCGCCATGCACAAAAGTTAACTCAAAATGGATCAAGGAGCTTGATATCAAATCAGAGACTCTGCATCTGATAGAAGAAAAAGTTGGCTCCGATCTTCATATTGTGGGGTCAGGCTCCAAATTCCTTAATAGGACACCCATAGCACAAGAGTTAACAACAAGAATCAACAAATGGGACTTACTTAAACTAAAAAGTTTTTTCTCAGCAAGAGAAACAATAAGAGAGGTAAATAGGGAGCCTACATCCTGGGAACAAATTTTTACTCCTCACACTTCAGATAGAGCCCTAATATCCAGAGTATACAAAGAACTCAAAAAATTAGACAATAAGATAACAAATAACCCAATCAACAAATGGGCCAAGGACCTGAACAGACACTTCTCAGAGGAGGATATACAATCAATCAACAAGTACATGAAAAAATGCTCACCATCTCTAGCAGTCAGAGAAATGCAAATCAAAACCACCCTAAGATACCATCTCACTCCAGTAAGACTGGCAGCCACTATGAAGTCAAACAACAACAAGTGCTGGCGAGGATGTGGAGAAAAGGGTACTCTTGTACATTGTTGGTGGGACTGCAAATTGGTGCAGCCAATTTGGAAAGCAGTTTGGAGATTCCTGGGAAAGCTGGGAATGGAACCACCATTTGACCCTGCTATTGCCCTTCTCGGACTATTCCCTGAAGACCTTAAAAGAGCATGCTACAGGGATGCTGCCACATCGATGTTCATAGCAGCACAATTCACAATAGCTAGACTGTGGAACCAACCCAGATGCCCTTCAATAGATGAATGGATAAAAAAAAATGTGGCATCTATACACAATGGAGTACTATGCAGCAATAAAAAATGACAAAATCATAGAATTTGCAGGGAAATGGATGGTACTAGAACAGATTATGCTTAGTGAAGCTAGCCAATCCCTAAAAAACAAATACCAAATGTCTTCTTTGATATAATGAGAGCAACTATGAACAGAGCAGGGAGGCAGAGCAGACAGAAAAGATTAACATTAAACAGATACATGAGATGGGAGGGAAAGGGAGAGAAAAGGGAAATTGCATGGAAATGAAGGGAGACCCTCATTGCTATACAAAATTACATATAAGAGGTTGTAAGGGGAATGGGAAAATAAAGAAGGACAGAAATGAATTTCAGTAGATGGGGTAGAGGGAAGATGGGAGGGGAGGGGAGGGGGGATAGTAGGGGATAGGAAAGGTAGTAGAATACAACAATTACTAATTTGGCATTATGTAAAATTGTGGATGTGTAACCGACGTGATTCTGCAATCTGCATTTGGGGTAAAATTGGGAGTTCATAACCCACTTCAACCTAATGTATGAAATATGATATGTCAAGAGCTTTGTAATGTTGTGAACAACCAATAAAAATAAAAATTAAAAAAAAAAGAATTGTGATGCCACTTGTATTTTTTTAATCACCCTTTTCACCACATTTCAGATTCACATTTTACTCATTTTTAAAAAGTCTATATTCCCATAACCCACTCTCTACCCATTTATCACAGCAAATTATTGCAAAGGAGTTGATTGTGATATTTTACATTATTCTCACAAAATATGTATATGTTAAGAATATAAATCTTTAATATACATAAATGCAAAATTGATCTGAAATAGATTAATTTGACTCTCAATTTTCTCCCTGAGCTATGCTTTTAAAATCTTACTGTACCGAGATACCAAGCTAATCTGTTGTTTTTAAGATCTAGCTGTACTGAGGTACCCACAGCTAATCTGTTGCTTCTATGCATTTCATGGAGTTCCACGAGGCGGGACCATGTGGTCCTGGCCCACTCTCCCACCCACAGGTACACAGGCAGCTCACATCTCCCACCACAGCTGCAGAGAACATCTTTGTTCATCTTCATTCTGATTTTGTAATACTTGAGACTATTTTATCTGCTGCCATGTTATGCACTTTTGTTAAACTCTTAAAATGTTCTCAAAGAACAGTTTATTTTTGGTCACTTAAGATCTTACCATTCTCCAAAGCAAAACCAGTATATTGAAATTTTGAAGAAATTTTTAAAACAAGTAAGTCAGAATATGGGGGAAAGAACTGAATCAGAATATGTCTATACTGACCCCGAGGATGACTTAGCATGACGGCTAACCCTGACAATGACCTCATCTGTTCTCAGTCTGTCTCCAAGAGGGAAAAGCTGCTCACAGCTCATGAGGCTTAATTGTCAGCTTCTTTACCTGCTGTGGGGAGATACCCTTTCCCCAGATGTTCAGCCCACTGTTTCCCAGTCACTAACGCGTTCTCGTCTTACACTTCATTGGTTTTATCAGGTCCGTTCCAGGGAATCAGAAACTAGGCTGGCCATGCAAAGTATCTTCTAAACTGGAATGCTCTCAAGGGTGAAAGAAGACACTATTAGTAGTGAACAGGGGCAATAGAGTCCTGAGCTGTTCTAAGCAAATGGAGAGGGATAGTGTTTTAGTTAGAGTTTTCATCACTGTGACCAAGAGACCTGATAAGAACCATGTAGAGGGAAAGTTTATTTTGGTTTATGGTTTCAGTGGTTCCATCCATGGTCATCAGTTCACATCTGTGGGCTCAAGGTGAGGTGGAGAAGGGCGTGGTGGAGGGAAGCATCTCAGGAAGTGGCAAGCAGGAAGCAGAGAACAAGCTTCGCTCACCAGGGACAAAATACAAACCTCAAAGGCATGCCTCCAGTGACTTACTTTGGCCACCATACTTTACCAGCCCAGAGTTACTGCCCAGGTGAATCAATAGATTAGATTACACCTCTCATAATCTAGTCATTTCACCTCTGAAAATCTTGCATTGTCTTATACTTGATCTTTTGGGGAAACACATCATATCTAAACCATAATTTATGACCATTCTCATAAAAGTTAAAAAGCTGGTTTATATATTTAAATTTTAGCAACTTGCCTTCCAGTGGCTTTCCAAACAGAAACGACGTAGGAGCAAGTTCTTGTGCTACGATAAAGCCAGATGGAAGAATATTTTTTGGCAGACACAGAATAGCCCTTCAATCACACCATGGAGCAATTGCCAACTCTCCTGTCTTCTCCGTACTGTCCCTTCCTCCTCCTGCCTTTTCTGTGTCTGCCAGGCTTACGGGGTATAGGATCTGCTTACGCTCTTCACTCCCCAGGGACAGCAAGAACAGGCAGTTACCAGAGGTGCACAGCTGCCGAGCTTCGGTGGTCTTGCGTGTCATTTTCTGGACGCAGGCGTGAGTGGAGTTGCTTGGTTATTGTCTTCACGTGTACTCTCTTTGGTCTGATCTCCTTGATTGGAATTGAAGGGAGATTAACAGAGATGTTAGTGGCAATGGATTAGTCTGGGATAAAGCTGACTTCTTGTCCTGGTAGTTTGTTCTTTTTTCAGCCAGACTGACTTTCTAAAGGGTCACATGTCTATTTTCATTCTTTGAAATTCTAGTCTTATCTCAGTTTCTCATTAAAAAAAAAAAAAAACAACTAGGAGAGTAGATTCCTGATAGGTTATTCCTATCTGATTAATCACTCTTCTGATTTATCTAGATTTGTCAAACACCACACACACACACACACACACACACACACACACACACACAACCCTACACAGGAATCTACTTTGTCATCCCCAACAAAAATGACTTTCCTGTGATGTTTAGAAAATAAGCTTCTTCATTTAAAAGGAGATTTCTTTTTTTCTTTTTCTTTCAATATCTAAGAATATTTATTTGAGACAATGGAGTACAAATAGATGAATAGTGATGTTGAAAAGAACTGGAGAGAGAGGCAGTATCAATAGAGCTGAAGGGTGGTTCTGCTTAAATGTTGATACCTCAAAACAAAGACAAGAGCAGCTTTCTTGCATAGACAAAAATGCACTCTTTTGGTAAATACATTTGACTTAGGCATTTTCATTTCTAATAAATGAGAGATCTCTATTTTGATATTGACTTAAGAAATTGGATTTTGCATAACTATGGAAAGAATGCAAAGGGAACCAATATGAAAATTTAAAACATGGAACATTCAAATTTTATTCTTTTATATGTTATACTCAGAGTATTTTGAATATTAAAAGAGCAAAGAATGTCTGTTATGATAAATTCTAGATTGTTGAAGCTCATAATGCCAAGACACTGTAAGATTCTGGTCAATCGATGGAAAATATATTGTATTTCTTTTAAATCGCTTTTTAAATAACAGTATCACAATTAGCTGCTATCATCTGATTGCAGAGCTTAAAGGAGATATCCTCTGAACAACACCTGTTATAGAGTGGGAGGAGACAACACATGACAGCATTTATTCTCACCCATTTCAATTTACATACCTTAAAATATGATGATTTCTTCTGTGGATGGTCAATACTTACTAGTGTCACCTAGAGCAGTCACTGTGATGTCTTTGGCTTTAAAAAGATGAAGAGATGCCAAATAACACAAAGACTTACATGACAGTTTGAAAAATAAAGTGATAGAAAGAAAATTCTCCTGTGTATTCAACTGCTTTTTTTTCTTTTTTTTTTCTTGGTGGGACTACAGATTGGAGCAACCACTCTGGAAAGCAGTATGGAGATTCCTCAGAAAACTTGAAATGGAACCACCTTTGACCCAGCTACCCCACTCCTCAGTTTATAACCAAAGGACTTAAAATCAGCATACTACAGTAATGCAGCCACATCAAGGTTTTTAGCAGCTCAATTTACAATAGCCAAGCTAAGGAACCAATATAGGTGCCCTTCAACATATGAATGGATAAAGAAAATGTGCTATATATACACAATGGATATTACTCAACCATAAAGAAAAAAAATGAAATTATGGCATTCATTGGTAAATGGATGGAATTAGAGAACATCACACTAAGTGAAATAAGCCAGTCCCCCCAAAACAAAAGTTTGATGTCATCTCTGATATGTGGATGCTAACTCCTAACAAGGGAGGATAGTGAGGGGAAGTACAGAAGGACATTGGATTAGACAAAGGGGAATAAAGGGAAGGGAGGGGAGATGGGAATAGGAAAGACAGTAGAAAGAATCTGACATAACTTCTATGCTCATATGTAAATACACAACTAGTGTAAGTTCACGTCATGTTCAATCACAAGAATGGGATCAAAATTGTGATGGGTTGCACCCCAGGTATGTCTAATACATCCTACTGTCACGTACATCTAAGAACAACAAATGAAAGGTGATTTTAGTTTCATTGAGAAAGTCCTTTGAATAATATTATATCTGTTATTTTCTCTGATAATTTAGAGACCCAAATCTTTATTAACTGTCTCCAATCTTATGACTAAAGATTTGTTTGCATTTGTGAGACTTTCACACTGGATTAGAGAGTAGACAGGCAATAATTTCCTTGGTTCTCTTGAGAAGACACAGAAGAGACCGTGCACAGTGGGCACATGTGGAGTGGGACGGCAGTATGATACTGACTAAAGTAGGTGGAATAGATGCTTTCTGGCTACTATCTTGTGACCCTTTGTCTTACCTGCCAAAGTCTTCCCATGTACTTAATACTTTGTATGAACTTCCCAAGTAACTTCCCATGTACCTTGGACATCATGCAAAGCCCCTGGCCCCTTCCCTTTGTGGATGTCATCTGGTGATCTCTGAGGATGCCCCTCACCCCACTGTGGTTGGTGCCGTCTCCACCTCCTCAATGCTTCTTGTTGGGGCTTCTGAGCAGGAACTCTTGTGAAACCTCTGTGGTTTGGGGATAGTCCTACTTTCCAACACATACATAGCATGTTTATATCATCCTGTTACCAGGACCCAAAGGAAGTTTGTTAATAATCAAAGTCTCAAAGGTTTTCAGGTTTTCTTTACAGTCATTCTCAGAGAGATCAGATGCAAGTTAGCAGAGGGCCAGGTTTCCTGAAGGACACAACGGTGGTGTCCTCAACTTTTGGGCTTTCGAACACAGATTTGCACATATACAACGATGTACGTGACTTCTATTGTAGGTTATTCTCCCTGCTTTGGGCCACAGTGATAATCTATAAAGAGTCTTAAGAACTGACTGCACACCTGGGTCTGCTGCTTACTCCCTGTTTGGCTTAGGGTGAACACTGTTAGCATTCTGGGCCTTAGTTTCCCTATTGGGGCAAATGCATAATAGTAATACTCACCTTAGATGGTTGTGGCAAATTTTAAATCGCTTACAATATATAGGGTACTGAGAGCAATACCAGCTTTGTTGCAAACCCTCAGTGAACATCAGCCCTTATTGTTTTCTTACATGCTTCAACTTTCTCCTTGAGTTCTAAAATAAACCAATTTGTATTATAATATCATCAAAACAGAACTTGTATTGATAATATGAAGCCTGGAGAATTTGACTATGAGATATTTGGTTAAAAACCAAATCAATTGAAAGTATCACTTTTGAAGAGGTCTCAGTTAGTTCAGAACAGCAGAAAAAGGAAAAGTATGGAATGATATTGGCCAAATGATATTGCTTTATTATGTGCATGCATGAATACTTAACAACAAATACCATTATATATAATCAATGATAATGCACCTATTAAAAATTATTTTAAAAAGAAGAAATTGAAGAAAGGAGAATGACATCTTTCTCAGCAAATACTATCAAGAGCATGACAGCCAAATTTTGTAGAAGATGAATCACATCACGCGGCAATGACTTCTTATTCATTTATTTTTAAATGTAAATGCCAGGAATTGAACCCAGGTCCTCACACATGGTAGGCAAGCACTCTACCGCCAAGTTACATCCCTAATGATGATTTTCAAAACTTTAATGGAATGAAAATGTTAACAACTAAACCAAAAAACACTGGTGAAATCTAGAACTGCCACAATGCAAATCCTACAAGATGGACCATCAGGACACGTGACATTAGTGAATTATGTCACTTGATACTTTTGCCACCAGGACAAAGCACTTCATTTCTCTAAATTTTATTCTGAAAATTGGAGATAATTGCTGTACAGACCTCCCAATCAGGTTGTGCACACCAAAGGAGATCACACATAGAAAGGTGCTTCGTAGACATCTAAGTTCCACTAGAAGGACTGCCACAAGTCACCCTTCTCACTTGTTACTTCTTCGTTAGAAACATTCTGCAATCTCCTTCATTATTTTTTTAATCAAGTCTTACCCTGGCCTCTAAGACCTTCAATAATCTGACTTTCCCTATCAAACCACTCATCCTATTACTCCATCTCACTCCTTTAAAAAATGGCTATGAAGTGCTTACTTTGTGCCACACTGGTTTTTAGTTCTTATTTTTCCTCTCTAGAATGTCCTCTTCCCCACTCAGCATAATCACCTTGCTAACTGTCAGTCATACTAAGGGTCTATGTGCTTTATGATAAGAGTGTGTTTTTATCAACTACACTTTGTTTTTAAGGAAACTGAGGCTCAGAGAAGCCACGTTGGTCTTGTTGGTGGTGGTCACAGCTGGGGCACCCACGCAGGCCTCTTGGAGTCAGGAGGACATGACTCAACCACCACCTTTTGTTGCCTACCTGGTTTTCCAGGACATGAGACTGCCCTTGATTTCCATTCACTCCATATTTGCTGAGCATCTATCCTCCACCAAGTGGAAGGGATCCCAAAGGTCATCCAGATCAAGCTCCTTCTGACATGAGCGGTTCACCATATCTCAAGGTAGCATCAGATTACTGGGCTTCAATAACCACAGAAAAGGGTTTCTGTCTGTGGGATACACAACTTTCTTTGCTAATAGCTCCTAGACATGGAGCCAGGTGCCGTGGTGCTCACCTGTAAGCCAAGCGACTTTAGAGGTTGAGGCAGGAGGATCACTTGAACCTGGGAGTTTGAACCCAGCCTGGGCAAAATGGAGAGCCTCATCACAACAACAACAGCGACAACAACAACAACACCCTGCGCTCACAAGGAGCGAGTAAGAATTTAAACTGATTTATTAGTATGGGCCAGTTTTCTCAGAACATGAGTGATTTATTTTTTAACTGTACTAATTGCTTGGTAGCATTTTAGAAGAGAGGTGCTAATGAGGTGCTATTTAGACTCAAAAATAATTTCCTTACCACTGCTTTGTGCAGCTCAGCTTTGTGAATAGTTGAAAGGCCTCATTCTTTCCTTATTAGATATGCTTTCATATTTGGAATGTTACATCAAACCAGATACTCTGCTAAATAACAACAAAGATAGCAAATAGAGTTTATTGAGTGTGTACTGTGTGCCAGGAATCTGCCGGTCACTTCTCACGCACTGGTTTATTGAATCCTTAGCTCACTGTGGGCACTGACCATCTGGTATGCTTTGTCACCAGTGCTTCTCATGGGTCAGCAGAAGGTGAATGCAATACTAGATACAAGAAGAGACTCCATGGCAGATGGTGTCCACTCTCCCCTAGTGCTAGACTCTAAAGGCTAATTTTCCAACCAAGGGTCCATGGCATGCGTCTACCAAAGCTGTGTTCTTGCACTGTGCTCCAGCCAACATTCTTAATGATCAGGCATTGTGCTAGGAGTGTCTTCCATGTAGTTTCTCAAAGCTTGAATTTGACAAATGAATTTTAAAAAGACTCTGGGAGAGGAAGGACATAGTTCAAGGTGATGTTGTAAATTGCAGATCTGGAGTGAGAAGCCCAACCTCCCAGCCAGGCTAAGGAGCCTGTCATCTGCCCCGCCCTGCTCTGCTGAGCTGTCAAGCTTAATAATGATGCATCCAGCATAAGCCTTCTGTTGTTTTCTAATCACTTCCTGGATGTAAACAGTTCCATATAATCTCAGACAGGCTTCCTCTTCTTGCAGAGTTGCTTTGATCGTATTCCTTTGAATAATCCATGATAAGCACACCAGGGGCATGACACAAGGGCACAATAAGCATCTGTTGGTTTGTATTAACGATATAGCATCCTTTCCCATATTCTTTCTTCTTATGTGCAGGGCAAGGACACCATTTCAATCTTTAGCTCAAAAATTCATGCTTAGAAGGACAAAGTGAAAAAAAAAAACATTGATTTTTTAGTATGGGTCAGTTTCTTCAGAACATGAGTGGTCTCATTTTTTATTACTGTATTAATTGCTTGCTAGCATTTTAGAAGAAAAGAGAGGTGCTAATGAGGCACTAATCACCCCCCACACACACACCCTTTTAAGCAACTAATTATGACTAACAGCTATGAATCTATATCAGCTATAAAACCTAATGAATCCAACCTTATGAAGAAAAATGATTAATGAATAGGGTCTGTATGTAGCTCAACAAGAAAAGGTCATGGTAACTACTGAGAGTAAGATGTTGAAAATGTTGCAAATTGCAGAATGGTTTTATACTAATCTGTTATTTGAAATAAGAAGGGATGTCTCCCCATCTTGTTTTTGTAAGCAATCTGGAGGTTCAGTGAGCACTCTTAGCTCCCTCCAGGGCCAAGGGAACCTTTGAAAATTTAAGCAGTTTTCTCCTTGGAACAGTCAAGGATATCTTTCTCTCTATAGGGTTGGTACCTCATTTGCAAGTTTTAAGAAAGCTTTGCAAGCTTGAAGGATTTGAGACTCCAGGGCAGGAATGAACCAGGAGCTCACATCTGTCCCTTTTGGTACTGCTGTCTAGATTCTGTGCCTGTTTAATGTCCTTTTCAATGACTGGCTGTGTAACTGCCCTTTGGCTACATATTAAGTATTTTTTTCCACAGTACAATTTCTCCTGGTTTCAGACACAAGTTCGCGTTTAAGTTTTTACAATGTTCTTGAATGATAACAGAACTAGAATACAAAAATTAATAGGAAATAACCTTTAAAAAATGGAATGAATGGGTTTATTCTTATTTTCAGCCCTGGGTTTTGTAATAGCTTTCCCATCAGGGTGGTTTTGAAAGATAATTCACGCAGCTAATATATGTATGTGCCTAGGGCTCCCAACACAGAGTAACTCCATCCCTGACATCTCACTCCAACCGGCAGCAATTCAAATTCCTCTCAGTGTTATCAACACTGGCTAACGGGGTTCTCCAACCACCAAAGTATGGGGCCTTGAATGAGTTCACATCCAAGGCCGCTCCTCCAGGGACTCCCAGTGTCTGCCAGGGACTGTCACAGTTTGGCCAGTCACTCTTGAGGGCTTGGCGCTCCACCGTGCTGAAGTTGTGCCGTCTCTGGACTCTGCTGATGGGATGGAAAGCATCCCTACTTTGCACTAACCCTCTGTTAGACGACAGCAAAGCCATATTTCTTGTGTCCTTATGTTATAAAGAATTGCAGTTTCTCCAGTTTTGACTCACATATTTTTCTCTCAAAGTTCTAAACATATAATCGCAGAGTTGAAGGACAGAAAGAGAGAAAATAGGTAGTCTCAGTCCTCTAATAGTAATGGTACTAATTTCTGTGCCTGGACCTTCCCGAAGGATAAGAAAATGAATGTCACTTTCTCCACAAGTGTTCAGGGAGCAGACTTTTAGCCAGATTAATAAGATACCCAAACCAGTAAGTTTCCACTCAAAAACATTTTCTCCATAACCTTGAAATCAATTAGCTGTAACTCCCAGATCTGGTGTTTGCCATAGTGGAATGTATCTGGCTTCTGCTGATGGACAGAAAGCAACCCCACTTTGGGCTATCAACTATCCATTAACTTTCTGACTCTCCTTTATGATCTGGTAGCTTTGTTATATTCATAATCATACTTGACTTCTACTTGACTTTATTCCTCTTACATGTTCACCTGAAAGATTTTGGTGATTCACTTGTATTTGCTACTTGGTCACAGTTCAAGCATATCATGGTCAGCATTTATATAAATAATGTCTTCAGAGTAGTTAAACATACTTAAATGAGATTACTCTCCTTCCTTTTACCAGCACAATCTACTTTTACATCATTAGGATAACTAGAATAATTACCAAATCTGGGATGTTTCAAAAATTGATCCACATATATTGGAGTGGCTGCATATTTGTGTGCGCATGTGCACATACAAGATGCCCTGTTTATCAAAGTATGACAACCTTATCTTTAACATCAAGGCTTAATATTTTTCTGTCAATCATTGGTAAATTCTTGAAGGTGAATGCTATGCTTAACCCTTCAAAATTTCTTCTCACAGCACCCAGCACAGTGTTAGCACTAGACTATTATATAAAAATGATGTCAAGTGAATCCTTCAACTATCCGTCAACTTTCTGACTTAAAAAAATTTCAAATTTTGCTACTATAATAATATTTAAGAGCATGAGTTACAATCACATCCTATCTATGAATCTTGGTTTTGCCTCACAGTAAATACATGACCTTGAACAAATTACATACAATAGGTCTTTTTGCTTCTGTTTTCTCATTTATAAAATTATAATAAAAATAGAAAAAAAACTCATGTCAAAATTACACTAGTTAAGCCAACATTTACATATATTTTGTCTCTTCCTTATACAGAATAAGAACCAACAGAATGTCAGCTTTTGTGTTCCTAATTCTCATTTCATTATATGGATCATTTGAAGGGAATCACTCTTGTTTTTTTTTTTTCCCCCCCCAGAAATTGGAGCTAAACATTACACACACACAGACACACACAACTAAACATGAGGTAAAACAAGAATTAGAAACCAGTATCAGGGTCATAAATTGAGCAGCATGGTGGGGAAATATAATGCTAGTTGAATTGTACTCTAAATATATTTAAAAATATATTTAAAATATATTTAAATATATTTAAAACTATGTGCCCTAAGGTTGCATCTACAGAAAACTTAAGATCCAAATCATGAGCAGAGTCAGGATCAGGAATTATATTTGAACTAACTATAATGAGGATGCTGAACTAAATTCATCCCTTTAAAGGAGATTAAACCCCTCAAGTCAACCGACAGCATAGGCAGACTGGGGTAAACCCAACAAAGTTCTCCCTTCCTTTTTATTGTTGGGGGGTGGTATTAATCATTAGCCAGGCCAGCAGGCTGCAAATCAGCAAGTGTCTTTCACCTTAATGGTCAAAAGCAAGGAACTCATGAGGCAGACAGACTTTGGCAGGCAGACTCTACTCACATCCTAAGCCTCTGCTCCCTACCAGAGATTGTCTCACTACCTCCCAACCAACCTTCCTATTAACAACAGTATCATAGGAAATAGTTAAATATTTAGAAATGAAAATCTTTTTTACTTAAAAAGTGGAAACCTGTATCCTTTTCTGTCTTATACTTTTATCGGGCAAGGAGTGGCTGCTGTTTTCTTCCCATGATATCCTTTCTGCATCAAAGCCTCTAATCCACAATCCTGAAGGTCTAAAAAATCTATCCTGACATGGGAAGCTAAAATAATCAACTTCTTTTGGAGCAAAATCAGTGGAGTGCAGACTAATGCATATTTTATATCTTAGTTTAATCCATCTGATGTAAACCCTTAATCCTCAGTACCCCCTCTTGTTTAGGCAAAGCTTGTGGAAAGTCTTCAAAATCAGGATTATAGAGCCTAATGCTAAAGCAGCCGACGTTCGCAAAGCATTTAGTTATTTGTGCTGTGAAAGAATTGGGTTGCACTAAGTACGCAGTAAGTGAGAGATCTAGCGATTGTAGCCACATTTTATTGGGCCGTTAAGTAGGAGATTGGTTCTCACTTTTCCTGAAGGCTCCACTTGTAATTATTTTTAAAAAGCTTTACCTTCTGAGAATTAATGTGACAGTTTGAAATATTTCAGTGTCCAACATTTTATCCCTCCAGATTAAAGCAAATTGTTAGGAAAGGCTCATGGGCAGGCTCTGTTTCATAAGATAGATGGATGTATCCATAGAGACTCTCCAACTCAACACCTTCTTGCTTCCCATCAACAAGGAAAGCTAATTTCACAGTACGAACTTGAAATGTATTTGGCTCTTTTGTTTGGGATAATTCATCATGGAACATCTGGCTCACTCATAAAAGCTTTCCTATTTCAAATAACTTTCCACCCTAAATTGTTCCGGATGTATCAGCATTTCTTTTGGTTACTAATATGATGGACAAGTTTTGTACCGCTCAGTGCCAACATGAAGACTCTGTGACAAATGAAATTTGCTCTCCATGTGTCTAATGATGCCCAAGTGAGGTCCTGTCTTCCCCTTCTCCCGAGAGCTTCATCTCCCGTTTCAGTGAGAGCGTCCACATGAGTGTCTGGTCCTCATGAGCAGAGCATCAGGGTGAAATTACTCAGCTCTTCATCGAGCTGTTCGAGGGTTTCCTTTAAGTGTTTATTTATTTGGATGTTTGTTTCCATGTATTGTTATTGTTATTATTGTTGCACACCCATAAAAATGAGTTTATAGTTGATTTCAATTCAAGAGAAAAGCCATTTCTGATGTAAATTGATAAGCAAATCAATCTTCCATGAAGAAATGAGCTTTGCAATTTTGGGACTGGCATCTATTAGAAAATAACCCACATTGCTTATAAAACATGCCTGATATGGAATTTCCGAATATTAAAACAATTATTTTGTACATTACATGTTGCCAAAATCCTCAACACTTTGGAGTCATTTAAAAGAACATAAAATAACAACATCAAAATTGGATTATAATGTGGGAAATGAAGAAAAATAATGAAGAAAGTGAAGCATTTTGATTGCAATTATTAATAGTAGCTATATCCAAGCAAAAAAAAAACAAAAAAAAAAAACACTAAACTCTAGGACTTGAGCTTCCTTTTAAATTATCTCATTCTCATGGTCAGTAAGAAGGAGACATATTTTCTTTGAGAGAGAAACACATTTCCTCAGTCAGTTCTGTGTAGACACAGAGAATTTAAATCTTAACAAACACATACTTATATAAATATGTACATTTAATTCCCAGATTTTTCCCTCCAACAAATGCCTCTATTGCCAAAAGGTGTTTCAGAGGAGCTAATTGAAACAAGTTGGCATATGATATTTTGTTTCTAATCTTCTTTATGAATTAAGTGGTAAGGGTTGTTAGTTATGATATTATCATCTAATTAAGGCACACTTATTGCACAGTCATTATAATAAATATGTAAATATAATGGCAATTGCAGCTCTAAGCTCAGGTCATAAATGTGGGTATGAATTTATAGGGAGTGCCTAGACTAATTCATGGTAAAGTACTCAGCTCAGGTTTAAAATGGGGATCATTACTGGGGAATTATATTGGCCCAATTATACTGTTAAGTTATGTACATGTATAAATATAAAACAACAAGCCCCACCATTATGTACACCTCTAATGGACCAATAGAAATATGGAAAATTTTAAAAAAAGATGGGAATCATCAAGAAGGAGACAAGGAACCCAGACAATATAAACTTATTAATAATCCACTTAATTGCACATAGAAACTTTGTCAATCTCAATGGAGCTTATGTAACATGACCGTGGGGGAACTTCAGACTAACCAGCAAACCTGGACTATGTAAAAGGCTCATCACTGAAGCAGGATTCCAGTCCCTAGAGCTATCTGTCACCCTCTCTCATCTACTGTGTATCCCAGAATTAGGTAGTTAGTCATCTATGAAGGGTGACAGGTGACACTTACCTGACAGATAAGCACTTGGAAGATGGGGTTGGGTATGGCCCAACCTCCCCGCAATCATAATTACATCCCCTTAAGAAAAACGATTGTTTTAAGATCACACCACACCCTACCAGGTGGTCTTGACCCTGCCTTACCAGGGAAACGACTACAACCCCCAACCCGCTGGGCAACTGAAATAGGAAGAAAGCCTGCTGAAAGCTAGCAAGCACACAGCTAAGAGGTGAAAGGCACACCATCAGTCAGGGCCATTTTTGTAATAACAATGCTAAAAGTTTTATTTTGTTAGTTACCTAGCGTCAGAGGGATTTTAAATGAGAGAACGTTCTCAAGGCAGGGAGCATCTTTTAAAATAAAACACACCCCATTCCAAGCAACTAAACATCCATTGCACACACAGCCGTTCAGAAAGTCCTGGTGGAAACAAGGTGAGGTTTACATATTGTCCAGACTATCTGGAATTGGAGCTTATACTGGGGAAAAAGTTTTGAAAGTACTTGGCATCTGATGTTTGGCATTTTCAAATTAAGAAAGTTTTTATTGATATACTTTAATATCGCCTGGGTGTTGACTTTACTGCTTACTCTCTTGACTTTCACCCTTTGCTCTTATGATAATTTGCTCATTAAGTACAACCGGCACATAATGAACCTTTACAAACGTGCCAGGTATTTTTGTTAGAACCATCTGGCAACCCTACAGCACATCTCATTTGGAATTATGCCAGCTACTGATAATTGTGGGAGGCATCACCTACTTCTACTCATCTCTTCTGGTGTTTAATCTCTTCCCTACTTGATCATTGCCATTCATTTTTCTCTTTCCTTTTATAGCAGAGACCTTTCATTCTACATCATCACCTCTTTGCTTCTCATGGAACATCACTGCCCGGACTTTGGTCCCCAGCAGTCACCTAACATTTTCCTTGTGAAGGTCACCAGCAACTTATCTGCTGCGCTACCAGAGATCACCACTCAGCCTTGTCTATGCAACCTATCAACCACCTAATATACAGGATCACTCTTTTCTGGGAATAGTTTCTAACATGGTGTCTTCATCCATCTTTTGTTGCTTTGTAAAAGAATACCTGGAAGTGGACACTTGACACTGAAGAAAGGTATATTTAGATCCTGAGATCCAAGGTCATGACACCAATATCTACACAGTCCTGTCGAGGGATTCTATAGCTGTGTCCTACCTGGCAGAGAAAAGGGAACAAGCAAAAGGTGCCAAGCATGTAGGGTGGCCTTGACTTACAGCAACCCATTCTTGAGAAACTTAATCCAGTCATACAAGACTTGATCCGCTAGGAAACAGCATAAATGTATTCATGGGAGTTGGTCCCTCATGATCTGATGACCTTCCATGAGGTCCTGCCTCTTAAGGTTTCTGCAACTGTAATACCACCACGACTTGGTGGCCAGGGCTCCAGTCCATGAACCTTTGGAAGGCACACTCAAACCTTATCCAAATTATAGCATGTGGCACTCACATTTTCTTGTTTTTCCCTCCTGCCTCATTGTCTACTTCTTCTGGATCTACTTCAGAGGATTCCTCTGATGTGAAAAAGTGCAGGACCTCAGAACTCAGTTCCTGAATTCTCTGCTGGTCTTCACTGTGCAGTTCCATATCTTTAAATGGCATCTCTAGCTCAAGGGATCCAAATTCATAGCTCCATCTCCATCTTCTGCCTTCAGCTCCAGATTCTCATGTGTTGTTGTCCTCTCTGAGTTTCTATGAGGCATCTCAAATTCATCCAGCATGCTCCAAAACAACATTCTTTTCTTCCCTGCAAATCTCTTCTTTCCAAGGCTTTCTATTCTCAATAAATAGTACCAAAACCTAGATGTCATTCATAATTCGTTTCTTTCATAACTTCCCTTACTCCATCAGCGATAGCTCCACTTTGTATACATTCTGAATCTGGTCACTTCCCCTGGAAGCCTCTGCTTACCTTGGGCATTCAACTTGATGTACCCTCACCTGAACTATTGTACCGACCATGTGGTCAGTTTCCTGATTTGACTGCAGTCTTGTCTCTAATCAACAGCCACAGTGACTTTCTCACAGGAAGACCATGCTATGCCACACCTTTGCTTTGAATTGTCCAACAACTTCTTTTCATACTGGAAGGAAATGTCAACATTTTCACCATTTAAAGAAACCATAACTCCTTGGAGAACTGGTTGGATCTAGGTACTAAGTAGAAAAAATTATATATAAGGCTGAAATATCTCTGTAGATCAGAAAAGCAAAACTGCTTTCTGGTTATTTCCAACAAAACAGAGGTGCCATGTGGCCAAGTTTAAAGAAGTCAGAGAGGGATGGGGATGTGGCTCAAGTGGTAGCACACTCACCTGGCATTCAAGCGGTGCTAGGTTTGATCCTTAGCACCACATACACATAAAGATGTTGTGTTCCCGAAAATTAAAAAAAAAAAAAATTAAATTCTCTCTCTCTCTCTCTCTCTCTCTCTCTCTCTCTCTCTCTCTCTCTCAAAAAAGAAGTTAGAGGAAGAAAAGATAATAGTATCTACTGAAACTTATTTAAGTTTCAGTAGATACTATTATTCATATATTAACTTATTCATACATATGCATTCATATGTATGAAGAGAAAGAAGGAATATTTTTTGAGAGAAAAAAAAAATTTATAATTGATTATTTTTGCATCAGGACCTAGTCAATTTTCATGCATTGTGTTTGTTAATTAAAATAATGTGAAAAAAAAGATGAAGTGCAGAAAAGATTTCCTATATGAGGGCTTGAACAGGTAATTCTAGGACTGGCTGAATTGCAATCTTCATTCCCCAGAACAATGAATTCTGGGGGTAGATCACCTACACGTGGTAGTCCCCTGTAGGGTCTGAAAACATCAGGATTAGCAGGAGAGGGAGCAACAGAGAGAAAAAAGTGAAAGTTGCTGTTGGAGTCCGAAGAAGGTAGGGTGAAGTTTAGAAGGTCAGGTCTGATGATTGAACACTCACTGCCATGGAGACCCATATCCCCTGTGGCTCAACCCTGCCAGGCTGATGGCGATGCTGGAAATAGGGAATTTCAGGTGGCATTTTGTCATGGCATATCATTAATATACAAGACTAGTACAAATATGGCTAAGACCTTGGAGGGAAGAGGAAATATTTTTCCATATGCACTATTTCTCAAAATCCTTGATTGCAGAGAGAGCTTGAGGAAGCTCATTGGTGGACAGGCCACAAGTGGCAATAATTAGGCTCCCTCCCCAAGGTTTCTGGCAAGCTATGTTTTCAGTGTGTAGTCAAGGTCATGAACACCTGATTCAGCATATGTACTCAAGGTCATAAACATTTGCTTGTGAGCAAGTGCCCACTTATGTAACTGTTGGCAATGTGCCTTCTTTGTCTGGCCTGCATTTTAAAAAGCCTATGGAAATGGCTCATGGAGATATATGGAATTAGCTGGGGGCTGGCTAGTGGCTATTGCTGCCCCCAAATAAAGAATGTCTACAATCCCAACTGTGTTTTTCACCTGCTGGAATCTTAAACATATTTCCTGGGTCTAAGCTTCAGCCTCAACATGACACTCACGTTGGTGACAAAGGAGCTACCCGAATTACAGCTATAGGTAACAGTGTGTCCCCACCACCATCTGGGTGAATTTAAAGTGTTGGCAATTTACTCCTTTCTTCCTTGTCTGTAATTCAAAGAACAAACTCCTAGATTCATACATCTTTTAAAATTGAGGGACCAAAAATAACCCAGGGTATAACCAAACAAAGAAAGTAAAGATGATTAAGAATGATCTCCTCCTTCTACATGAGGTTATCATTAAAAAAGGGGTGGGGAGAAAAAATGAACTTTTTTCCACCAGTAATTTAAAATAGTTATTTTAATGGCATGGAACACTATTTAGGCAAATTTGTAGGACTAAAGAATATGACAGAACTGAATAAATGCTCACACATCTTTATAATATAATCTAAAGCTTGCATGAATGTTTTAAAAAGCATTTAGTAGGCAAAACTTTAAATTCCTCTTATCTGTACTTAAACATGCATCAAAATCACAGTGAAGTGAAATTCTCAGGATGCAAGTTTGTCTCTTATCGAATACATTGGTAAACAGAATCTATTTATTTTATATCTTTCTATTTCTCCTTGTAGTTTGATAACCACTGGAGAGAACATTAGTGCGCTTCTGTGTATGCGCTGAAGTGTCCATGGACTCATTCTGTGGTGGCTCAGGCTTCTGTAGAATCCTTGGGTTATGATTGCTAGTATTCTCTGGGAAGTAAATATGCAAGATCATGTGATTTTGGAAGGTGCAGGATACAAAACCAAAGGGCCATTAAACTCAGGACAGATCACATTTGTTCCTCCCACAAACTGGTTTACTTGTCATTTATCTCTTTCTTCATATGTGTCAGATAATTAAATCACTTTTGCTAAAATATTACTTTTCTGTGTTTCTTTCTAATTCTGCTCATTTCACCCCTGTCCTGAGACATTTTATTACCTGCTAATCACAGGCCATCGCCAGGGGCACCTGTTTCTCTTTAATTATCCTTCACATTTAGTTCCAATGTCAATGACATCCACCTCACTCTAAATCCCTGATTTAAAGAAAAAATCTGCACTGCTTTGAAATAGATTCAAGTTGATTACAAGGAAAAAAAAGCCTATTTAAGTTCATTTGTTAGGTAATGATATGTCAAAACTTACTGGAATAGGTAATAAATCGTTACTGAGCTCCGGGTTGTTACACATTATTAATAACGAGAGTCGTCATTATTTTTCAGCAGGGACATAGATATACAGAGTCACCTTCCTGTGTTGTTTTAGGCTCAGAGTCCCTTTTCAGAGGATTTTAAAGGGTGGCAATCATGCAGCAATCAAAGACCACAACCTTGTCATCTGAAGTCACTGGTTCCTTGTTGATTAAGCTTCAGTTTGCTGTTAAGTTTTATGAGACCATAGGGACTCTTTTAGTGAAATGACAGCTTTTATATATTAACACTCTGCCCCAACTGCTGGCTTTACTGCAGAGATACTACCACCCTCTCTTTTCTTTCAATAATCTCACTGACACCATGGTTACTGTGATGTCATCGCAGTTAACCTTCCATGCCACCAGGTTCTGTGTCTGAAGATTCAGCAAACCAGACTACAAATATTCACAATGAAAAGCTGTGTCTTGACTAAAAGTTCTCCATATCCCCGTAACAATACCAACAATATTTTTCTCAGAACTAGAAAAGCAATCTTAAAATTCATATGGAGGAACGAAGACCCAGAATTGACAAAACAATTCTGAGCCAAAAGACAAAGCTGAAGGCATCACAGTATCCAACTTCAAAGTATACTACAGACACATAGTAACTAAAACTGCAAGTACTGGCATAAAAACAGACACATAGGCCAATGGAACAGAATACATGACACAGAGACAAAACCACAGGGCTACAGTCATCTGATTTTTTATAAAGGTGCCAAAAACATACATTTCAGAAAATAGAGCCTCTTTAACAAATGGCGCCAGGAAAACTGGATTTCCTATTTAAAATATTTAAACTAGATCTTTAACTCTCACCTTGCACAAAAGTAAACTCAAAATGGATCAAAGACTTAGAAATAATACCAGAAACTTTGCAACTACTAGAAGAAAATAAGGGAAATGCTCTAAAAAATAAGGTGTAGAAAATAACTTCATCAATAAGACTCCTATATCTGAGGAAATAATACCAAGAATTAATATATAGGATGACATCAAACTAAGAAACTTCTGCATAGCAAAGGAAACAAGAGCATGAAGAGAGAACCTATAAAGTAGGAAAAAATCCTTGCCAGCTAGTCTTCTAAAAGAGGATGATGAATTTCCAGGATAAAGAACTAAAAAAACTCAACACCAAAAAACTGAAATAACCCATTTAGTAAAAAGGTAAATGAACAAAACAGACACTTCTCAAAAGAGGTACAAATGACCAATAATTATATGAAAAATATTCAACAGCTTTCTCCATCAGGGAAATGCAAATCAAAACTATACTGAGATTCCATCTCATTACACTCAGAATGACAATCATCAAGAATACAAATCATAATAAAACCTGGTGAGGACTCAGGATAAAAGGAACCCAATGCACTGTTGGTATGGATGTAAATTAATACAATCAATGTGGAAATTAGTATGCAGTTTCATAAAAAACTGAAAATGGTACGACCATATGATCCAAATACACATCTTTTGAAAAGAGAGCACACTTTAGAGATACATGCATGCCCATGTTTATAGGAGCACAGTTCACAATAACAAAGTTATGGAAACACCCTAGGTGTCTGTCAGCAGATAAAGGGCAAAGAAAGCATGATAAATATACACAATGGAGTTTTATTCAGTCATAAAGAAGAGTGAAATTATATCAATTTGCAGGAAAATGGGTGGAACTGGAGAGAATCATGTTAAATGAAATAAACCAGACTCAGAAAAACAAAGGATGTATGTTTTCCCTCATATGTGGGAGCTAGAGAGAAGAAAGTGAAAAAAGAGGGATTTCATAAAAATAGAAGGGAGACCATGAGGGTAAAGGAAGTTGGGACAGAGAAGAGGGGACGTGCTGGCAGTGAAATTTATCATTATCCTATGTTATGTGCATGTATAAATATGCCATGATGAAACCCACTACTCTGTGTAATAAATATGCACCATTCAAAAATTTTAAAAATTGCTCCCATACTTAACATGTTCAGACTATTTTCTCTTGTCATTTTTCCTAATGTCATAATAAATATTCCCCTAGCATTTAATTGTATAGAGCGTTATAAATCATCTATAGATAATTTAAATATGGAAGGATGTACATCCGTTCTCTGCAGATACTATTGACATTTTATGCAAGGAACTTACGCATCTAATACCAGCTTTGGGCATACAGGGGGTCCTTGAACAGTCTCCTGCAGATACTGAAGGACCAGTGTAGTCTGATTGCTCATCTAGACTCAGAATTAGAATTGGTCCAGAAAAAATAGAGTTGGAGAGTACATGTTTTGTATGCACAAGATCCTGGATTGGATACCTTAACTCCAAAAAAAGAAAGAAGAGAAGAAATAAAATGGAACTGGGTGAAATTTTCACATGGTATCTTCTGTTTACTTCTGTGTTCCTGTTTTTCTCCAGTCTGAGACCCATACCTTTCCTAACCTTTGGCTATTAAAAAATTTCCCACCCTGTGTCTTTGCTGAGCTCCCATGATTTTCTCTGTGTGCTCATGCCTTCCTTATTATTTCTCATCAAAACATCCTCATTTATGTTTCATACGTTTAGAAACCTGCTGGGTAGCTGGCTTAATGTTTTCTGACCAAGATAACTAATTCAAATTTAACTTTGCCAAACAGTTATTAAGCACCTATTCTGCAAAACAACAAAGAACAGAAGAAAGGACTTGCAGTATTTGTCACTGTGTGCTTGAGGTTTTTCTTAATGTAATGTCCTTCAGTACTGTTCATGATTTAGCAAATTACAGAATGTCATTCTTTGTTATGGCTGAATAATGTTCCATTGTGTATATATTTTCTTTATTCATTCACCTATGAATGGACGCCTAAGTGAATTCCATATCTTATAATACTGTATGTTCTCACTTATATGAGGAAGCTAAAATGCTGATCCCATAGAAATAGAGAACAGAATGTTGGCTACTAGAAGCTGGGAAGAGTGAAGAGGAGGAGGATGGAGAGAGAATGGTTAAAGGATATAAGGTTGCATTTGGATAGGAGACATAACTTCTAATGTGTAACATCTAAGGAGGGCAAGCAACCATGGTTGACAATAACCAGTTGTGAAGTTTGCAATAACAAGTGGAGAGGATTTTGGTATCGACCAAGAAATGGCAAATGTTTGGGGTGACAGAGATGCTCGTTACTCTGATCTTATTGTACACATGTGTTGAAATAATTTATTATATGTCAATTTAAAATAAAAATATTTTAAAAACATACACACAAAATATATAAATGATTAATAATGATAATAATAATAATAGAAAAAAGTTATGAACTTTGGAGGTGGACAGATCTGCTTTTCTATCTCCACTTGATACTTACTAGCTGGGCCATCACAATATATAAGGATGAGGATCTTAAGTGAAAAAATTCGTGAATGTTATCTTATTGAAATGGAAGCACTGGGAGTTCTACCTTATGCCTAGAAAGGAGTTCGGCATAGACTGGGCGCCTTGTAAATATTTGTTCTGCTTTCTGTTATATGCCACTGACTGTACTACATGCTGAGAATTCAATGGCATAGTAGAAAAATCCCAGCTGGCAAAGGATGTGTTGTTTTGTCCAAGCCTGTCACTCTGCTGGGACTTTTGGGGAGACGTGGACACTGCTCCCTTCCGCTGGGAGCTGTCTATTCACTGGTGCCACGTTCTGTACAGTGACCCCTTTACCCAGGAACAGGCTGTCAGGTAAGGCGTGGGTATCTCACCCACCTTGAAGATGCTCAGAGGCCTAAGAATTGTTGTGATTCATTAACTCTGCCAGACGGGCTTCTGTCTGCTGGAGCAGGGGTCACCAAATTTTGCTATAAAGAATTGGATAGTAAATATTTTAGGTTTTGTGAAGATGTTAAAGAGAGGATGTCATGCCAGCACTTCAGTGTAAGAAGGAAAATTGACAGACTTTCTCTGCCCGGTCAGTCTGGGGTGGGCCATCCCAGCACCCAGAGGCCTATGCTGGAAAAAGAGTGACCACAAAGGGGTTGGGGCCTGGCAGATGGGGGCAGGAGAAGTTTTGAGGAAACGATGTGGGAATAATGGTCAATTTCATTTTATATCTCTGTGACACCCAGCTCTGGTGGGACTCCCTGAGGGTCTATCTTGGGCAACTTGGCTGGAGAGAGGCAGCACCCTGAGTCACTGACGCTAAAACCAGACATCACCCCTCCCCATGAGCACTTGTCAATAATAGGGTCCCTGGGGGAACCAGTGCAGATGGCAGGCTGAGCAGGGAGGTGGGCTGGGCAGAAAGGGAAGGTGGTGCTGATTCTGTATCTGTAGCTCACCTTGCTCACTGGAGAGTGCCCTGGGTGGCACTTGTTGGGAGTCGCCCGGCTCCAAAGAATAACTTCCCCATCCCCCAAGAAGAGCTGTCCAATGGTGAGCCCTGCTGGCTCACCTGATCCTTACCCACCAATCAGACTAGCCCTGCTGGCTCACCTGATCCTTACCCACCAATCAAAAAGCACCCCATGCCAACTGTCAAACCGCCCTGGGCTCTATAAATATGCAGAGCTGTTCCTCAATAAACGGGCATTTTCTCCCAGGCAAGCCTTGATGTTCTTTTAACACTGTAGTATGGTAGCCAGATTGGGCCTGCAGGCATAGTTTGAAGAGCCTGGCACTGGGTCATGGCTGGATAAACCACCACACACTGATTCTTGGGGGAATCTGAAGTTGAGGCATGGAGAGAGGGATTCAGTATTTCTTTTCTCAAGGAGAAAAGAGTCACGGTGAGGGGCAGATGCTGGGTCAGGGACATGAACTCCCTGTACAGAGGGCTGTCATGGCCCTTTCCTTCCTGCAGTGTTTCAGCTGAAGTGTGCTGGGGCAGGGGCGCCTAGCTGGCAGGTAGCTGAAACTTACTTTCCTGGATCCCCTGATTCTTAGATCTTTGTAGGACTAACAACACAGTGTTTGTCCTTCCGGGGTACTATGGATGTCCTTTTCTCTTGCTGTTCCCTTCCCTCCAGAGAGGGGAGACTATATGGAATTGTTGGATCTTTTATAAGTATCCCTGAGACCAGGCTCTGGCAGAATAAATGTGCTTCCTCTCCCACCTGAGAGTGAGATGGGTTTGCTTTCCAAGCCTGAAAGTTTCATAATGTTTTCTGTATTATAACCTCTAGCTTGGTGCTTTTCATGTGCAATAGTCTTGCCCAGCTAGTATACTTATTGATTTGTTTAATTGTTATTTTTCTCATATATATTTTGTTTATTTATTACAAGTTTCCGAGGGAAGCAGATATGACAAATGCTGCTTGACCTCGGTAACACAGATGCTGCCAAAGTTTCCCAAGACCACGTCTCGCTTTAGTCACTTGACAAGTAACGATAGGATTCAGTACAGCTACCTGTGTCTGTTCTTTTGGGGACACTAAGTGTTTAGGGTGTGTCCTCATCAGTCATAGATACAGACCTGATGTGACAGTTTATGGGCAATCAGGCCTTGGAGAAATGGATCACCAACCAAATGCATAGGAATTAGGTCAATAAAATGAGGAATTCAAATTGAATAAACTGACAGGTAGTTGGAAATACTCTGACCCAAATGCCTCATTCGTCTCCTGGGTACATTGCAGAAGGATCCACATCCTTGGTACCAACTCTGGAGCCCCGGGCAATGTTGACAGCACACTGAGAAATCCCCACCACTTACCTTCCAGAAATGTTTCTGACACATCACCGCCTCTGGATTTTTTTTTTAAAGACAAATTCAATTAATTGTGTCACCGCTCATCCTGTATTTTTCATATTTGTTCACTTGTGGAAGTTGGAAAGATACTTCATTATGGGAATTCTTACACTTTTTGTATGTGCAAATGGCCAAAAAAAAAAATGTACGAAAGAACGTTCAATATCTCTAGCAATCAGGGAAATGCAAATCAAAGCTACACTGCGATTTCATCTCACTTTAGTCAGAATGGCAAATATCAAGAATACAAATAATAATAAATGCTGGCAAGCAGATGGGGAGAAAGGTTCATGGCTGGTGATACTGTAAATAAAGGCAACCACTCTGGAAAGTAGTATGGAGAGTCTTCACAAAACTGGGAATGGAACCATTGTAATGACCCAGCTATCCCACTCCTTGGCATTTATTCAAAAGGACTAAAATCAGAATATTATAGTGATACAACCCTATCAATGTTTATAGCAGCATAATTCACCTTAGCCAAGATATGGAACCAGCCCAGGTGCCTATCAATAGATGAATGGATTAGGAAAATATGGTATATATACACAATGGAGTTTAATTTTTTTTATTATTTTTTAAGGATTCTTTCTAAACCTTTAATTTCTAGAGGCTTCATATTTTTTATTAGTTGCTCAAGACAATACATTGATCTTGACATATCATACATTTGATTCAGAAAGGGTATGATTCTCATTTTTCCACGTGTACAGATTGCAGGATCACATTGGTTATACATCCATGTGTATACATACAGCAATCCTAGTGTCAGTTGTATTCTGCTGCCCTCCCATCTCTATTGTCTACCCATACTACTGTGACACTTATCTCTCTCTCTCTTTTTTTCTCTTCCCTTCCCTCTCACACCATCATACACCTTTTACTCTCCTGGTCTATCTTCTATTCATTTTATATATATAAAATGAATGTCCTTCTGTACAGCATCAATTTGAAATTTTATATATATATATAAAATGAATGGAATATAGACCAGTAGAGTAAAAGAATGGGAGTAGATGGAGAAGGAGGGAGGGAAAGGGGTCATGGGGGTCTGAAAAGGAGTAAATTAAATTCCATACATATATGATTATGTCAAAATGAACCCAACTATTATATAGGACTGTGATACATCAATAAAAGCCAAGAAATTATTTATTTTGTGTGTGGAGTCTGGTGGAAACTGCTCTCCCGGTTGAGTGGCCCAGTATGTATCCATTCCAATTCAAGCACAGAGTCCAGAGGGTTCTTCTGTGGACCCCCATCTCTCCCAGTCTAACCCTTTTTATGCTTTGTGGCAAGATATTTATCACTGGTAAATAATCCATAAGAAAAATCGCATCCTAAACATTTTGAGAATTTATCAGTTTAAACTGAGATTCAGTCTCTGTTCTCAGAATGAATAAACCTAATGAGTTATATTTGAATGTTAATGCTTTATTTTTAATATTGGCAATTTATAATCGACAACAGTTGACAGTGCCGTCAGTGGATGGATGAGAATAGTGCACTCGATTGGCATATTTCTATTTTTTGTTTTCTCTAGTTTGCTTGCTGTAATGTCAGAAACGTCTAAGGAAGAACAGAGCCAGAATTTAGCTTGGGTGGCTGCATTGCACATAATACAATGAACTGACATTCGGTGCAGCTTCACCTGATCCCAGGCCCTGTGTGTGCTTTAACGGGCGCCATGTTCTATTTCATTTTACCCCTCCAACAGCCTATGAGCGGGGAGTGCAAGCTCCACTGAGCAGGGATTTGCACTTGTTTTCTTTGCATGTGATCCTCATTTCAACTAGACCCCCTGGCTCAAGGAGGTATTGTGGAGACGTTTTTGTTGAATAAATGAATCTTTCCAGTGAAAGGAAGGCTGGGAGAGTTTGAGGGATTTACAGAAAGCCAAACAATAAACAAGTGCTAGAACAATGTCCAAATCCAGACTCAAGTCCTTAACCACCAGGTCATAGCTCCTATACCTAGGCCATGAGAACAACGGCCCAGCTCTTCCTTCTGTGGTGCTCAGTTCCCCTGGCCTGGGATGCACTGTGTCTTTTGATCTTCCTACTGTTAGATCAGATGCCATCACCTGAGGGGAGGAAACTGAGGGTGGAGGGTTGAGCAAGGGTCTACAGCTAGGGTGGGGCCCAGAAACAGAACTAAGGTAGGCCAGGTTAGCGCACCTTCATGAGAAGAGAAGGGAAGGTTTTGAGAGTGGAATCCAATCTGCCAGGAGCTGGGACAACAAAGAGCCAATTTGGTTTCTCTGATCCATGAATGCTGGTCATCTTCAAGCCCTTGGTTTCAATAATGTTGAAGTTCTCCCTTGTGACCACACTTACCTCCTGCTTTCCACATACACCTACAAGCTAATACCTCCAAAATCTGTGTCCCAGAATCTGTCCCTTGAGGCATAGTCTCATATTTCTAGACAACGCCTAGGGATGTTTCTTATTTGAGTGACATGCAGTCATTGCAACTCCTCCTGTACCCTGTTGAACTTATTATAAAATATTTGGTCTCTTTACACTCTGTCACCAAGTTTAACCCCAACCTACATTTGCTACTGATGCCAACCACATACCTCCAGGCTTCCAAAATTAAATCACCGATTCTCCACTCATCCAAATAGTTGCCAAATCTTGCTCAGTTCACCTCCAAATATCGCCCACACCTCTGCACCTCCAGGGCCTGGACTAATCCAGGCTGTTTTCAACTCCTGCAGATATATTGCAAGGATCCTAACCAGTGTATCTGTTATGCAAATATCCTCTCCTCACCTGATCTCCATATACCGCATTCCACAAACAGTCTGACCAAGCCTCAGACTGAAAGACCATGGCTGGGGGCCAGGTTTCTGCATAACAGAGTTTAAGTGCCACTTTCGGGATTTCTTGGAACAGTGCCCAAATACCTTACCAGACACCGCGGACCCTGACTTGGGTTTGCCCTAGACTCCTGGGTGTCACTGTCTTTTTGTGTCTTATTTCTGTTTCCTGCTCTTTTGCCATTTGCTTTCCTTTACAATTCCTTTTCCTTTGCTCTTTGAGATTAGGCCCAAATACCAGCTTCTCAGTGCGAATCTTTCCCTATGCAGATACAAGCATTCTCTCCAGTGTTTCCTGAAAGTTCTTTTTACACACACACACATACACACACACACACACGCGCGCACATGCATGAACAGTCATATGTGATCTAACGACGGGGATATATTCTCAGAAATGCCTTGTTTGGTGATCTCATCATTGTGCAAACATCAGAGAGTCTACTTAGGCAAACCTATAGTACCCCCAGGTTATGTTACCTACCATACGTATGTGGTCCATCAATGACTGAAACGTCATCATGTGGTGTATGGCTCTGTGTATGTGTGTGTGCAGCTTTTAATCACTCATGTCATTGGAACTGCTATTTTATAAGTCAATTTATTTTCTTTTTTTCTCTTGCTTCTGTTTCTTGGTGTGTCTAGACATATTTTTCTGAAAACTGTACATCTTATAGAAGTCATAGAGGTTCTGGATTGCCTCATCCTACTCCGAGAGAGTCCTCTCTGTCATCTGGAGGACAGGTCGTTTAGGGATGGATCATTGTAAGCCAAAAAAACTGAGCAGACGGAGACTTGGGTGTAGGTCTTGCCCCCGCCTATCTCTCTACCCTCTCCAGGAGCTCCTCTCTAGATTTGGAGCTGCCTACTAGGTTTGCTCTTTGGTGATGTTTACCTCAGTACCTGCAAACACAAAAGTGCTTCCTTTTGCTTTAAGTGGCTTCTGCCTATTTTTTTTTTGTCCTCTTGCCCTTTGTAATTCCAGGTGTCAGCAAATAGCTGAAGGGGAGTGACTGTGGCAGGATCACTTTCCACATCCACTTTATCACCTAGATTTGGCATTTCCCGTCTTGCTGACTTGACCAGCTCAAATTCTAATTTGTGTCTTTCCACCATCACGAGATTGCCAAAGTTCCACCTGTTTTCTTGTCTGAGTCCCTCTGCCAGCATTCTCAGCAAATCATCAAAACCATCAAACAGATATTTTTATTCTTTCTTTTCTTCTTTTTGCACATAATCCAGTTTTTCTAGTTGTTCTTGGGAGTGATGGTGTGCTACAACTACTTCATTGCAGCCACAAATGGAACCTGAAATCAACTCTTTTAAGCTATAGTATTTCAAACCAGATTGTGCTACATTTTTAAAGTTGCTTTTGAAACAGTCTGCTACTCAGTTTTATAGACTGAAGTTCTCTCTTCATAAATCTGCCGTGGATGAATGCTGAGAAACTAGACAAATGGTCAAAATTATGTATTTCTTTATGCTGTGCTTTATTTTATATTAATCTGGAAGTCTTTTGTGTTTGCATACCATGTTACATTTCCCAGAAGCCACAGAGACAAGTCAGAAAAATAAGCCTACTGAAATTCTGTTTGTATATTGAAATCTACTGCGTCACACAGCTATAAAACCCTCATGCCTCGTAAAATCTTATAGCAGCTCACATATACACGTCTCCGCATGCATATATACATATAAATGTATAGACACACATGTGATTATCTTAATATATAGTAGGAAATATTCTTCATCTATTAAAAATCGTGGTTTGAATACTTATTTGGGGGGAGGGTTCAAGTTTTAAAATCCATCAGTCAAATAAGACAAAGTTCTTATTATTCAGTTTTAATGCTCTGCTCATTATACCAGCTTAAAGGAAGAAATATGAAGAAATATCTGGATTTCTGGGATAAAATTCTGAAAACCTGGATTTATTATTCTTGTTACTTGGCCCTAAGCAAGTATCATTTTCCCTAGGTCCATTTTCTCCTGTGTAAAATGGGCCAATGTTATTTATACTCCTCTTATCACATGGCTGTTTAGAGAAGAAAATTAGGTCATATATATAAAAGTACTATGAAAAGTTAAATGCATACATAAATATGTGTTATTATTATATTTTAAAGGCTTCTAAAGATTAGCGATACATGAATAGAGAAATTCAGATAAATTCACAGCTGTGAGCCTGACTGAGGCAATGATGTTTTAGAAAAAGCCAGCTGGGGTACCAAGCAGAAGAGACTCCTGGGCCAGAGGAGGCGGCCATGGATCTGTCTGAATTTCAGAGGAGCCAGGGACATTTTTGCTTCTCCACACGTGGCCCTCTTTCCTCTCTGTTCATCCCCAACCTTCCCGACACACACACACACACACACACACACACACACACACACCCCACTTGGTCTTCTCAAGGATTAAAGCCTAACACTGCATCCAATATTGTTGTGTCACTGATTCTGTAGGGACAAGCACATGTGGGAAGAACAGTGTCTCAAGGTGCTGTAGTCATTTCCATCCTTCAAATGAGCAAGACGTGCCTTCTTCCCAAGATCACCATCGGTGAGACTGGAGGATTCAACCGGGCTGAGAGTGCTGGGTCTGTAGGAGGGGTAGGCTGGAGCACCCGAAGTAAGGAGGACAGAGCAAGAAGGGATCTGCTGACCTTGACATTAGGCCTGGGCCAGCCTCAGGGGTGTGGAGATGGGAAAGTGCCGCAGTCTGGCTGGGCACAATTCAGGAGCCACTTGTCAAGCAGAAACGAACTTTATTTTTAGAACACATGCCACACTACACAGCTCCTCAGGAATCCCCTCAGAGCCCAACTGCCACCACCGGCTTCCCACCAGCCTCTCAACCCCCAATCCTCCTGCTCTTGAGGCCGATTGGCTGGGTTGCATGGGCAGAGCCAAAAGAGTCCCCCAATGAGCAGCTCTGTGGTCTGAAAGGGCGGGGAAACAGCCCAATGAGCATCACCGCAGAGGAGCCAATCAGCTGGCAGCTGGAAATTTGCTGGGGCTGCTGTGAGCCAATCAGCTGGAAGTTTGCGGAGGCCCCTTCGGCTGTGGCTCTCAACAGGAAAGGAGCAGGAGTACCTGAGAAGGGTTGCTTTAGTCCTGCCTGAAGGGTTGTGGAGAGATAAATATCAGCCACTCTCTGTGGTGTGGGTAATTGTCCATCCAGTGTCCACGTGTTAACAGCTGGTTACCAGCCTTTGGTGCTATTCAGAGGTGGTGGAACCTTTGGGAAGTGTGGCCCACTAGAAGGAAATTAGGTCACTGGGAGGCATGACCTTGAAGGTGGTATTAGGACTTGGCCCCTTTCATTACTCTCTCTTTTATTACTGGTCAGGAGAGTGGCTTTTTCTACCTTGTGCTCCCAACAGGATGTATCACCTTTTCCCAGGCCAAAAAATAAGGGGCCAAAAAATAATGATGAACTGAAAACACCCGAACTGTGAACTGAAATAAACTTTTCCTTCTCTTAAGTTGACTTATCTCAGCTATTTGTTACAGTAATGCAAACCTAAGACAGTCACTGTGCCAACTTCTCTGCCAGGTGCTCTCTTATTTACATCAATTTTTTTCCTATCTTCTCGGTGACCCATGATCTTTACTGCATGTGATGAGTTGTGTTCCCCTGAAAATGCTGATGCTAAAGCTCTAACCCCCAAAACTCTCAGAATGTGACTGTATTTGGAGACAGGGTCTTCAAAAAGGTAACTAATTAAAAACAAGGTCATTGGGCTGGTCCTAATCCAACTTGATGGGTGTCCTTGTAAGAAGGGGAGATTAGGATATAGACAAGCACAGAGGGAGGACCACAGAGAAACACAGGGACATGATAATCTGTAAGTCAAGATGAGAGGCCTTGGGAGAAACCCAGGGTGTCACCTGTGCAAGGGTCTGGGTTTGAGTCCCAGACCTGTGAGAGCAAGATAAATCAACTCTGCTAAGGTCACCTTGATCTTGGGTTTTCAGACAATAAGCATCTGGGGTTTAAGACCCCGGGCTGGGACTTTTTAAATAGCTGCCCTTGGGAAACTAATCAGAGTATATAGCAGAAAATGGAGCTCAGTTCTAGAGGAGGAGATGGAGACTCTTGCTGTGGCCTTTTTAGTTCTTTTCTGGCACTACATATGAATTTCCAAAAAATGCTTCATTTGATTGTCAATTTTGAATAGACACTTCTATTTAAGTTTCGTAAAGAAAAGAGAGTAGGTTTTCTCTTTTCTCACCCTTATATTTTATGCATGCTCTGTAAACCAGCTTCAGTATTACTGGTTATTCTTTTTTTTTTCTTTTAATTTAGTTCTCTAACTTTAAAATCAATAGAGAAGGTTCACAAAGGAATCTTCTTAATCCTATAATCATTACTATAAAAATTGAGCTTTTATCTAAGACTTCTTTTATTACAATAATAGTGACTGTAGTAGAAAACAATATTATCGAGTAGCTATTTCCTGTGTAAAGAACTTAAAATATATATGACTTTGTTTTTTAATAAAATATATTTATTTTAGAACAGGTTTATATTTACAGAAAAATTGTGGAAATGGTACTAAGAGTTTCCCTACATCCTATGCCTCATTTCCTCTATGAGTAAATTTTATCTGGATGGACATTTGTTTCAACTCCTGAACTAATATTGAGACGTCATTATTAGCTAAAGTTTATAATGGTTCCCATATCTGTAGTTTTAACCTGATGTTCTTTTTCTGTCCAGAATCCAAACCAGGGTAACATATTACACTGAGTTGTCAAGTCCCTTGGCTGTGATAATTTCTCAGACTCTCCTTGTTTTTGATGACCTTGAAAGTTTTAAGGATACTACAGGTATTTTGCAGAATATTCTCCAACTGGGATTCCTCGGATGTTTTTTCTCATGATGAGGCTGGCGTTCTGTGTCTTTGGGAGGAAGACCGTCGAGGCAGGTGTCATTTCATCACATCATATCGAGGCTCTCAACATGATTTGTCATTGTGAGCCCTGGCCATGCTCACCTGGACGAGGAAGTGGTTGTCAGTTTCCTCCACATCCAATGCCCCCCTCTTTCCATGATATAGTCTTTGGAAAAAAAATTTCAGCAGAGTTCACAGTTAAAACATGAGGCATTATATTCTATGTAAATCATTTGCAAATTTTTTTCATTGGGAATTTGTTATTTTTCTTCCATTTATGTTAGAATGAATCCATAGAGATGGATATGTATTTATAACACTTATTTTACTCATATGTTTATTTTAGAATTTGATATCATTTTTGTGGCTCAACTATTAGGAACTCTCTCAATAGGTTTCTGTGTCCTACTCATGACAATGATTTTTCAAAATTGCTTTTTTTCTACTTGTTTTCTTTTAGTATGTCTTTACTTTCTGATTCCCCAAGATGCGTCCTACTAAGGGCATATATTTTTCTTTGGTCATACATTCTACATTTCCTCTGAGGATCCCTGATTGCTTTTACAATAATACTAGAAACTGAGACGGGATGGTGGTACTAGAGACTCATTGTTTCTATTTCAACTAGTGGAGTAAGGCAATGGATTCCTGTATACTAACCCTGGAATCCACTCCTATCTGTAACTGTTTCTTTAGGTAGCGATCTACATATGCATGGATCTAAACATGAGTTCACATGATTGACTGACTCTAATCCATTATCACGTAGATCATTCTAACCTCCTTCCCTTACTCATCTGTAAATCCCTACCTTCTGCTATCCATGTACATCCCAGTATACACGTTGACAGAGTAGCGGGCTTATGTGTAGCTTCCTTGGCTTTGATCCTTTCAGAACCCGATGTCTCTTAGGTCAGCACCTTTTCTTTTTGTCGTGCATTCATAAAACAGATTGTTTCATAATATTTAGCACTCTGTCCTGGGATCTTGTAATTTTATTTTTATTCCTGTATTAAACTTCTTAAGTAGGAATTTTAATTATGCTCATTTTATACTTGAGGAAATGGAGGCACAGAGAGTTCAACTTGCCCAAACATTTCTCAGGTAATAATTAGTGGACGTTAAATTTGTGGTGAGATTTATATTTCTTAGTTTGAAGGTTATAGTCTCCAAAAAAGGTAAATGTCGGAGACCAGCTCCAACAGGGGGTCTCAGGAGACGAACGGATGGTGAGGAGTCGGCGAAAGAGGGGGTGGAGAAACAACACAGACACCAAAGTGAAGGTGTTGATCCCAATCTTTACTTGTGAAGTTGATCATATATACTTTTCATTTTGGCAGGCTTACAGTACTTTGTGGTTACAAAACAGTAATCATTATTCAAAGAAACAAAATATTACATAGTTACAATTAGAATAGAAGAATGTATTTTGACTTATGCATAAGCAAGCATTTGTACTTTCAGTTGAGTTTTGCTTTGAGGTGTTTCTGCTTAGTTAACTTTTAATAATAGTTACAAATGTCCCAAACTATTGGCCTATACCTTGACTATTCTTCCTTGACTTACTGACTGGAACCGGTGCCATGGTTACGGCAAGTGGTTGATTTGTTATTACTTTTAATCAAACAAAAGAAAGAGCACAAACCATTGTGCACAGGAACAAGAACAAGTTGCCCAGTACTAAGCACTAATCTATCTTCTCTAGATTTTAATTTAATTTCTCAAAAACTTCCTTGACAGGAATACAGGGAGTTTTTCATTAGACATTAACAATTTACACTCCACAGCTGAATCATTGCATTTAGAGCAAACAGATCTATGCTTTAGAAGTAGTTGCATTAATTGGGAAAGTCATGATTTTTCCTTCATACTTAATGGTCATATGAGAAATCACAACTATACTTATTAAAGGAATACAAAAACAAATCAGCCCATTCCCAGAAACATACTGCGCTCCTCCAGAGGATGGACGCCTTGCGCCATCCACCTCAGTAGGGCCTTGCCATTGCCTGAGTCAGGGGAGGGGCGCAGCAGGTAAACACTTATTACTTTAAAAAAAAAAAGCCAAATATGTTTTATTCTACGAAAGGGAGGCTGGAGATGAAGACACCCAAAACCCACACCAATGATACAGAGCTCACTGCCTCATACAAAATCAAATGCTGGAAGTATTTGTCTTGGGTAAGCGTGTGGTTTATAGATATTTATATATGAAGCAAGGGTCTGAGGTGGTAAAGTAGGAGACATGAGCTTTCAAGGCAGATCATCCATTGCCTTCCCCTATATATTTGCGGAAGCAGAGAAGCAGAACAAAGAGGATATATACATACAAATGTAGATAGATAGATAGAGATCTATCCTATGTATATATTTGTGAATAATTAGAAGGAGAGACCCACTTCCCAGTTGCTATGTTTTGAATGTGGCTTGTCCTTTTCAAAACTCATGTTGAAATGAATCCTCATTATTGAGAGGTGGGACTGATAAGATATAACCAGGCCTCGATCCTTATGAATGGATTTATCCATTGATGTGATTAATAGGTTAATGGGGATCTCTAGATTGGATCCTGAATAAGTGCCAGCTTGGCTACTTCTCTCTTGCACTCCCTAGCGCTTACCATGTGATGCTCTGCACTATCTTAGGATTGTTCCAGCAAGTAGCCATCACCAGTGGTGGCCCCTTGATTTGGTCCAGAACTGTGAGCAAAAATGAGCCTCTTTCCTTTATAGCCTGTCTAGTCTGTGGTACAGAAAACAGGAAACAGACTAAGACATCAGTTTATTTATTTGTTTGTTTTTAACCCTGTAGTCCTGTGAGGTCATATGTTTCTATTTTTTGCTAAGGAGAATTCGGATTTTACACACACATGGATGTGTATTTTATATATATACACATATATATTATTTGTTATCTATATTTATATCATGCATTTGGTATTTATAATATATTATCATGAATTACAGAGAGACCAGGAAATATCAAGTCTGCAGCATGGGTTAGTAGGCTGGAGACCCAGGAGACCGAATGGGGCAGAAAGGAGGCTGGTCTTTTTTCCTATTGGGGCCTCCACCTGAGTGAATGAGGTCCACACACACTGAAGGGCAATCTGTTTTACCCAGTGATCACCAGTTTAGATGTTATTCTCATCCAAACACACCCTCCCAGCTGACAGAAAACTCATCATCACACAGCCTCACAACCTGCTGCAGGGAGCCTGCACCCTCTTCTAGAAGCAGAAGAAAAGCATCCGGGAGGAAGGACCAGGTTTCTCATCATCGATCAGATGCTGAGGAGGGGGCGCTGACGCATGCTGAATTGCAGCTGACTGGGGGCCTCAGAAAGGTCTGAATCAGAAGCTGCCAGGTTGAGCTGTTTGTGAAGGAAGAAAATTCGTTTCAAGGAAATGCACCATGTTCCCGCGGTGCCCAAGCAGCTGCGGTTTCTATTCTCAGCAGACCAGTGGATAATTTACTAAACAAAAACACATCCCAGCATCCACGCTTCACAAGGTGAAGCATTATTGCATTGACAACTTCATTACCCTTTTCCCCCTCACCCTGAAATGAGTTTCCTACGGAAGAAGGCTCAGGCCTTCCGTTCACCAGCTGCCATGCGCTCTGTCATGCTGTTGATGATTAAGGTCCCCTGGAAGAACCTTGGCAAGCACACCGCAATGTGACTTATTCATTCGGTGGATTGGTGAAAATATTCAAATTTCCAATGATTTAGGGTGAGGCTGCCAACCTGGTGGGCTCAGAGGCAGCCTAGGTTCCAGTAGATTAAGATCAGGGTTGCTGAATGAATGATGTCAGAGAAGTGGCTACCACCAAGTATCTACCCTGTAGTAGCTACATGGAATAAATTTGCATACTGCAGTTCAGAATCTCCTGGGCCTTTTTGGTACAGTATGGCTTTGAGTGGATGATTTGCTTTGTTATTATTATTTCCATTTATATCAACAAAATTCTCAGACGTCCAAAAGTAGAAGATGGTTTAATCAAGTTCCATGTACCCATTACCTACTTCAACAATCCATTTTGCTAATTTTGTTGCATTTATAACTCTTTCATTACTCCCAAGGCTCTGAAATGTTTTTAAGCAGATCTCAGACATAGGATCATAGTGTTTCTAAATACTACAGTATACTTCGTTAACAGGAGAGATTTTAAAACAACCTGAATAACAATTTCAGACCCAAGAAAAAATAATTTCTTAGTATTAACCAATACCCAATCTTTGTATAAATTTCTACTATTCAGAAAAAATCTCTTTTAGAATTTGTTTGAATTAGAACTGCAAAGATAGCGTTGGTTGGCTCCTCTCTCTCTCTCTCTCTCTCTCTCTCTCTCTCTCTCTCTCTCTCTCTCTCTCTCTGTCTCTCTCTCATAGTCCCTTCTTCCTTCTCTCCCTCTTTTCTCCCAGGCCACAGGCAGTCTTCCCTAATAGGAACCTGATTATTTAAAGACAAAGGAATTAATTAATTTATGCTCTGGTGATGAATTCTGCGGGATTTCAAGCTTGTGCTGTGATTCAATGAGGCTGGATAAGAAGGAAACACTTTCTTACTGCTCTAGGCAGGCATCCATCCCAGGGGTTCCTGTGCACCTCTGACTGCATTAGGACTGGAGGCTCATGGTGCCCGCCACTGAGGTGTGGGTGAGCTGTGGGTTCCCAATGTTCAAAGTGGACAGTAACTTTTCCCTTAGTATTTTTCATAGTCACTAACAACCATCGCAGAAGTCCCTTATCACATTAAAGACTACAAAGTGATGCTTTCCTAAACCGGTCACTTAATAATTAGGATTCTTTCATCAGGAATTTCCCACCTTAGATGCTTATACGGAAAAAGTAGAATATGTTCTTATTCTTTCTCCTTATTTGACAATTTACAAATCATCCATGCAAAGTCATACTGTACCAAAAAGGCCCAGGAGATTCTGAACTGCAGTATGCAGATTTATTCTGTGTAGCTACTACAGGGTAGATACTTGGTGGTAGCCACTTCTCTGACATCATTCATTCAGCAACCCTGATCTTAATCCACTGGAATCTAGACTGCTTCTGAGCCCACCCGGTTGCCAGCCTCACCCTAAATCACTGGACATTTGAATATTTTCACCAGTCCCCCAAATGAGTGAGCTCAGACCTTAGCAACCTCCATGAATAACCAGTGATTTCCTGTTTAGATAATAATGAACACCTGCATTTTACGGATTTGATGTTTTACTCCATTACAGAGATTATTTTATTTAATTCATTTTGAGATGCTCAGAATGACTCTGGATTTTGGGGAACTTCTCTCTGATGTGACCCTCATGGTTGCTCGGGAGTTTATCTTGTACCTGTCTTTCCTTGGACTTAGGTCATGGTTGCTTTAGTGGGAAATGGTACTCAGAGGCCACGTTTCTGTGTGGAATGGTGAGTAAAAGCTGAAAGATTGTCATTGCTTTTTACCTGGCCTTTCTCATGGACAGAGCTAGAAAATATTTTTGTGTCATAAGAACAAGAAAATAATTCAAGACCCTATAGTGGTATTTCTAATTCAATTTTAAGATGATAGAGTTCTTTCTGATGTGACGTATTTTTTCTTATACTAAGAACTAAAAACTTTGTTAGCTACATTAACTATTTGTTTAAAAATTTAAAAATTATTTGCAAAAATCACATTTTCTCATACATGTCCATATTAATTTCAAAAGAACACCAGTACTATTAAAAATCACAATTACCAAATGGAGCTGAGTATTCCTTTGTGTGTGTATGTAAGAGTGAAAGAGAAAGAATATACCATCAAATTCCTGTATTTTAGAGTCATTGGAAATATTTTCTTTCAATATGGATATGTCACTAACTTGATGTACACTTAGAAACATTTGTTTTATTCACAAATTGTAATTTCACTTACATTTTAGATTATATTGTGGGAGAGGGAAGGCACACGTATTTCCTTGGCTCTCTCATTTCCAGTCACATGTCCCCCAGGATGAGTTTCCTTGGTCCCTTGGGAGTCAGGAGGCAGGGTGGGAAGGTGGTGGGCTCAGTGTAGATTCTCTACTTTCTTATGCTGTGGAGGCAAAGTCCCAAATGTATTTCCCCTTGCATTTCATGCTTAATCCCATGTTCACAACCAAGCCCAGGTCAGATGGAACTCTCAGGCTTTCCCAGAGCATCACGGATGTGACTTGCTGCCTGCCTGGAAGCAGTTAGATCACATTTCTGTGTCTTTCCAAGGGCTCTGTTTTCTCAACAACCTGAACTGAAGTCGACCTCGGAATTTCTATGGTCTGGACACACCCCTGTGGGCCTGTAAACGGGTTCATCTCCCCCAAACCTCGGTTTTCCTCTAGGCCACCCCTTTGCTGAGACCAAGTTGACAGCAGGTCAACATTGTTCTTGGGATTCTTCCTCATGCTGAGGGAGGAGGTTTGCTGGCCTGGAGTTGGAAGGGGTGTGAAATCATACACATGCATCTTCCTACTGGAGGCGTGCTTCTTCCCTCAACTTTCTGTCAAACAGCAACAGTGTTTCCTTTTGTTGCAATGTTATAAACTCCAACCATTTTCCAGCACTGTATCTTAGTGACCCAGGGGCATCCTTAGTCATCCAGACCCAAGGTTAACAGAGACCCAAAGGCAGCTCTGCCTCAGCCCTGCTGGTGCATGGACACACTCTGGGCATCTGGATCATCTTTGGAAAACCCTGACAGGAGTGAGCAGAGATGAGAAGGGTGGAGTAGCTGGTACAATGCAGAGATTGCCATGAAAACCAATTTGTTTCTTCCCCCCAATTGAGAATCTTAGGCATTTTTGCTGGGCATAGAAACCTGGGGTGATAAACAACCCTTTAAATGATCCAACTTTGCATGATTCCTATCACAGGAGAATAACTGTGTGAGCTGAGTAGCTACCAGTTTCCTGGATGGCTTCCCTTGGCCATAGGTAGGAAACATTCATCATTTGTTATCATTAGACCCTCTCCCTCCTGTCCCAGCTCTAGAAATACATTTCAGCAAAGAGCTGTCCAGGTAAATGGATGATGTGGCTCTGTGTTAAATTTATGACTCAATTACAATCAATCTTACGCTATCAGCTTCCAGTGTCTGTATGTAATTAATATAAACAAGGTAGTGAACCATCATTTCTAATGCCGTCTCATTTCATGCTGGGAGAAAAGAATGGAATCAATGCTTGCTTTATAAGTAATTGGCTTTGGCATATGATTTTAGATCATCCAGCTAGGCATATGGCAAATAGAATTATTCCTTTGGGTATAATTTATTCCAGTTTTGTAAGTTTATAAGTGATGTTCATCTTACTTAAATTAACAGTTCAGATCCTTGCTTTTTGCTCTACCTTCTACTATTCCTGGCAGGTTAATTGGGTCAGGAGAATCAAACCTGTAGAGGTCAGCTTCTAAAGCTTCCTCAGGCAGTATGGAAAGGAACTCTAGTAGCCAGGTGAGCTGTGTGATTTGAAAATATCCAGAACAAACAAAATGACTATCTGCTTCTGTACAGCCAAGGTCACTCCTGGAAAATTTTGGATTAGCATCTATATTTTGCTAAATGTCTGTCATAATAAATCATTAAAGCAAAGCCTTTTAAATATTTGCCTTTTAGACCAAAATAATTATATTCTTTAAGCCTATTTATAAGAAGGCCATTCAATTAAAACAAAATGGATCATATGAAGTGACTTCCTGGCATGTAGACATTTAGTATCCCAGATTAGATACACAGTTCAGCCTAGCTGTTTATCATTTATAGTCCATTGTACGTTCAAGTTTGTTGAAGATATTGGGCCCTAATTTCTCCACTGAAAACTTTATTAAATGTTCATTTGTTTGGCCAGATAGACATCTGTGTTTCCAGATTAATGTATTAGGCGTTTTTAAATCCTGGAAACACGTTTAGCTGCTTTGCAGAAATTTCAATATGTGCCCAAAGGATTATTGCAAATCTATTGAGGGCATTATTATGTATATTCATCTGCTTGTCCTGCAAAAGACTGAGCCTTACAGCAAATCTTATATATTTAAAAAAAACAGCAGAATTGATGTATTTTGGCAAAGCTCCAGATTCTTTGATAATAGGTGTCACCTTGGTACTTCATTCTGAGATTTCTTCTCAAAATGTATTTCTTTTTGAAATTAAGTTACTCATATATGCAGGTTGACTATATTCATTTTACTTTAAAGCATAGCAGATTATTTAATGGTATAAATTAAACAAATTAGACTTAACATAATTATATGAAGATAGAAGTCAAATGAAAAACCATCATCAAATTATAACACATAAAGTCATGTTTTAACATTTCTAACACATGATTATGTATAAATTAAAAGAGTATGTGTAAATTAAAAAAGTGATGTGCATCATAGTTAGATTTTGGGTGAAAGCATAAATGGATAGTTTATAAAATCAGTACAGATAGGCAATAGACATAAAAAATTATTAGACTCATTACTAACTTGGAAAAGACTAATTAAAAAGTTAGAATCAATTGTTTCCTTGTAAGATGAAGATGAGAATGGAGGTAGAGCTCACCAGGGAAAGAGTGTGGAAACTCACATCCACATTATTATAGCTGGTGGGCGTTGAGCAGAGAGACCTTCTGGAGAGAGAGTTAACATTATGTGCATTACAAGCTCTAAACTAGTGAATGTTTTCTTGATTCACTAACTAAGCAAGATCAAAAAGTATACATAAAGGGCTTTTATATCATGGTGTTTTGGAAAGATGAGAAAATAAACAGAACAATTGAAATTCTTAACAATAGTATCCTGGTTGATAAATTAGGGTATATTCATATAATAGGATGATAGCTACTAAAATAGTTTATATAAATCTTTCTTGACATGAAAGGATGTTGATTGCACATTTCACTGGAAAAATTAAATTTTAAAATAGCTTTGCAGCACAAAACTACTTTAACTTAAATTGCAACATCAAGAATGTTAAAATCCTAAAAGTGTGTACCCATGTCAGTATGAGGCTCAAGAATAGATTTTTTTTTGCATTTGGTTTATCTGTATTCTCTCTTTTTCTTTGCATTTAGTCAACAGATATTACTTTTGCAATATGAAAATAAAAGTTTTATATTTTAAAAACAGAATGCATTCATCTAAATGAGTATTATCTGTTACAGTCACCTTGGGAAACAATAAAAATCTAATGTTTGATATAAAACTACTTTTTTTCCTCTTCACTAGGATTATATTCTCTACTGAAAAAGGCTCAGTTTTTATTTGTTTTGCTAAGATGAACTGATTATTTTCTATTCCCAGTTATTTCTTGCAAGAAGACCTCAATCCCTGGGATAAACTGTGTGTATACCAATCTCTATAGCTGAAAATAATTTTTAAAAAACTTTGTAATGTGACTGAGAGCTATAAATTGCAATGATGAAACCATCAATAAGATTCCTATGATAAGATCTACATATATTTTCAAGGTTATATATTGCTTTTCTTACAAATGAAAGTGTGCAAACATTTATTTATTTATTTTTTAAGTCAGAAGTCCTGCTATGTTGTCCAGGCTGGTTTCAAACTCCTGGTTTCAAGTGCTCTTCCAGCCTCAGCCTCCAGAGAAGGAGCTGAACTATAAGGCATGCACTACCATGTGTGAATTTTGAATTAATTAACACATTCATGGTTTTGAAGAATAAATGCAAATAATATAAGTCTATCTTTTTTTTTTTAAAGAGAGAGTGAGAGAGGGGAGAGAGAGAGAGAGAGAGAGAGAGAGAGAGAGAGAGAGAGAGAATTTTTAATTTTTAATTTTTTTTTTTTTTTTTAGTTCTCGGCGGACACAACATCTTTGTTGGTATGTGGTGCTGAGGATCGAACCCGGGCCGCACGCATGCCAGGCGAGCGCGCTACCGCTTGAGCCACATCCCCAGCCCCAAGTCTATCTTAATTCAAGAACACACACACACACATTTCACCATTATCTAGTTTTTAGTTAATACTGAATGAAGCAAAATTATGTGCCCAACCATAAACACTGTAGTAGTAATTCAATATCAGGAAACTGGGAATCTAGCAAACCAATCCGGAGCACATCTGGGGTCTTGGATAAAAGACAAACAGACTAGCATTAGCTACCATTTATTGACCATATGCTCTGCACCTCACTCTTTACTTCTCTGATCTCCCTTAATCCTCCTGATGATCCCCAGAGGTAAATAGTGTTGTTCTCGATTGCTGAAGCTTAGGGAATCTCAGTGACTTGCTCAATTTCACTTTCTATTAAGTGGCAGAACCCAGGAAGGTCTGACTCCAATGTTGTTGCTCTTCACACTACATTAAACTGGTGTTGCTGAGGAAAACAAAACGAGAACCATCTCTAATCAGCTGTTTGCATTTCTCTAGTGAAGGCAAGTCTTTTTAGGAACAAGTCCTACTTTCCTTACCATTAGTAACATCTATGAAGGAATAACAGAGTAGATGCTTTCCACAAATGTATTTAAATTTCATAAGTTTGCATTTTCTAAAGAGACCCAGAATCAGTCAATTATTCGCTATCTACATAACATTGGACTGACACCTATAATCAAGAGAATTGTTTGTTATACACACAAAGTGGTACTGTTACCTATAATCAGGGCAGATATTTTTTAGCAAGATGACAAGTGATTATATTTTACAATAAGAAAATCCTTTGGGTCCCCATATAATACTCCTTAATTGTTCTCTGCTATTTTGCTTTGAAAAAAATATTCTACCTTGAAGTAGGAAGATGAATGCGAATGTCATTTCAGTTGTTGGTGATCCATGTGTCACCAACTGCTGTGTACCAGACAGCATCCACTTCACTGCTCTTGCCAAAGAGAGTGGGACTGAGATGGCCCCCACAAGCCAGGAATTCTGTAGAAGGTGGACACGTGGAGAAGGATGTCTCACATTAGGGACCACTGGGAACAAAGACAGTCATGGGAAGTTGAATGGGATTATAGGGAAGAGTGAGTGAGCCTTTCTGGTGGAGGATGAGGGTATAGAGTTTGGGATAATCACAGACCTCCATCACAACCCACAATGTTTGTCAAAACTTCATGGAAATGGGAACACTTACCATTACAGGAAGTCTTTGGCATGCAACCAGGACTGCAGTGAGCAGTCTAGCAGGAAAACTTGCTCAGTAGCACTTGTCATTAAAAAGAGACAAAAAAAAAGAATCCAGGTAGGTGTTTTTAACTAAGGCTTTCTGATTATTTCCAATAAAAATTTGGATTTTTTTTTTGGGGGGGAGGGTAGCGCTGAGGGTAGTCTTGAAGTACTGTAATGCAAACCTTTCAAAGTACCTACCTTTGATTTATTACAAGTTAGAAATTGTGTGATATGCAGTGGATCATTTGGAAGCACAATGACAAAGTAATGGATGCACTTAAGTGTGCACCTGAGCCTCTCCTGTGTGCAGGCTGCAGGCTCCCATGGTGCAGGCACTGTCCAAACTGCCTGGAGTTCAATCAAAAGCGCAGGGCTTCAGGAGGGAAAGGGTGCTCAGAGGGCTAAACTGCCAGGAGTGGTGTTTTTCGTAGATACATACTTGGCATTTAGAAAGATGTGGTTTCTTGTTTTTTGGTTTGTTTTTCCATTTGAGGAAGTCCATGGCATACACATATGGAATTTCCCTGAAGGCCCAAGTGTTGAAAGCTCGGTCCTCAACCTGGTGCTCTTGGCACATGCTCCTACTATGATGTACTGTGCTGCCACAAACCCAAAGCAATGGGAGAAATTGATCCTGGACTAAAACCTCCAAAACTGTAAGCATAATTAGCCTTTTCTCTTTTTAAGTTGATTTATCTCAGGCATTTGTTACAGTAATGGAAAGCTGGCTAACACAATTATTTACCACAGTTTAGTCTTAACATCATTATGAAGACATTGATTTACTCTTTTATTCAGAGGATATTTATTAAACTGGCCAACCTAAGCCACAGTCAAGGCTGCAGTGGGGTTTTCATAGGCTCTGGTCACTACCATCATTGTAGGGCTTTATTTTCTCCATTAAAATATTTTAAAGTTTTGCAACTGCCTTTGTGTTAAGATGAACATAGTTCTAGGTGAATTAATTATTGTTTTATATTATTATTACTATAATCCTTTTTTTCTGAAGATTTTAAAGGAAAACATAAAAAATATTAAAAAAAAAAAACTTTTGTGGCCCCTAAAAGTATGAAGGGCCTTATACACTGTGCCTCCCATTTCTAACAGAGGGGTCAACCCTGACCACAAGTCTTTGTTTTCCTGCTCTATGCCTGGGATCTGCACTCAGAGGAGGAACAGAAATACCAAAATTCAGGTAGATTTATTATTAAGGTCAATGAATACTTAATTTGGCATCCAAGTGATTTGCAATTAGAACCCACTTTTTCCCTGGATTTGGGGGATGACTTAGTCTGTCTTGTCTTCCCTAATGCAAAGTAAATTTTGTAAAGGTTGAATCAGGAAAAGCATTTGGCCACTGCTTCCAGGTTCCCTAGTGATGATGATGATGATGATGATGACGACGATGATGATGATTGCAGGCATTAAGAGGAGCGTGGTTTAGGGCCACAAAGGGGTGAACTGGACCAAGGGGCTCAATGGATTTTCTTTCAGTGACCCCTCTGCCTAGATCTGATTTTTCCACCTGCACAGAAACCAGTGATGAGACAAATAATTTATTTTTTTAGTCAACTCCTGCTACTATAACAAAATAGCATGAACAGGGTGTTTCATGAAGAATAGACATATTTTCTCACAGTTCTGAAGGCTGAAAAGTTCAAGATCAAGGCATACTCACAGAACTACAGCTATAGCTCCGTGGAATGGTGCTTGCCTACCATGCATGAGACCCTGAGTTGGATCCCTGGCACTGCCAAAACCCAAACCAAGCAAATAAACAAAGAAAAATGGGCACCAGTAGGTTTAGTGTCTGGTGAAGGCACACTCTCTGCTTCCAAGATGGTGCTCTGAATGCTGCTTCCTCTCAGGGGACAGTGCTGTAATTGTCACATGGTGGCAGGGCAGGAAGGAATAAGCTCCCTCCTCCTTCATGAAGCACTAAACCATCCAGGATGGTTCTGCCTCGTTGCCTCCTAAAGCCCCCACTTCTTAGTACTATGATGCTGGAAGTGATGTTCTACCATATGGATTTTGGAGGACACACTGAGATCCTAGCAGTGACTACCTTCTTGGGCTAAGAAAGCTCATAGGAAACTGAGGCTCAACCCTCCTCTTTCACTCTGCTCCACTTGCGCTCTTGTCCCTTTTTAATGACACTCGTCAGTAACTGAAATCGTCCTACTGACTTTGGAATCAGTTCATGTATTCCCTCGTGGGAATGTCACCTCCTCGAGGACCTTATGTTCCTAGTATCTGAAAGAGCGTCTCACAGACAGTAGGTTAGTGATAATTACATATTGACTCTCTGACTCATGTATTAAAGTCTGAAAATGTTGGTGTATTTTTGAAGTAATCTCTACACTTCATTCTGTGTTAAATCCCGGCTTTGTCAACATACAGCTCTGCTTCTGAGATCTTTTCCAATGCCATAATTCTGGAGTTCTTGGAAGCTCCCCACAGCCCAAACGTTTCAGGTTCAGGCATTTGAATCATGAAGCACCTTGAGAAGTGATGACTGCTGGGTTTCTTGAAGTAGCATCATCAGAGATCAGCTGCTTGAAGGTCGGGACAAGGTCAAGATGTGAAAAGCTGTGATGTTCTGAAAGAGAAATGCTGTTGATTGCAGGCACTAAGAGGAGCAGGGTGTAGGAGCTCATGATCTTCAGAATACTTTTCTTTGTCCTTTAGAGATTTTGCTGGCAGTTCCACACTGTCTCAGGACACGACAACTAGTCTTAACTTGAGGGAGAGATAGAGCAGGTCAGGAGAGGCCAGGCCAGGCTCACTGAAGTGGGAAGAATCTGAAAAGACAGTCATAATGGGAGATCTTCAAAGGACATCCTGCCTAGACAAGGACACCAGAAGGTGCCGTCCCTCAGGGCAGAGAGGAAGACTTGGCCATAGTTATGCAATATCCAGGGAGGCGGGCAGGCCCAGGAAAAGTGAGCAAGGCCCGGATAGGACAGCAGACAGACTGAAGCCTTCCTTAAAATTGATGCACGGCAAATAAGTCAAACAAACAAAACAAAACCTAAAAGCCTAAAAGCAGGCATCCCAACAAGGAAGATAGGAGTCTTCCCCCTGAAACAGACACAATTTATGTTCAAGTGAGGAATTCCGCACACCCTCTTACAGAGATGGCACAGCTACCTCTGTGGACACAGACCTTTCAGGACAGAGTGTGTCCTCTGCAAAAGGCAGGTGGCCCATCTTCAGGAGCAGCTCCAGTTTGTGAGGTGGCCTGGCCTGGTTTTGCTAGTGCCCTCTGCTCACACGGGAGGACACGCTGGAGCATGCTGGCTTATCTGTCATCTTCTTCAGCATCTATTGGAATTAAGGGGTGATTGCAGATGGTGACTTTCTAGTACACGTCTTCAGGGTGCATGAGCATCTCTGTGAGAAGTGGCAGTTCTCTTGCAGTGTCTCAAGGACAGGCTCTTCTGTGGTTCCAACTGTGGGTGTGCACCCTTGCTGTCTGGCGGTTCCTGACCTTTCCTGCTGGGTTCCCCGACCTCTGGTAATGGCGGTTTAGCCACTGAGCCATCTGCTCACCTTCTGATTCATTCATGAGCACTTTTTACTTTTGACCTTAAACATTTTGCTCACATTGCAGGAGGCACAGGGTGCTGGTAAGATCTTGAACTCAGCCATGAGACAGGCCTGGCTTGGATCCCATAACTTCAAAGAAATGACTCACTTCTTGAAATTTTACCTCATTGAAATACTTTAAACATGGCAATATCATGAGGAGTAGATGAAAGCGTGAAATCCCAAACCTTGCTTTCTTCATTGTATAATCTCAATAAATATTTCTGTTCTCTCCTTCCCCTTCATCACCCTGATACCCCAAGACAGAAGTCCACATCAATTATTGGCTATGGATAAATATTAAATAGACTTTCAAAGGATGGAAAGCAATGAAGAAATCTATAGAAAAATGCTCTAGGTTTCTAAGAACCACATTCAGAAGACAATACACAGACCCATGTAGCAGCAACTCCACTGGGGAGAGGTGCACATCACCTCACCGTAGATAGCAGAGTCCCTCTGGCTAGGGAAACGTGAACCCATTCATCAGAAAATGAAGGAGAGAGAAAAGGAAGGAAAGGAGGAAAAGGAGGGGAAGAAAGATGGAGAAAAGAAGAAATGAAGAAGAGGCAGTTTCCATGACTCACACATTTTACATTTTCAAATCACACTCTATCAGTAGATAAACATTCTTCTCTTCGTAGCTCTCCAAAAATGTTTTACATTTAAATTCTGCATGTTTAGCGCAACCCAGTTTTCCTCTAGAATAAATAGCTTTCTTTAAATTTATATACTGGATAAAAGTAGACATTATGCTGTCCGGTATTTGACATAAATAAATCCAGTTATAAAATTTTGGGGGAAAATAATACAGTTACATTTTCCTTTCAAATCATAAAGTCTTAGATTGACTTCATGTTTAAAACAAAATGTGTACCCATGATGTGCACATGCATTTATAGTCTGATCGGGGATTTGCATTTTTGCCATCGTTTTTTCTTTTCCCCTATCTTTTAATTGCTCAAAAACTGTTCTAAAATCGAGGTACGTTTAGTCTGATTCCTGCTCAGTTATGCTTGCCTTTCTCCACACACTCTCCCACTAACCTAACTGTTTACCCTCTCCAGTGAAGTCAAAATGCATATACTTGGAGTACAGTGGGTACACCTGGCATGCTCAATGAAGCAGTGTCCTGAAGCAGTGCCAATCTCCTATGTTTTAAATTCTCTTTTTGTCTATGTGTTAGGTTTATATGATTTAAATATCAAAAATCATAAAGAGGCCCCTTTCCCACCCTCCCTGTGTTCCCAGTTCATCCAATTTCCAATATCCACAGTAGACAGCTTATTTTTATTTTTCAAATATATTATTTGGAAGCCTTTTCAGGGATACATATACACAAACATACACATTCTCATCCACAACTATTTGTTACTTAATTACTTTTCTACTGCTATGATTTAGCAGCTTGAAAAGTCACATGACTATCTCCTAGTGCCAGGTGGCCAGGAATCCGGATATGGCTTAGCGGGGTCCTCCTCTCAGGCTCTGGTTGGCTGCGCTCAGGGTATAGAGGGATTGTATTCCTTTTGGGAGTCAGAAGACATCTTTTGAACTGCAGATGAGGAAAAATATCATTTCCTTGTATATCCTAAGTTCATGGCTGAGGCCCCCATAACAAAAGATAGATTAACAAAAAAAAATGCAGATTTCTCTAGTAGGTGTTTTATATGAAATGGAAACCTAGGTAAGGAAATGAAGAAATGCACAAGACTGTGTTGGGGATCGATCTGATGAAGCAGTGCCCAGTCATGGGGAAGTGTGATTGGACAGGAGACTGTGAGCTAGTGCACCTCACTGGAGGAAAGAGAACTGACCCGTTTGCTCACTTTCTCTCTGGCCCCGTGTTTTCAGATAAGCTGTTCCTTTCCTCTGGGCATAGAGAAGGCACTGCTTACAGGAGGGTCTTCTGATCAGCTTCTGTGAGAAGTCAGAAAATCCCTGATGACCTGCATCAAGAGAGGAGGGAGCGGGAAGTGAGTGGAACTTCCTGCTTCTGCTGCTTTCTCAAATGCCAAGGTGCCAACCCCTGCGCCCCATCAAAGCATCCCTGGTTTTCTGTCAGAAATCCATGCCTTGTGTTTGTCAGACTGAGGTCTCAGCTCCTAGAAGCCTACACGTGGCCATATCACACAGGTTCACTTCATAGCAGCTTGCCTCTGTAACGCCAGCAAGGACGTTTCCAACCTTCAACACCTCTCCAGGACAGTGTGAGGCTCAGCCCTCTTCATCTGCTGGTTTGGAACTCTGGATTTTCCTTTTGGACAGGCCAGGTGTTGGAAGTTCATACTCTTGTTTTTACAACCTCCACGAAGACAGAACAAACCAACCACAACCAGCAAACTGAAAATGAACAATCCTGGATGAATCAGAGAATCCAGGTCACAGGACAAACCGCCCCCTGAAAACTGGAGATCAAGGCAGACGCTGAGAATGACAGCCAGCGTGATCAAAAAGCCCCGGAGCCTGGTGGGGAAACCCACAGGTAACCGGCCACAGACGGAGCCTGCGTGGCCTTGAGAGAGAAACACTCCAGAGTGCCCGTGCTTTCCTGAGTTCTACCTCCAGGGCCCCACCAGGTTGTCTCTGTGCAGATCAGAGCCAGAGGAGGGAAAGGTGACATTCCTGGAGTATCCCCAAGGGATTTACCTAATCTTAGAGGAAGATCATGCAGACAGGAGGAAGCCTCTCTGGCTGTCCTGTCTCCTATTAGCAGAGAAAATGAAAAGGCTAAAAAGTCCCCATCTTCTAGAAGTAAACATCCAGGGATATTGGACCAATAAGAGGCAGAGACTTCACCAGAGAATGCTTTTCTCCCCTTGGTCACAGGGCTGGGGCCAGGGAAGTGGAGGGGGTGCGGGAGCTACAACAGGGGCTCACAAGGGAGGGAGCAGGAATGAACCACTAGCCACACACTAGCAGTTTATTTACTTTAGTTTCTGATGTCTGTCTTATAAAATAAAGAATAAAATAAAAATTTAAAAGATCTACAAAGGTAGAAATATGATCTGAAGAAACAAGAATAAGAACGAGGCTTCCAAATGGGAGAGATGTTAGACTTCTCCTGGAGACCTTAAACAACTATGACTCATATGCTCAGGACTCCAATCAGGACAAAAAAAAAGGACAACATGCAAGATCGGATGATTAAGATAAGCCAGTAGATAAAAAAGATTCAAAAGAAAATACTAGTTATCGAAAACATTGCAATAAAAATTAAGAACATTTTTCAATGAGTTTTCCAGGAGGATAGATGTAAACAAGGAAAGAATCAGTGAGCTTAAAGACATATCATAGAAGCCACCAAAACCAAAATTCAAGGAAGGAATGCAAAAGACGGAAGAGAATACGCAAGGACCATACAATGACAAGAGGTCTAACCCGTATGTAATGGTAAAAACTGAAGGAGAGGAAAGGGAACAGAAGAAATACCTTTAGGGATGACTAAGAATTTCCTAAATGTTAATAACAGACACCAAAGATCCAGGAAGCTCATAGAATACAAAACAGAATAAATGTATTTTAAAAATCTACACTAAGTCATCTCACATTAGAGACAAAGAGAAAATCTTTCAAAAAACCAGAAGAGTGGAAAAAGAACTTGTCCATAAAGGAACAAGGATAAGAATCTTATCAGACTTCTTTTTAGAAAACATGCAAGCAAGCAAGAAGAAAATTTTCATTTTTTATTTAAAATCTTTTTCTCATTTATTTTTAGAAACCTTTTATGTGTACAGGAGATCATTTCTTTGAACCAAATGTATCTTGCTGTTTGTCATTTGACCTTGCCTTGCTTATGGTGTTCTCTTAATATTTATTTTTTGATTGATGTTGATATTTTCAATATTTTGGTATCAATATATTTTAAAAATTTAGTATTGGTTTTGATGATTTTGATATTGATTTATGTTTTATTTTCAAATATTTCATAGCTTCTAGATTTTGTGTCATGTTTATAAAGGCCTTTCTAACACTCATGAGTTCTTCGAGTATTTTTATGGTTTTATGGTTTTTATATTTTTGCCCATTTAGAATTTATCTTGTTGTTTGGTGTAAGGCACAGATTCAACTTCATATGTCTCTAGAACATTTTCCCAAATGGCTGTCCGTGGTCCCAGCCCCACTTACTGAATATCCTTAAGGTACTGCCTCTTTCACATCTGAAGTCTGTGTGTACAAAGCTCACTCTCTGGAATTTCTATTCCGCCCCTTGGTTTGTCTGTGTGTTTTAGTTCCTCAAGTGTCAGAGCATCCTGTGGTGTTTTATGGAACAATTCTTTCTGCGTGGCTTGCCTTTTTCAGTTTTCCTTTCTTTCTGTTTTCAATTTTCAACATGAACTTTAGAATTGCCTATTAATTGGTATGTTGATTAGATTCTTTAAATTTGCACGTGAATTTAAGAAAGTTTCCACTGCTATGATGTTAAATGCTCCTTTTCAGCTTCATGGTGCACTTCTCTATTGATGAAGGCTGTTTGCCAGGCTATGGTGGAATTTTCAAGTTCTCTTTGTTTACATTTCTTATAAACTGCATTTCTACATGTTTTATCTCTGTTGATATTATAAATAGGCTTTTTCTTTTTAATACTTTAACTGGCTTTGTTTTATATCCATGACTGTTATCGACTTATGTGTATTAATTTTATTACTGTTTTTCTGAATTTTATTATGGTCTGGTTTATTATGGTAAAATCTTGGTTGGCCTATGGATTTTTTAGGTTACTACCCATATCGTGTGCATAAACATCTTGCTTTCACATTTTTATACTACTCTTTTATTATTAAAAAGAAACTAAAGATGGTTTCCACCTCTATAATATCAGTTATTATACCCATTAGAGAGAATCTTCACCTTCTATAGCAATTATTTACAAAAATCTCTGTACTATTCTGAAAACAAATTTATTTATAGCCCTACTTCTGATTTTAAGAAAGGTTAATTTATAGCCTAATCCTAAGACAGAGACAAATAATATAAGATGAATAATTCATAAAAATTTGCATTTCGATATGTGAATATTGATGATGAAAAATAACGTTTGCACCTATTTATAATGTTTATCTTTAAGAGTATCAAAATAATATTGCAACATATGTACCATTATTCTATATAGAGGGCAAGATTGAAACAAGTTAAAACTAAATAATTTGTGTGACCCGGGGAAAAGTAAAAATGCTAAACTTCTTTTTCAAAAAGCAGAAAACATGTGCAAATAAAGGTTTCACCTTCTTGGCATCCCCTCCAGCTGGAGAATTTAGTTGATTGCCCTTCCATTCCTATGGGACAGCTGCCTTAGTTTATGGAAAATAGATGATCCTAAAGAATCTGGTAATCTTTGTTCCAGGATGCACTAAGTACTTAAATTAAGTATGGATAAGAGGCCTATTGAACATGCTGTGGTCCTGCCAGTCCAGGTCCAGGTCTGCTGCTGCTATCACACACATACAACCCTGGCCTTCCCCGCGCCCAAGTCAGGTCCCTTTCCCCAAAGGGCAAAAGGGCTGCAGAGGTCTCAGGGTTGTCACACTCAGCCTCCAGGTGTGACAGGGAAATGACAGAAGAGGAGACCCTCCAAACTCCAAGCACATGCTTCATTTTTCCATGAGACTTTATTTACGAAACACAAATTCAAAGATAACATTGCTAACAGTTGCCAGATGGCATCCACAGAACATGAAGCATGGACTCTGGGCAGGGTGTCTTGTCAGACTGCAGAGGTCACTGCTCCCTGGAGCTCAGACCCAGGAAGTGGTTTACCAAGAGACTGGACCCCAGGACCATTCTGGAATCTTTGTCAAGGCATAATTTGATTCTGTTGTTGGCAATTAATGTGTGTTGGGTGGGAATGCTAGGTATCCCGAAAAGTACAGAAAAGGTCTTAATGATAAAAAAAAATTATACTATTTCCCCCACTGACTTTCAAATGTTCCTAGGAGTGTAGATTAGAAGCAGCTCATAAGTATGTAAGCCTAGAATATAACTGTGCTTAACATATAGATTCTAAATATATTTTTTGTAGTTTTAATACACTCTGAGTTTTCCAGGAAAGCAACTGCCAAGTCAATTGAGAGTGTTATTTAGCATTTTGGAAAATAGGATTTCCAATGACAGAGATCTTTATGGTGTGTGTATTATCAGCTTTCTTGGCTGTCACAACTGAGTTGATCATATAAATGTATTTATATAGATACAAGCATGCTTTTAAAATCTTGTATCAAGAAGACAAACATAATGAGAAGTGTATTGACAATGTTCCTTTGAATATTTTCTGTTTCATATTCTTCATAGCTTATTTATTATAATTATACATATATACATATTTATTTATTTATACACACATCTATGAATATGACTGCTAAGGTTTGGACACAAGGTGTCCCTGGGAGCTCTTGTGTCAATGCAGGGATGTTCAGAGTTGAAGTGATTAGACTATGAGAGCTGTAACCAAATCCGTCCCTTCTAGTTTGAATGGATTAACTGGGTGGTAACGGTGGTCAGGTGGGGCATAGCCAGAGGAAGTGGGTCACTTGTGGGTAGGTCCTGAAAGGTCATATCCTCCCTGCAGTCCACTTGTCTTTCTCCCTCTGATTCCTGGCTGACATGAGCTATACTTCCCTCCATCACGTTCTTGCACAATGCTGTTCTGCCTCCTCTAGGACCCAGAGCAATGAGGTCAGCTGACTGACCATGGACGGAATCTCTGAAGCCATAAACTTTTCCTCCTCTAAATTGTTCTCTTCAGGTATTTTGGTCACAGCCACATAAAGCTGGCTGACACCATGAGTTTTTCATTTGGCCTTCTAATGGGATTATATCCACGTATGTGCATATAGAATACAAGCTATTTTTGAAATTAATTATATATTTTTTTCCTTTATTTCCACTCTTTATTACAGTGTGGGTAATAATACTGACTGATGTTTTCATTTGAAATTTTATGTGGAGGTAGATTTTGACCTTGAATTTCATTCCTGGGTAGGGATGATGGCCACTCCCAGATTATCTTTGTGTTATTCCTGACTTTAGTAGGACGGCTTCTCATGTTTTCCCATTGGCCATGGGCTGACTTTTGGGATGAGGTAGATACATTGATTCCTATTATTAGGTAACATTTTTAAAATCAAGAGTGGATATTGTCCAAAACCTTTTTACCATCTATGGAGATGACAATAGGATTTGGTATGCTGCCTAAACTACATTAACAAATTTCGTAATATTGAATCATTCCTGTTTTCTGATGTATATTCCCTTAGGCATCTTAGGAGCTGGGAACTCCATCATGAGTGAAAATCAATGCACTAGTGGAAGCTGGGAAATTAGGATGCTAGTTGGGGTGCAAGTTCATTCACTGTGTAAGGCCCCGATTCCTGCACACTAGCCTCCAGAATGCAAGTCATACTGTGGCTTGGTAAGTGTATACACATCTTCCAGTCCCAAGAGTTGGTTGTTATATCCAAAAAATGTTCTACAGGTTAAGTACATATTCTAAGATAACAGCAGGAAAATTCTGCTGAAAAAGAAAAACATCGGGAGATGTTTCTGTATACAGGAAAAATAAAAGGAGGTAGAGAAATAGTATCCACTCTAATAACTCAGCACAGTCGGAGGCATATCTTCTTCCATCCTTGGCATAGGGTAGGGGGTGAACAGTGTGGCCATTAATCCAGCTATGGGGTATGAATGGTATGTTTCCATACAGCTTTTCCCGGCAAAATTTGGTTCACACTAACAGCAGGCTCTGAATAGATACTGTCACTGTTCCCACGCTACCCATCCAGCTTCTGAGGTTCAAGGCTTTAGTGAGGTCAAGAATCTTGTTAATAAAAGGCAGAGATAAGGTGAAACCCTGTCCAGATGCCTTCACTCATCTGGACTATTTCCACAGTCTCCCCTGACCCCTTGGTACCACTCATGCTTTTTAAGAAATTCTGATTTTTTTTCTTTTAATTATGACATTGCTCCTTTCCTGTTTCCCTGACGGTTCCCTGGTGTAGATCAGTCATGCCATCTAGGGCAGAATACTTCCTAAGTGATACTGCATCATCACAGGCACATGGTCACAGAGTTTGTTATGGCTTAGATATTAATTGTCCCCCAAAGGCTTGTGTATGGACAATGTCAGAAGGTTTAGAGGTAAAATGATGGGTTGTGAGAGCCTTAACTCAATCAGTGAATTCATCCCCTGATATATGTGGATTAGCTGGGTGGTAATTGTAGGCAGGGAGGTTGTGGCTGTAGAGAGTGGGTCACGAACTGTGCCTTTGGGGTATATATTTTGTGTGTGGTGAGGGGATAGTGCGCTCTCTCTCTCTCTCTCTCTCTCTCTCTCTCTCTCTCTCTCTCTCCTCTCTCTCTCTTTCTCTCTCTCCATATATATATAGTCTGTTTCCACCACGATGTTCTGCCTCACTTCAGGCACCAAGGAATGGAATTGCCCATCTGTGGACCAAGAACTCTGAAACTGAGAGCCCCCAAATAAACTTTTCCTCCTCTAAAATGGTTCTCTAAAGGTCTTTTGATCACAGCAGCAAAAAAAGTCGACTAAAACGCAGTTAAACTTTAAAATAACATGATCTTTAAAAGGAAGGTGGAAGGAACTCCAGGCCCCCTTTTTGAAATAACAAGTTCCGCTACCTGGCTTCCTCAAAATCTGTCCAAGTTCCTCTGAATCAAGTTTTATTCTGCCGTATGTTCACTGCCTTCCTCCTCCTCGGCTTTCCAGTCTCATCTCTCAGGGGCTCTTTATTCCCTGGGCTCTTTGCTCCAATCTGACAAGACAATGTGCTTCCAGTTTCTACCTTTTCCTCCGTTACCTCCACTGCTGCAGGATTTCTCTTCTGGGGTCCATTGCTCCCTGCCCCAAGATAGGCTGATTCTTATCTCCTGTACCAGTGCCCCTCCCTAGCACCCTTCCTATCTACGATAGATGGATGTGACCACCCATGGTCTCTGGATACTTGATTGCCTTTCTTAATTTCTATGATCATCTTCCCTGCTAGACCTTCTTTGAGCCTAAGTAACATGCACAATTTATCTTCATAATTTGGCGCCTAAGAGTCCAATACATGAGTGTATTGATTAATGAGCCAATAAACACATAGATGCCAATAATACACTTCCTTCTTTGGCTGAAGGCAGCTTTTCTTTATTTAATGACAATGGAGGGTGATTGGGTCAATTGCCCTGGATGACAAACCATCACTGTGGCCGAAAAGAAGGAACCACCATGAACCAGTCAGTTCAGTTGTTTATTATATAAAGTCAGCTGGAGTTATAATTACTGCTCTCAAATAATTTCATGGTTTCTGTATTTTTGCATGGAGTGATAAAGCGTTTGTATTGATTTAAGAACGCTCATCATGTTTGTAGTACCAACATTCTTCTCTGGAAATACCATTGCAATGGACACTTGATTAGTGGGAAATGCTTCTGTTATGTTTTAAGTGCATCCAAGCTTTGTTTTTTAAATTAGGCATTTATCTTCCTTTATCCTATTGCAAGCTTCAAATAATATGGTCCCACACAACAAGTGGAATTCTTATAATAAGGACTTCATGAATTCATATGCATAGAATTTATTGACTGGCACAACTAATTGTCAAAACTCAAAAGTGGTTTAAGATAGAAAACACACTGGAATACATTAGAACTGTTTACTTTGGCCAACTGTGTTTCGTTTGTCTTTTCCAATACAGGCCGAGTCCACTCACTCCAACAGGCATTTATTCAACACTAATTAGGCCCAATGTGCTAGGCACTGGGCCATGCTCCAGAGACACAGAATCAGAATCAGTCATGTTCTTTCCCCTAGAGGACTTCACACTCTATTGAAAGGCAACTCATGTAAACCCATCATATATTCATCCAGTTCCTAGTGGTTCCTCTATCCATCCTGTGGTTATTCTAATTAGATTTCCCTCTCCTCTCCACCCAGTCATCCACCATTTGGCACACTCATGAGATACTGACTAGTTCTCGCTGCTGGAACTAAGATGGCTTGGAATTTACCACTTCTTCCGTTTTGCATCCTCAGTGCTGAGAAGCACACATTTGGCACAACAAATCGTTGGACAGATAGAGGGCTGGAAGGACAGATGAGGGCAGCCTGTGCTAAGTTTGAATGATGGTAAAGTCTGCTGGGCAGAAAAAGGGAAAAATGGGAGACAGATGCAGAGCCTCCCTCATTTTTAAATTAATTCCTAGAATCCTTAGGTGTAGACACAGCTTTAAAGACTATAACTGCAAAGTTGTTGTATAAGGAGGTTCTCTGCTTCTTCCAGGGAGTCTGGCATGCCTCCACACCATTTGGGACAATTTCCGGACTGTAGCACACTTCTTAGACATTTCTTTTTTAAATCTTCCAATTGATACATAAAGATTGTTCAAGTTTATGGGATGCAGTGTGATGTTTCAATACAGGTACACATTGTGTCATTATCAAATTAGGGTAATTAGCATACTGTCACCTCATTTATTATTTATTTACTATGACAACATTCAAAGTCTTCTCTTCTAGTTATTTTAAAATATACATTATTAACCACAGCCATCCCACCGTGCAGTAGACCACTAGCCACCAGTCCTTCCCATCTTCTGTGATTTTAAATCCATCACCCAATCTTTCCATGAGCTGGGGAATCTCTGTTCTTTGAGGTTTGATTTAAATTTTGGAAACAGATCAAAGACACTTCACTCAGAAACTGTTTGTTACTCCATTCTTAATTCTTAGATTAGTGCCTAGAAGAGAGGATGTGCTTTAAAATGATCAATATGTGAAAATATTCTTTTACTTTGCAAATGAGCATGGCTAAATATATTTATGGTTTTTTGTCTCATGTGACTCATAGACTAGAGTGGAAGTATATTTCGATGGAAAATACTGAAAGTGTTTAGGGAAATGTAATGAAATGTATTTGAATAAGGCCACAGCCATGGAATCACTGAATCCTGCAGGAACACTCTTGATATGATAATTAAAGATATACGAATCTTCATATACTATATTTTTATTTAAACAGACATTTACTATCTTGACTTATATACTTAGCAGTGCTGGTACCCTCAGGCATTCAAGCAGGCCAGGCAAGTGCTCTATCACTGAGCTATAGCCCCAGCCTTTCCATATCTATTTTTTTTTAAACCAAGGATTGAACTCAGGGGTGCTCAACCACTAAGCTATATCCCTAATCCTTTTTTTATTTTGAGACAGGGTCTTGCTAAGTTGCTTAGGGCTTTGTTAAGTTGCTGAGACTGGCCTTGAACTTGTGATCCTCCTGCTCAGCCCCCCTGAGTCACTAGGATTTTTAAGTAAACAAATGAATTAACTCTGCACCAGAACCCTAAATGGGGGTCTGGAATATTTCTGAGGATTCAGGTAGGGCTAGAGTAGCCATGGTACATTTTTCTGAAAATAATTTTGTTGTATCAGATTTTTAAAAGTTGGAGTCTTTATTTAGAAGTTTCTGCAATGTGGTAGTGAGGACTCAAGAGATTTTTCTGGTAACAATGCTTTTGTGAATACCTGCATAGAGTTTTCTTTTTCTCCATCCAGGGAAAATATATAAGCACCTTTCTTTTTACTTATTTATTTTTATTTGTTCTAATATTATTAGTATATATATATAACATTAGTATATATTAGTATATATATATTATTAGTTATATATAACAGTAGAATGCATTTTGACACATCATACATAAACGGAGTACAACTTCTCATTGTTCTGGTTGAACATGATGTAGAGTTACAGAGGTACAAGCATCTTTCTTGATAGGATAGAGACAACCAAGCCCACATTTCTGGGTGAGGAGGACGGTCATTTTTTAGGCTTCATTGCTGCTGGTACGGGATGCGCATAATGAAGTATTCAGAGTCCTCGTTTTTGTCTATCTTTCTCCTCAAACCTATGTCTAATGCATTAGTAATTCTGTTGACACCAGCTTAAAAATACATCAGACCACCTTAGCTTTAGAATGTCCAATCCATCAACTTCTCTATTTTGACTAGGAGTTTGAAAAGCATTATTCTTCTCTAGACTGAGAAATTTATATATTTTTTTCTTTTTAAACTTTATTTCATGACCTGCTGTCATGTTTTTATTAATAACCTTCATTCCTTCTTGCTATTTACTTTCTTGGAACATCTGTTAATGGGCATCTCTGTTTAGTAGATACCTAATCAATGACTCTTCCCATATTTTTTTTTCAAATATTTTCCTCGCATTAATATTTTAAGGAACTTTAAAAAAGATATTTGGATTTTTTACATTTATTTAAAGCCAGTTTCTCCCTCTCCATTTGTTACAGTGAGAAAAAATATAGGATATGATGTTTTCCCCAATGCACAAAAGATTGGAAAGATTGAATAACTTTGAAACTTGGGCTCCTCCGTCTGTGAGGACATACTTGGTGAATTTTCTCAGATCTAATCATAGTGCTTTCTCTCATTACATATCTCTTGTTTGAAAAATATAATATTTTTTATGCTGAGATTACTTGATATATTCTATATTGAAATTACTTGATGGCTGTTTCAGTGAAGCAAAATATTTGTTTCACTCTTTGCTGCTGTGAACCTGCCCCTTAGATTTCCTTGTCCCTGCTTCCTATGTAGCCAAGTGTCTAACCACTGTCAAATATGTACCTCCTAAAAAATAATTCATGGCACTCCACGAAGTCTGTGCATTGATCAGAAATGACTGTTGTGTTGGTCTAGCACCTCGGTGTTGTTGGATCCATTTCTGTACCCTGACTCATGACTAATCTGTGTCCACAGGATCTTCAGAAGTTAGTCAAAGTTTGAGACTGGGGGGGAAAAGCAAGAGCCATGTGGATAGGTGTGGGGAGAATTCCTGTGCTTTCTGTGCCCTTCAGACAGAAAGAATAAGCCAATTGTGCCAGTCGGCTCTCCGTTACTGTAACCCTGGCACAATCCTCTTACAATGAGGAAAGGCTTATTCTGGGTCACGGTTTTGGGGGTCTTAGTTAGTGGTCAGTGGGCCCCCTGCCTGTGGGCTGTGCTGAGGCAGCACATCACGGTGGGAAGACAAAGGAGGAAAGGAGAGGGCTGAGGTCCCACTATCCCCTCCAAGGCCACGCCCCCTTGACCTAAGACCTCCCACTAGGCCCCACCTCTTAAAGGCTCCACCACCTCCCAGTCATCCACAGGCTGGGGATCAAGCCTTTAACACACGTCCCTGGGGGTAGAAACGAGGATCCTGGTGATTATGAGCAATAATTACTTCCTTCTAGTACAAGGAGAGCTTCTATGCACTGGAGGGCCATTCCTGGGTGTTCTCCAGGGGTGCAGGCCCTGACTTCAGGTGTTCCGTTTCCCGTTTGGCTGGCAACAGATTCTAGCATGTAGGCCATGTTCCATCAGTATTCGTGAAATGATGATGACATGTATTAAAGTCATTTTTTGAAGAAGGAAAGATTGAAAAAGTGTAAAATCTGTTAAAGGAAAATGACACAGGAGCCACTATGGGGGAGGGATTCTTGGAAGGAGCCTGTGTGCCATGAAGGAAGAAGACAGGGTGGTAGGAGCAGGGAGAGAAAGAAGGGACTTGTTTTATTGATGCATCAAAGACCGACACATTTGATTTGAAACGGAAGACAACTTGACAGATGATTATGATAGGCACCAGGGGAATGCCATGAGTTCCCAGAAGGACCGGTTGGTAAAACACAGATGAAGAGTCCTGCTCAGTCTAGGCTCGGCCTCTCCCTGGTCCCCCCTGTCCTCCAGCTAGGAGTCCCCTCCGTGTGGACTCGGACCCTCACTGTCAGCCTTGGGGGTAACTCAGACTCTTTGGGGGGAAGTTCCACTTTCCCTCCAACTTCTCCCTGTGCCTACCTTTCCTCCGGTCTCACCCACTTTCTCCAGCTGTAGAGGAGGCCCCCTCCCGAGGGTAGGTTCTGCATGGCCCCTACTTTGCTGTCTCAGGCACAATCAATAGCTGCAATCTCACCTCCCTCTGCTCCTCTGGTCCCAGCTTCACGGGGTGGAACTGTGAAACTCCTGGCTCAGCTTTGCTCTTTCCCAGTTTTTAGTGCATCTCAGATGATTTTTTACCATTCAGGTCTGTCAAGTTTTTGGCCCTTAGTTTTTTTCCCTTTATCTCCTAAGTAACTCTCCCTGTCAATTCTTTGAACCCTATAAGGCACAACTATAGCAGAATTGAATGCAGAAATCTGTGGTGTTAGGTGTTCGTAGCCTCACCTGTCCTGGGAAGAACCACCTGGTAGATGGATGGCAGCACAGCAACCTGTCAGAGTCCTTCACCCTCAGTGTGCAAGTCCAGCAACAGCGGCTGGAGAGAGGTGAATTCTGGAAAAAAAGTGAGGTTCTGGGACTTAGAAAAGACAGACAGGTCTCACAAACCAGAAAGATGGGGAGGTGGTAGTGGTAGGCACTAAGGCCACTGCCGCTGTGGAGAGGCCAACACATGTCCAGATGGTGACAACCTGATGACAACACTGCATTCTCATGTGGTATGAAACAAAAGTTTTAGGAGTCTATTGTTTTGGACTGATCTCCTGTCCTGGGCTCCAACAGACCAAGCTAAATATTCAGGTGGAGTCACCCTCACTCAACTTCCACTTCCCACGCTGAAACTCAGCTGATTACCTGAATGCATTTCCAAGAAACAGGATTAGAGACAGCAGCCCGTTTCCCCAAATAAGCCTGTTTCAATCAGTACAATAATGAAGCTCCTTCTGTTTCACTTCTCACACAAAAGAAGTATGAAAATAAACCTGTTGTAAACTAATCAGTTATTTCTCTGTTGTCTGTCTTCTTGACCCTACCTTACGAGGAAAATAACTTTGAGATGACCCACATATCTGCCTTAATTTTTTTAAAAAAATATTTATTTATTTTTTAGTTGCAGGCGGACACAATATCTTTATTTATTTATTTTATGTGGTGCTGAGGATCCAACCCAGGGTCTCTCACATGCTAGGTGAGCACTCTACCACTGAGCCACCACCCCAGCCCTCCGCCTTCAATTTTTGTGTCTGTTTTCTTTAAGCCCTTTTCTGTCCATAAAACCAATCTCTTCTGCACAACTCTTTGAGACATCTATTCTATGTTCGTGGAATGGAGTGTTGCCTGATGCTAGACTCTAAAATAAAGTCAATTATCTAAGATCTATAACCTAAATTGCCATTTTGTGTTTGTCAGAGTAACCTTTGTTCAGGACTCCTCCAGAAATATTAATTATACTCTTAGGTAGACTTTAAAGTAAATGGATGATTTGAGAAAATACTAACTTTTAAAACCCAGGCTTTCTTAAGAGTGTAAATATACAAGAGTTTACAAAAATTAAATAGAAGGATTAGGATTTTTATAAGACTCTGTGGCTCAGAGTGGGAGGGTAGACGAAACTAATTAAGTCGAGATTTTCAAGGAATGTTGGGCCTCAGCTGACACCTGGGCTACACAAACATTTGGTTTTACCAAGAACTCAGGGATCCCAGCTCTCTTCGAGCACCAGAATTTCCAGAGGGAGGTAGAGTTTCGTGTGTAATTTTCTGTGTGTCAAAATAAACTCTAGGGCTTAAGTTTCGAACAGACACAGGGGTCCTTTCAACAACGTGGTCTCAGTCTCTTATTGGCTGTAAAATAAATTTCATGGGTCATTTAAGCAAGTAATAGAATCAAATAGCAAATATTGGTGAGCACCACCTATAGCAAGATTAAGTATTGTTAAATAAGGTTTTGTTTTTTTCACATCTCCCTGTTATGTATGTTTGTATGTGGGCACGTCTTATATTTATGAACACTTTTTTTTTTTTTTTTGGTCAAAATGCCAATAATGGCTAAAGGAGATAACAAAGTTTAACGATACCATCAAAAAGTGATTTTCCGATCTATAAGAATAAATTTGAATTTTAAAATATAATATACTCAATTTGCTTACAAACAGTTTAGTAGTTACAGGTTTAAAGCTATGAATAATAATGCGTGAACAATAGACAGACCTCAAAATATCTCACCCCACAATATGTATTTCTGTGGCATATTTCAAGATAGCTAGTCTGAGGAACTGCAAATGGGATTAACTCTGAAAAGCTGCCTGTGTAAAGCAAATTTACATCTATAAAGAAATTCACAATAAAAAAGCCAGCCAATGAAAATAGGCTTTTCTCTCTAATATCCCATTTCTGCCTAGGAAAGATCTTTCCACAGGAGGAAGCCATGGGGGATCTGACCCTGACCATGATAGGTAACAACAGATGTGCTGGTGGAAACAGAAGGTTCAATGGATAATATAGACTGAGCCTATTGTGCTGACCCCACAGGCTTTCTTTTGAAGAGTGATTTGCCTGAAGGCACCATGGCCCTCCCTGGCTAAATTCAAAAGGTCATGCTGCCTTCCTTAGCAAATGTCCTTTTATCTACAGGTGAAAGGCTCCTCCTCCCAATAATAAACTTACCCTGGAAGGCAGGGTGATGGGAAGATGCACTTTGTGGCCTTTACACAGACAATATTCCAGGACTCTGGGAGACAGGATCATTAGAAGCCAATCCCCCACCCATAAAATCTGTAAGAACCAATTCCAATGAGAAAGAGTCAACGTGGGCCAAGGTGACCCAGAGTTGCCTTGGATCTTCATCTTATCCTGATGATAATGAAACCTCCCTTCTCTGAGGTAAGACCATGCATAGTACAGCATTGAATGTCCGATATAATCCTGCTGTCAATCAAAAGCCAAGAGGTACACACTCTGGAAAAACCCCCCAATAAAACAGGAGAGTAGGAGGGGCACATTGTCCCTCTTTTCTCTGAAAAGACCCACAAATTCTCACTTTCGCCCGTGAGAGTGTTCAGTTTTCCCCTTTTCCTATCCCTTCTAATAAACTCACGCCTGCTACTCTGATTTGTCTGAAATGCTTCTGGTGACCATGGACCTCTAGTTCCATGAGCTCCGTGGTCTCTTTGGCTTCACAGATGACCTGGCTCTGCAACCATCCAGACAAAGATGACCAAGTTGTCTACCATCTGGAAGACGTCATCACCATAACCAGACAGCCCTTGCTCACTGCACAAGGCTCTTTCCTTCAGGATTCCCAGGGCTGCCGCCACCCCTTCCCCCAGACACCCCAGGCTCTTTTCCACTGTTCAGTTCTACGTAGATTTCAGCACCATCTTTTCTTCCTTGAAGTCTCCTGTTTTCTGTGTGGCTCCAGTGTTTCTGCATGCCAATAAATTGTCATGGTTTTATCTCTGTTAATCTGCCTATTTTCAATATACCTAATAGACCAAAGTTGTTGAACATTCAGAGGGAAAATTAAAAAATGCAAACTTCCCCACATTAGACTGCTCCTGAATTCATTGCTCTATCTATTTGTAACACTGAAAAAACAAACTTTAATTGAAATTAGGGCAATATATTTTGGGGTATCATTTTATCTAGTAGGTAATTCTTTTTTCTTCCTTTTTCATATGATTTGTGATATATATAAACTAATTAATAGAATGTGACTGCCCAGAACAAAAGCAAATCACATCCAGATAACTGGGCTGCTCTAGAATGCAGAATTATAATACAAGGTTTTTTCTACCTTAAGGTAACAGATTCAGACTTTGTACTTTGATGTCACTCAGTCACAGGCTGCAGATTATCCTCAGAGGAATGATCTGCTGGTGAAAGGTGGGGAGTGACTTTCCATGTCACTCAAACAGAGGGGATCCTGTTTGGCCAAGCACAATTCTAAGAAGTGGAATCAGAGGGCATCTTTGATCTCTTTAGAGCCAGAACTTTCAGTGGAATATGTGTGCTGGTTGGGTAAAGGAGACTGGATCAGGCACCAGTGGTCTCTGCCTCTGATTTCATCTTAACGCACCTTAATTGAGAGTCTTCCTCTCTTCCTGTTTACTCGCCTCTGTACCAGCTCCACTTCTTATACAAGGCACAATCTGCTCCTCTGGATGGCATGTGAGAGCTAACTAATCATGTGCAGAATTATGGTGCCTGTTGATGAGGTGTTATATTTTAATTAATACAGTCCATATGTTCATTAACCTTTGGCAATCATACCTCACCAGTGACTTGTATTATGAACACCAATTTTGTTCCTGTGTGATACAATGAAGCAATATTTGTTCTGTTTTTCATTTCTAGCATTATTTTTTGGACTCATGGGCAGGTCATGTCATCTTCCCCTGTTAAATTTCATCTTGTCAGATTTTGCCTATCGTTTTATCCTGAGAGCCCTGGTTCAATCAACCAATGCATTACTATCCTGTTGAGACTTTAAAAACCCAGCAATGTCATGATCGTGTCTCTAAATTTTAATCCAGGCCCTTCAGCTTGTCTATAGAAACTTCTTTCCAGATTGACATCAGTCCCACAATCACCTTAATCATTTTATGGTTGCAAAGCCAACTGCAGTTCACCTGATACTGTCACTCAGCTCATGTACCTCAATTTGCTCTTAAAATAACATAAAAGACTACATCACACTAAATATGGAATTAGTATTGTATGATGCCCACAGCATTTCTACAACCTAGTAGTTTAGAAATCTTGTTAAAATGAAACAGTGTTAGTATGCTATGATTTGCTTTGAATCTTGGTGATATTCTTTCCTGTTCTCCATACTCAAAATGTCCTGGCTAAAAAAAGCTAACTTAGTTATAGTTCTCATTCACTCTCCTCTCTACCTTTGAAGACAGAACTGTTGTCTACCCATTGGCAGCTGTTCTGAATCTCTCCATTCTTGGACTTTCATTAAAGATCATTGATAATGACTCAGTGAATTCATTCACAATTTCCTGAATGACTGGCATATGATCCATTTTGGGCATAAGACATCAATTCATTCAGCAATACTTGATACTATTACATGTGTGTGCACACACACATACAAACACACACACAACTATTTATCTTATCCTTCAATTCCCTCTTATAAATAATTATTGCATTTTCTTTACATAGGAGGAAAAAATAACCATGTACTGTTACTGGTAGCCTATTCCAGATACCTTGCCTGGATCCCAGTGGCTGGGTTTGGCTGCCTGCCCAGATAAGAAATAGGTAAAAGATAGAAAAAGGAAAACTGAACTTTCTGCAGTTTGATCAAACTGGGAAGAAGGAGCTAGATCACTCTGTGCAAGAAACAGTTACAATTTATAAAAACAAAAACCAGGTGATATACACATGAAGAATTATTTGGCTTGAAGAAGGGACAAAAATGGGGAAAAAGCAGTAAATACACAAAGGTAGATTCATAGCCTGTGCTAGACAGGCAGGGGCAGCGGGTAATTTCCCTCTTTGCTTTCTTAGGCCATGGGAGAAAGAACTTTACTTTCCATGTTCAGCATGAGAAAGTTATTCTCATTTTCAGGGGGGCCTCAAATCTCTTTGTTCACTACTTTCCTAAGTTCTTAACTCTGATACTTATATCAAAAATCATTTAACCAAGAAAAAATATAAAATTTTTAACATGCATATTTTATATACACATGGATGATACTCAGGAACATGGTTAAATTTCAAAGAGGTTAAATTAGAACATCAGCTTATATGATATCTTTAAATAAAACAGAAAAGAAAGAGTGGGGGAAAGGATGTTATAGAAAATGACTAGGAACAGCACCATAAATAAGAGTAATGTTTGTTCTGTAGTTTTAAGTCAGTGTTTTCTCCAAAGAAAGGGGTCTGTGATTTAATACTTTTCTCTCCATGGCATAAGGTGAGTGATACCCCCACAAATGAAGATTTCCTTGATAGGTGTTTATTTCCCTTATTAAAATATAACTTCCACTCCTTTTGGAGCTTCTTTGATCTCTGCTTCTTCTTCAAATTATCAGATCAAAATAATCTTTATGCACAAGGGGTATATTGGGGGCAGCATATTCTGATCTCTAGCATCTTCAATCTCCGAGTCATGTTCAGCAATGAAGCTAGTAACAAGATAGTAAGATCCAGTTTTCCCTTACCATCGATCAGACTGTTTTAACAGTGAGATATCTGGTTGATCTGTAGCAAAGGACTGTGACAGGGCCACACAAAGACACCAGAACTGTGGCACCAGGTTTTGCAAATCAAAGAGCTTTATTGTGAGACCAACCTGCAAAAAAAGAATAGGACTCTGGACTCAACATAGAAAAATAGTTCAACTCTGCCTCAATCAGCTGGGATGGGGAAATTTATAGGAAGGGAGGAAAGAGAATCTGCTGGGTGATTAGATGGAAAGGAGGAGAAGATTTGGGGTTCCTTTGTACAGGATTACATGATCATCATGTCTCTTTATAGGTGGTGACATGATAATCCTGTTATATATATAATTTAGTAAAAAAAGTCATAAAAATAAGTAGCATACCTAATAATGTAGTTGATTTGCATTTTGGTCATATTTCCACATTAATCTGGTTGTCCATAACAGCTCAAGAATTAGCAATGGTTTAAAGACATACTTTTAGGGTTAAGGATATAGCTAAGTTGGTAGCATGATTACCTCACATGCACAAAGCCCTGGGTTCAATCCCTAGCACCCCCCCCCAAAAAAGACACACTTTTGATTAGCATTGCACGAGAAAACTTACTAGAAAATTTAAAATAATTCACTTACAATTTTTGCTTCTTAAATCATTCAACCAATAATTAAATATTATTACAAACTATTTATTTACCACTAATAAATAGTTTGTAAAATAATTAAGTAATAAAATATGACATGATATTTTTCTTTTTTTTTTTTTTTTTTGTGGTCCTGGGGATTGAACCCAGGGCTTTGTGCATGCAAGGCAAGCACTCTACCAACTGAGCTACATCCCCAGCCCATATTTTTCTTTCTTTAGCCAGATACCATGGGTATGAATTTTATTACTGCAATTCTAGGTTTGCTTATGATTGTTACATAGATAGAGTTGCCACATAAAATAAAAATATAGGACATCCAGTTAAATTTGAATTTCCATGAAACACCAAATACAGTAACAGGTTCACTTCATGCTTTGACTATAAAATTTGCTGCTTCGCCCTGGTGGCTTATTATTTATCTAGTCCTAGGGATTAAACCCAGGAGCATTGCACCACCAAGCCACATGCCTGGCCCTTTTTATTTTTATTTTTTATTTATAGACAGGGTCTTTCTAAGTTGGTTAGGGTCTTACTAAGTTGCTGAGGCTGCTCTTGAACCTCCCAACCTCTTGCCTCAGACCCCCAAACCACTGGGATCACAGGCTTAGGCCACTGTAGCCAGCTGATGGCTTATTTTAAAACTGACCCCCCCCTTCCCTTCTCCATCCACATGGAAAACAAGATTAATATTCTTCTTGTCCTAAGTGAAGTTATCTGCCCTTCCACTGACTGTACACAAGAGTAAAGAAACTCCAGGCCTGGAAACTAGAACATCTCCTTTGAGGATATAAGTTAGACATTAATTACATCCAGTGATAATGCTACTTGGAAAACAGCCCTTGAATTTCCCTTTCTAAAGCCCTCTGTTCCCCTGGAAGTCAGACTGGCCGCCTCTGTAATGGGAATCCTTTGTCTTTCGCCTTTGCTAGGAAAGCATTAAAACTCATTTTACCTTTTTTTTTTTTTTCAAAACTGTGTCCTTGATATTGGATTGGCACTGGGAACAAGAACTGAGCTTTTGATGTCAATATTAACTTGTATAGCTAAACCTGTACACGAATATAAATTAATCCTGCAGAATTGATTCGTTACAATATCACAGTGGCCAATGGCCCCTAAAATATCTTTTTCTTCCCAAATCTCTGAATTTAGTTTCCTGGATGGACAAGAAATGTTAGTTAGTTGGTAATGATGGTTAAATTTTGAAAACTATCATGAGGAGGAATTTACTATTTTATATCCATTAATCTTAATATGTCAGGTAACCAAAGAGCTCCTTTTTCAATATTATTCAAGCATGAAATGACAAAGCTGAGAGTTGAAGCAAATAACGTTTTTGATTGCATAATGAATTCGGGGCATATTATTAATAACCATTTTACCTACATTAATTATAGAAGCTTTATTTCTTCTTCTGGGCTTCAAAATAGATAATGGGTTCTAAAGGTTTTTTTCTCTCTCTCAATTTAAAAATGCATTTGAATGAAATATGGAACATAGAAATCTGAGCATAACTTAAACTAATGGATTCAGTCAATCATAATGGAGAGTAAGTAGAAATGAAGAGATTTTAAGTAACTTATTTATATTTACTTATTTAAAAACATTTACTGTCCGATAAACCATAACATATATTTTATTTAAAGCTTATAAGAATGGACAGAATGTAAATAACAGTGCCTTAGATTGAAACCCGCCGTGTCCTCTGTACAACCCAAGCTTGAGCTAGACTCCTCCCCTTTCCTTTCCTTCAGCTTGGAGCCACAGCTGTGTTGGGTGTTGCTATTGGCACTGGCCACAAGTCTTCATTTCCTTTCTCAATCCCCTATATATTATCCCAATAAGTTTCTCAGTACATGCATGGTGTGCTCATGTTTTCCATCTTTCTCTGTATCTTCAAATTCGTTTTGAATCTATTCTTGGATAATAAATAACATTCTCATGGCAATCTTCTAGACTAGAAATCTGGGGACACATGACCAGTCTTTGCATTAGCAAAGAAAACCAAAGCCCCAAATATCTAACTTTATTCAAACACCACAAAACCCAGTTATTTGCTAGTTATTTATTGATAGGTGCTGGGGATTGAACTTAGGGGCTCTTGACTACGAGATACATACTCAGTCCCCCTTTTATTTTTTTAATTTTTATTTTTTAAATTTTGAGGCAAGGATCTCTCTAAACGCTTCAGGTGGCTTTGAAATTTTGAAACTCCTGCCTCAGCCTCTCAGGTAGCTAGGAATACAGCCATGCACCATCACACCAGGATTTACCTCTCCCACATCAAGAAATAAAATAACTAGCTGGGGATGGTGGTACACACCTGTAATCCCAGACTCTCGGGTGGCTCAGGCAGGAGGATCATGAATTCAAAGCCAGCCTCAGCAATTTAGCAAGGTCCTAAGCAACTCAGTGAGATCTTGTTTCTAAATAAAATATAAAATATGTTAGCATTGCATATCAGAGAAAATATTTGGCCTTTGTTTTTTGGGGTTTATCTTATTTCACTTAGCATGACAGTCTCCAGTTCCATCCATTTACCAGTGAGTGCCATAATTTCATTCTTTTTTTTTTTTTTTTTTTCGAGAGAGAGAGAGAGAGAGAGAGAGAGAGAGAGAGAGAGAGAATGTTTAAATGCTTTATTTTTCAGTTTTCGGTGGACACAACATCTTTATTTTATTTGTGTGTGGTGCTGAGGATTGAACCCAGCGCCCCGCGCACGCCAGGCGAGCATGCTACTGCTTGAGCCACATCCCCAGCCCTTAATTTCATTCTTATTCATGACTGAATAATATTCCATTGTGTATATATACTACATTTTCCTTATCCATTCATCTGTTGAAGGTTGGTTCCATAGTTTAAATATTGTGAATTGAACTGCTAAAACATTGATGGGCTGTGTCACTGTAGTATACTGATTTTAAGTCCTTTGGGTATAAACTGAGGAGTGGGATAGCTGGGTCAAATGGTGCTTCCATTCCAAATTTTCTGAGGAATCTCCATACTGCTTTCCTGAGTGGTTGCACCAATTTGCAGTTCCACCAGCAATGTATGAGTGGACCTTTTCCCCCAACATCCTTGCCAGCATTTACTGTTACTTGTACTGATAACTGCCATTCTGATTGGAGTGAGATGAAATTGCAGTGTTCTTTTAATTTGCATTTCTCTAACTGCTATAGATGTTGAACATGTTTTCAGGTATTTGTTGACCTATCATATTTCTTCTTCTGTGAAGTGCCTGTTCAGTTTGTCCATTTATTCACTGAGTTATTTGTGTTTTGGTGTTGAGTTTTTTGAGTTCTTTATATATCCTGGAGATTAAGGCCCTATCTAAGGTGCAGGTGGCAAAGATATTTTCCCATTCTGCAAACTCACAAGAAGGAGGATGGCAGGTTAGGAAAGAATAGAAGTACTTTGGATTAGACAAAGGGGAATGAAGGGAAGGGAAGGGGAATGGGAATAGGAAAGACAGTAGAATGAATCAGACGTTTTTATCCTATGTGCATATATGATTACACAACCATTGTAAGTCTACATCATGTACAACCAGAAGAATGAGAAGTTTTATTCCATATATGTATAATATGTCAAAATACACTCTACTAACATATAAAAAAACAAACAATGGAGCTATGGACATTTTGTGCATGTCATATTGGCAGACTTGCAAGAGGTTCATTGAGACATAAATAATAGCAAATTTCTGAGCCATTCATTTTGCATATCTTCACATTTAAGACAAAATGCCAAATTAATTTCCAAAATGTTTGATCCAATTTACACTATCAACAACAGAGAATGAATTCCCATTTTTCTGCTCTCTTGTCATTACAAAATGTTTTCTGGTTTTAAGAAATTTGCCATTTTGGCAAGGTATAAAATTATATTTCATAATTTCAATGTACATTTGGCTCATTATTAATAAAATTAGTCATTGTATCATTTGTTAAAAAAACAAAAAAGGAGCTGGAGATGTTTCTCAGTGGTAGAGTACACCTACACTCGTGGTCACTGGGCCCCTTGTTGGCCTTCTCCCCCTTCCCTCCAGCCCACGCCGTCTTTCCTTTCTCCCTGGGGTCATCCCCCCCCTTTTTTTGAGGGATGTTATTTTCCACATCCTTCAAAGAATTAAAATCAAGAGAATCTTTCGGAGCTACCCCTGATAATATCACGTTTGCCTTCTTTCACTCATTCTTGATCAGTCCTTTCAGGGGCTCATCAGTTTTATTAGTCTCTGCAAATAACTGTCTTTTTCTCTTCATTATTTTATATTTCTTTTTTTCCCTTTGTTAGACTCTGATCTTACCTGTCTCATTCCCTTCCTTCTACTATCTTCAGTTTTAATGGATTGGGTTTTGTATTTTATTTGTTTTAATTTGTTTCATTTTGGTAGATTTTTGAGGCATAAATTAAATCCCTATTGGACTTTTTTTTCTTTCCCCCAAATTTATGTACTTAAGGCTGAGCATTTCTTTCTAGCCACCATTTTGACATATTTCATTACAATTCACTTCACAGTATTTTTAATGTCAATTCTCATGTTGTCTGACCTGTAAATTCTATAACCTATTGTAATTTATCTTCCAAAACAGGACTTACCACCTCTTGTTTTTAATTTCTTCCTATTAATTTTATTAGTATCACTGTGGTCAGAGACTACTCTGCATCATACGAAGTTTTAATTGGATGAAACTTGCTTTATGACTCAGCATATGATCAATTTCAGTAAATGCTTCACTTGCAACTGAAAAAAAATATATGTGTTTTGTAGTCGCTGTGTCCAGTCTTCTGTCAGTTAGGTCAACTTGGTTAGCAGTGCACTTCAAATCTGTTGTACACTTATTGATGTTTTCTCTTTGCTTGTTCTGTCATATGCCAAGAGATGTGTGCTGAAATTTTTCATTGTAATTGTTGACTTGTCCATTTCTTTTCATCCTGTGAATGCTTTCTGAATATATTTTGAAACTGTATAACTAAGTGCTTATAAATTTAGAATTTCCTTCCATCTTCCTCATTTTATCTCTGTGAGATTCCCTTTTCTCCTCTTGTTTTCTTGTTTTTGTATTTGGTTTGTTTCCAATTAATTATAGTCATGCCAACTTTCTTTCTTCTTCCTTTTATCTTTCATCTTTCTGCATCCTGATGGAATTTAGGTGTATGCATGCCTATGTGCAGGGGTGTGTGTGTGTGTGTGTGTGTGTGTTTAATTTTAAACTTGGTTTGATCATCTTTGTAATTTTTTTTTGCTTCTTTTTCTTTTATTGAAATCACTTTCATAAAAGAAAAATCACAAACCTGCAGCTTGACGAATGTTTATAAATGAAACACACTTGTGTCACCAACACTTGAAAGATGAAGAAATAAAATATTACCAATGCTTCAGCTTCCCCTCTACGCCCCTTCCAGCCCTTGCCCTCCCACGGTGTAAAAGAAGGTGCAGGTTGTGGGAGTCAATGACTCTTCCCTCCAGGGTTTTCATATCTCACTATTTTTCTCAGAGACATATGCGCATTGAAGGTCTTAGTCTCTCAGTGCTGTCTAATGTTTGAGTTATCTCTTTGACCACCCAGCTGGGTACCGCTTCAGACTCCATCAGCTGTCCCGTGGGGGTAAGTGACTCACCTGTCTCTTCTTTTGTTATTCCTGTATATTATAAATGCTAAAGCTCTGCTGATTTCTCTGTCTTCTGCTGCAGCCTCTGTGAGGTCAAGTTCAAGTTCAGCTTCTTACCCTCCAGCTCTGCTCAGAATCAGTAAGTGAAGTCAATGAAAAGTGTCAAAGATCCTCAGCTCACCTCTGAAAGTTTCTCCTCTTTATGAAACTTTTTTTCTTCCAGTTCTTGTGGGAGAAGATTTCAAAATAATATGATTTTTTTTTTTCATTTAATGAGTTGTTCTGCCTGGGATTTAGACTGCCATGAATGACTTCATCTTACCTAAAAGCAGAAGCATGAATATTTCCTAGCTTTGTCCTGCAACAGGGATTTTTATTTAATTTAAGTTGAACAAAATGAAACATATTTGGCTTTGATTTTCCATCTTTCTGTATGCTGTTTGTCCCTTTTCTTCACTGTTTCATTTCTCAAAGTCTTTGTCTTCTTTTGAATTAATAGACATTTTTTTCTTCTTTCCAACTCTACTGACTTGCTGGTTACATATGCTGCAGTCTGGCTGGGCACAAATCACCAGCCACTGAAGCAGGAACAAACTTTATTTTTGAACTGCAAGAAAACCCTTCACCCACGCTCCAGGGGAATTCTCCCGAACACCACGCAGCTTGTTCAGCAACCCCCAGCCAGCAATATCTTTCCCGGAAATCCCTCCTCTTGCACTTCCCCAACCAATGGGAACTCTCGGGGGAATCCCCGGGAATCCCCAGGAGAACTCCAAAGTAGCTTGAGAACTCAAAAGTGGCAGCCAAGGCGGATAGTACTGCCTCACCTGTCAATCAGTCCTGTTGGCAAAATGCCAGGGGCCATACAGACTCGGCCGTGGCTCTCAGCAACAGATACTTTGACTGTTCTTTAACTAGTTAATCTAAGGATTACCATATGCTTTTACAACATTTTAAACAACACAGGGACCTTCATGAATTTCACATATTAATTCTCCTGTACCCACTTATTCTGTACTTCAATTCTTTCATCATTTAAATCTTTTGATGCTATCATCGTATTTCCTACAATCTTTCTACATATATTTATTCATTCGGTTGCTATTCCTTGCATCTCTGAGCTGCCATCTGGGAACATTTTCCTTCTGTCTGAATTTCATCATTAATATATCCATTAGTGCAGGTCTGCTGGTGACAAATTATGTTGTATTTTGTTTGTCTGAAAACGTTCTTATTTCAGTTCCAGTTTTAAGAGATATTTTCACTGAACATAGAATTCTGAGATGGCAGTTATGTTTTTTCAGAGGTTTGAAAATATTTTATTATCTTTCAGTTTCCTGGTTTTCTGTTGAGGATTCAGATATTGTTGTTATTGCCCTTTTGAAAGAAAGTGTCTTTTTCATTAGATATGTCTACAGTTTTTTTTCCCCTGTGGTTTGAAAACAGTTTTATTAGGATTTGCCAAGGCATAGCTTTTTTTATTTTTTATTGCTCGTGTGCACATGTGAATAAGTGGGTTTATCTTACTTTGGGTTAGTAGAACTTTTCGAATTCATTGCCTGATACCTTGACCAGAACCAGAAAATTCCATTTACTGTTTCAATATTGCTTTGATACCTTTATTCTTTTCTTTTCCTTTGGGACCCTGACCACGGAAATGGGAGAATTTTCATATTTTATATGTGTCTACCCTGAATTTGAACTGGATCAATGAATTTTTAATTTCTTAATCTCAAGTTTTTCATTTCTTTAGCTTTAGAGTTCCATTTGATCTTTCTTTGCAGTTTCAATGACTTTCCTGAATACTTCATTTTTTAAAAATTTCTTGAATTTTTGAATATTCACTGAGACCTTGCATATGGAAATTCTAAATACAAATTGACCTTTTGTGTGATCTTATTTCCTTTAGAGAGTTTTCACTTTTGCCGGTTAGAGACGTTTTAAACTCCTTGCCTACAGATCCTGCATCCTCTTAATGTGGTCGTGACCTGAGAGGACTGAGGTGGGCACTAGCCCTTGGCAGGGAGGACAACAGGGGGACGATTCAATTTCTGACTCTCTCTTCTTCCTAGAATGTTTTCAGTGCTCCACCTGTAAGACTGAAATATTAAAATGGCTTCCCTTGGTGCATCTTGAACTCTAGTTTTTGCCCTTCTAACAGGAGATGGCTTAGCTATTCAGCCTCTTAAGGACCCTTTTTAGACTAGTCCTATGTTCCCCAGGAAACAGCAGCACAAATTCTCGTTTTCTCAATCTTGGTTCAGCAAGTTATTTCAGCTCTCCAGATTTCTTTCTATCTTCTTTTCTTTTTGTTCTGGGGTGGAAAGGGCCCAGTTTGTTTATTTTTGCTCTTCAGAGCAATTGAGTTGTAAACAATTTGGTCCATTATGCCTGGAAGTGGAACTCTATTAGGTGGGTATTAATACAGTAAACATCAATGCTCCTAAATATAAGAAGAAAACATTCATAGAATCAAAGACAGAAATAAGTAGCAACATGATAGTAGGAGATTTCAGTATTCAACTTTCAATAACAGAACAAGCATAAAAAAGATTGATAAGGAAACTGAGGACTGGAACAACACTAAAGACTTATTTGGTCTAATGGTCATACACAAAACACTTTGCAATAGCAATAACATAAACATTCCTTTCAAACATACCTGGAATATTCTTCAGGATAGGTCACATGTCCAACCACAAAACAAATTTTAACATATTTTTAAAAGATTGAAATCACAGAGTGTGTTAGTCAGTTTTCCATCACTGTGATAAAATACCTGAGACAATCAGCTTATAAGAAGAAAAGCTTCATTTTGCTTCCCACTTTTGGAGATTTCAATATATGCTTGGTTGGCCAAAGTGTTTGGACCTGTGGTGAGGCAGTACATCTTGGTGGAGTGTGAGTGTGGAGCAAGCTGCTCACCTCATGGTGGCTGGGAAACAAAGAGAGAGGCAGAGAAGCAGTTGGGCTTCCAACATTTCTCTCAGGTCACACCCTTACTGACCTTACTTCCTCTTGTTAGACTCCACCTCTCCAAGGTTCTGCCACATCCTGAAAACATCATGTGCTGAGAATTAAGTCTTTGAGACGTGAATCTTTGAGGGGTATTGAGATTCAGACTATAACATAATGAGTGTCTTTTATGAGCACAATGGAATAAAAGTAGGAATCCACAGCAGAAGAACAATAGAAAATTCATGTATATGTGGAAGTCAGATAACACATTCTTAAACAAGCCATGAGTCAGAGGAGAAACCAGAAGGAAAAGTAGGAAGTATCTTGAGATAAATGAAAATAAAGCACAACAAAGCAACATTTACAGAATGAAGTGAAAGAAATATGAGGAGGGAAGTTTATATAGCCCCATGCTTATGCTTAAAAAAAAAAGAAAGAACTTAGATCATAATTTAACTTCATACCTCAAAAAAGTAGAAAAAGAAGAACAAAATTCATGATGACTTCTCCTTTTCTAAAAGCAAAGATAAACAGAAATAGAGAAAAGATAAAACAAAAAAAAAATAGAATAGAAAAATATCAGTGAAACTAATAGTTGTTGTCTTTGATTTTTGATGATAACAAATTGCCCAAACCTTGACTAGTTGAACTAGGAAGGAAAAAAAAAAAAGCAGAATCAAATAACCAAGGTAGGAACTGATCAAGGGACCATGACAACTGAGGCAATAGAAGAGGAAGGAGTATAAGAGAAGGCTATGAATAATTGTATGCCAACAGTTGGGTGATACAAAATAATCAACAAATTCCTAGAAACACACAACTTAGTGCTGGATCATGAAGAAATTGAAAATCAGAACAGATTCATAAGAAATAAGATTGAATCACAAATGTTCCAATAAAGAGACGCTCAGAACCAGACGGCTCCACTGGAGAATTCTCCCAAACATTTACAGAAGTAACAGCCGCCACCCTGAAAATGTCCCCTAGAGCCCCAGAGCAGGGAGCACCCATGGGATGAGGCATCAAGGCAAAACAAAGACATTGTGAGAAAAAAACGACAACCCGAGACCCCCTCATGGACAGTGGTGCAAAAGATGCTCAACACAGTGTTGGCTGACTACACTCAACAGCATCTTCAAAGGGAGACATCTACCACGACCCAGTGTGATTCATCTCCACAGGGCAGGATGACTCAGAACATGAAAATCAAACAGTGGGATCGACCACACCAACAGAGTGAAGGACAAACCACAGGAGCATCTCAAACGAAAGAGAAAATGCCTTTGACAAAGTGCAACACCCTTTCCTGATAAAAACACTCGGCCAGGAACAGAGGGAAGCTACCTCAGCATAAGGCTATGGATGAAAGATCCTCAGCTGACGATCTGATAACCGTGCACGACCGAAAGGCGTCCGAGTTAAGGACGAAAGGAGGACCGCTCCGCCACCGAGGTTCAACGTGGAATTTAACATCCTAACCTAAGCAGTGGAGCAAGAATAAATAAAGGCATCCACATTTGAAATGAAGAAGTAAAATTATCTCCAAGGATGACGTGATCTTAAATGTAGAAGACTTAAACATTCCACAAATCTCATGTGATTAATAAATTCAGGAAATTAACAAGATACAAAATCCACACTCAAAAATTATGTACACTAATGATAAAGTATTTGAAAATGAAATTAAGAGAATCCCATTGACAACAACATCATGAAGAGTAGAATAGTTAGGGATCACACTAGCCAAGCAGGCAAAAGACCTCTTTACAAAAAACTCTAAAACATTGCTGAAAGAAATTAAAGATGTAAGTAAATAAAAATCATCTCATTTGAAGATTTTATAATGTTGACTTGTTGATACTCTCCAAAGTATATGTCTATAGATTTAATGCAATCCCTACCAAGTAATGACCAGTAGATCTAATGCAATCCCTAGCATAACCCCAATGGCATATATTGCAGAAAGAGAAAAAAAAAAGTGCTAAAATTCCTGTGGAAACTCAGGAACCCCAAATAACCAAACAATTTTTGAAAAAGAATTCAGTTGGAAGGCTCACACTTAGTGATTTCAACACATGTTGCAGAGCTACAGTGATCCAAACACTGTGGTAGCAGCATAAAGACAGATCTATAGAAAAAATGGAATGGTATGTTACTCAGCATTTTGTAATTGCAACCAAATAACTGAGACAGATAATAGCTTTAAAAGGGGAAAGGTTTATTTTGGCTCACAGTTTTGGATGTTTCAGTTCGTAGTTTGTGGATCCGTTGCTTTTGAACCTGTGCCAGGACAGCATGTCATGGCAGGGAGTCCCTGGTAGAAAAGCTGCCCACTGACTGGTGGCTGAGAAGTGAAAGAGGGAGAGCAAGTGACCAACATCTCACAATCCCCTTTGAGGCCATGACACCGATGACCTAAGACCTCCCATCAGACCCCACCTCTTAAATTTCTACCTCCTCTCAACAGTGCCCAGATGGAGACTAAGCCTTCAACACAGGAACCTTTGGGGGACTCTCAAGAGTCAAAGTATAGCAGGGAACCCAGAAACAACCCTTCAAATACATGCTCCAAAGATCTTAGATCAGGATTCTGTAATTACTCAACACAGCAAAGATAGTCCCTTCGACAAAATGGTGATCAGCAGGTTGGAAGTCCACATGCTGGAGAATAGGATGGACCATTACCTTACTTCATATAAAATTTATGAAAAACATAAGCAAGAGAATCAAAATGATAAAATGTCTAAAATAAAACAAAGGAAAAGTCTGTCACGATCTAGCACTTGGCAATGAATGCTTGGATGGGGTAACAAAAACACAGGAAGAAAGAGCAAATACACAGTAACGGGAATATATCAAGATGTGCGGATGCTGGATCCCTGAGTACTGTTGGTGGGGATCTAGACTCCTATGCCCACTGTAGAAAATAGTATGGCAGTTCCTGAATAAAATACTTATTTGTCTTGCTTCTGGGTATATACCAGACATGTTGAAAGCAAGATGTCAAAGAAATATTTTGTACACCCACCATTATTCACAATGGCCAAAGTGTAGAAGCAACTTATGTGTTTATCAGTGGGTGAAATGATAAGCAAAATGTGTCCCACACATCTAACAGAATATCATTTATCCTCAAAAGGTAAGGAAATATGATTGTGTGCTATACCATTTGAAAAACCTTGAGGATGTTGTGCTAAGGGGGAGGAATAAGCCAGTTAGAAAATGAAAAGTAAAGCAGGATTCCACTTATATGAGTTATAAAAAGTATTTAAGTTTCTAGAAAGAATAGAATGATAGGGGCTGAGAGGAGAAAAGAATGGACAGCTTTTTAATAGGTACAATATTTCAGTTTTGCAAGATGAAAATATTCTAGACCTATGCGGCACAGCAATGCACATACAGCTAACACCAATATACTCTACACTGGATGATGATTAAAATGGTAAGTTTTTACTGTGCATTTTATCATATTTTAAAAAATTTAATGATTATTGATTAGAAAGAGAGAAGAATGGAGAGCTCACCATGGAAGAGCTGAGCTCACAGTGTAATTGTCAGTGTTGGGGTTGGGTTGGTAAGTCTTCCAGGAGTACAAAGAGCAGGCAAGACAAAGTTATTATGAAGTACCTATCCTAAGGACAATTTCAGTGCCATGACAAAAGAGGGAAAAGGTCAAAAGAGAGCAAAACACACAAAGGGCTAGTGGCATTTCAGAAGAACCTCAAAGCATCCCTAGGATTTCGACCAGTGCAGTTGATGGGAAAAGAATAATCCATGTTCAGGCAACAGTGTGTCAGACCTTGGTGCAGTAGAGGTGATAGAATTGAAGTCAGGGACATCTGCTGGAACTGAAGCATGAAGAAGGGGATTGATGAGCATCATGTGATCTGGGGGGTAGCCAACAGGAGCTGGTGGAGGTCTTGGCATGCGTTTATCTGAACAGAGATGAGTATTAGGAGGCTAATCCAGCCGTGATGGATAGGATGAACAGCTATGACAGCGCAAGAATCAGAGACGGCCCATCAGTTTCAGAAGCAATGATACCTGAGTTGGATATGGCTGTGCCCAGGGGCTGGTGGTAGCTAAAAACCAGCCTGTTGTCTGCTTTCCAAACTGTATCTCTGAGGAAGGGGAAGCTTTTTCTTATTTGCTTGATGTTGCATTATGGGATGGGAATGGACTTGGCACTAGGGAAGCACTAAAAAATGGTACCAAATGGTAGAGACACTAGTTTTGGAGAGAGGGATGAATTGAAGCCATTTTGGAAAGCTTATGTTATAGAAATAGCAATAATAGAGGTGATATTAATAGAGGCAGGGAGGTTAGGAGGATGAGATGTATGTATTTAGGTATATTTGCTTCTTTAAGGCAGTATTCAGATAGAAAATATTGCAAAAGCAACAACAAAATCTAATGGAAACACTATAATGAAACTTGTATATTACAGAATATTAGATGTTAATGAAAGGTTTCCACATACCCACAGGGAACAGTGCTTTGTGTATAATAACATGGTGTCTTTTGTCCTTTTCTTTTTTCTTGCTTGCTAAATGGGTGATCATAGACAACTGTTTACAAAAAATTATCCTTCTTTGTACAGAGTGGGGGGTCTCTGGGCCTGGTCAGCAGTTCTGCCTTTTGCTCCTGGAAGTCTTTATAGGTATTAACTCTCTCTACCCAAGACCTCCCTCCTCTTTAGTTTATTGGAAATTTTTCTTTCTTTATTCTCCTCTTTGCAGCTGCTATTCTTTAATCTTTATACCTCAGGCTGCTAGTTCATTCATTCATTTATCCATTCATTACCACTCATGCATTTGTTTAAGGTCATTTATTAAATTCTGGTTGGGAGAATTCTAGGATGGTTTTTAGGATCCCAACCCCACCTGAACAGGTTCTGTACGATAGGCACCCCTGAGGTGTGGAGAGCCAGATCTCATCAAGGGAGCCCGTTTGAAAGAGGACCTAGAGAGTCAGTGAGATTCAATGCTGCAGAAGATGTTGTCTGATTGGACTTGGGGCCATAGACTGCCCTGTTGTGGAGAGGATCATAGGCAGGTGGCTTTGGCAGGGCGCCTCGGGAGCTGAGCATGCCTCTTATAGTACCTACAAATACAAGGGCATTTTGCCAAGGACTCCATTATTTTGAAAGCAAAAAAACAAACAAACAACAATAAACTGAAAGCAAAACAAAACAACAAAAAAGAACTTCAGAGCTCCAGAAGGGAAGGCATCCTGACCAACATCTTGCTTCAGCCCAGGAGACCCTGAACAGAGCAGGAGTGAAACAAAGAGAGTTTGTACTTCCGATCTACACGAAGAAACTGTGAGAAACAAATGAGTATCATTTTAGGTCTCTATGTTTGGGACAGTTTTTTACACACTCATAAGAAATGGAAACAAGTTGCCCTTGATTCCTATTAATTTGTGAGACTAAATTCCAGAGCTATTAAGTCCTCTCATCCCATTCCCCTGTGCTAGCAGCCCTGTTCCTGGGTTCTGAAAGCTTACCTGGAGTTCTCCCTTCCCAGGGTATGCACATCATTCTCTGTTCCTCTGTCCTTATCTTCTGAGACCTGTGTTTTTGTTTTGACCTAAATATGTGACCTTTTAACCAATCTCTGTACTGATGACCTCCTGGCTATTTCAATATTGTCCAAAACCTTAATTCCCATCCTTTGATTTAGGAGTCCAACTAATCCCTTGCTTTAAACCAGGCCTGTCATGCAGCTACTCAGAGACCTGCTGCTACAGACAGGAATAAGAGTCTTGATCAACCAGTGAAAACAAAATCATCTCAGAAAAACCATCTTTATTTTCTCCAGTTAGCATAACCCATCTACTTTAAGGAAAAGCAGCATAAAAATAGTGCCCTTTCAACCACAGATTACCAGTCCATTAGGAGAGATAGACCATGAGCCTTTCGAGAAATATCTCAGATGATCTGGTAGAAGCCAGTAATTTGGGGGCACATTCAGAGTAGAGCACTTCTGCTGGTCGAGACCCCACTTAGTGAGGGGGCTGCAAGCCTGGTACAGCCCGGCCGCCTCCTCCCCCTATGAACTCTGCTAGTACCTTTCTTGCCATGCAGAGGTGCAGCTGCTCTGTTTGGGGAGGACTATTTCTTGCAGTATGGATTGCAGAAGTTTTAGGCAGAAGAAGAAGTCAGAACAGGAGATGCTATTCGTCTTTGAAGCAATTCAGGTCTTACACCTCCTCATGTCTCTAAGTGACCAAGGGCCTAAATAGAATGTCTCTTTTACATCTCTGCTTTCTCTCTCTCTTATTTCTATTGCTGTCTTTCCCCTCTGCCTGGGCTTTTATTTTTTTTTTTAAACATACCTAGGAGAATACCATTCCTAACCTAGGTGATGTGTTATTTTTCATTTAGCCTCCTGTCTTTGGAAAAATGTATGATGCCTTCTATTGCAAATGCTACATAAAATAAATTGCATGACTTAACAAGATAAGAGCAAGTTTTGGTAAAAAACAGCTAATACTTTGGAATAAATATTACTTACAAATCTAAAAATCATAACTTCTTTAGTTTTTCCTTTCTGGAGGGATGGACAAAATTCTAAAACACTTGATATTAATGATGAAGACATTAATCTTCTTCTAAAAACTTTCAGTGCAGGAGTCTTTCCAGCAGAATAAAGCAATGGAATATTGATAAATTTCTTATGGGTTGAATTACGTTGAGATGTTCTGTGCATTTGCCATGGTTAGAATAGAATAAGCTGGTAACATGGAAGTTGGGAATGTTGACTATATTGTATTCCACATTTTCTGAATCTAATGCTTAAATCAAAATAAGTAGATGAGAACAAACCTTAGTGGTGAGATAAAAATCCAGGGATTGAGAAAGAAGTACATTTGTCCTCTGCCCACCACAGTGTATGCGTACTTGATACCCTTTCCTCACTGGAAGAATGTGAGGTGATTTTCTTAGCATCTGAGAGATGTGTGTTCTTCTGACCAGAGTCAGCAACACATATTTTTAAAGCAGTTTTCAAAAACAGGGTATTTTCTTTTTATTAACAAAAGAAACAAATTATTTACCCAAAGTGCAAAATTCTCAGATTGTCAATACTTGGACTTTGCTCACAATGAATACAATTCATGGGTTTATCAAATGGCATGGATGGAAATCATCTTCTTGAACAGATTTACCATGAATGCAAAAAAATGTGACATGTTGATGAATTGTTTGATGAATTTAGAGAAGGACCTTGCCGCTCTGGAGAAATCCTAGTTGAAGTTGCTTTTCCTAGTAATTTTTTTTAATTAAGTAACTTTGCACATTAGCATTACCTCAGCTTGTAGAGGACTAGCTTTGTACTTCAGATCTGTAAAAGTTTTGCAAATTTAAGTAGTAACAAGGAATAACCTAGAAATTAGAAATAGGGAAGAGTCTGCCTTGCCTTGGGCTACAGTTCAATTTGTATGTAGGAAAGTGAGTTATATTCCCTTAGATTGCTTGCAAGCTCTTGAGCTTTTTTTTTTTTTTTTTAAATTCAAATCAATTATTATTACCTTAATTTTGCATACTTATTGTGGTAATCCAATACATGTATATAATGTATAATCATCAAATCAGTGTATTTAGCATTTCCATCTCCTTGGATATTTTTTTAAATTGACTAAGACATAATAATTGTACATAGGTATGAGATAAAGTGTGAAATTTCAATATGTGCCCATGATGTTTACTGATTAGCAAGCATGTGTTTCAAAGTAAAATGGCATCTGTAACTTTAAGAAGCAAAAAAATACAGAGATGGCGAGAACCACATTATTCAAGTCTATAGCTCCCCAAACCTAGGATTTCCACAGTCTCACATTTCAGTAAATTTGAAATGAGCTTACGATTTATTTTTAAATGTACCAAGTGTAATTGACTTGGAGCGACAGAACAGCTCAGAGCAGATTTGTGAGGCCAGGCTCTGAACCACTGAGTAAGAAGATTTGTAATGGAGTTGCTGACATACTCTTAACTTTGTAGCAGAGCACACTAAACTGCGATAATTATTCTTTAGTCATTTTCAACCCTTAGGTCTCATTTTGATGGCTGCTGTAACAAAGCTGGTTCTCTTTCCCCTTTGATCATAGAAAGTTGAATTTTTAGTGATTACTGTTTTTAAGATTTTTTTTCCTTGATGGAAGAGTACAGAAGGTTGGAGCTTTAATTCTATCCATTAAAGTGGCACAGAAGCCTTGACTTGAAAGAAGAGGCAGTCACTAGGAAATGGGGCATCAGCGGATGGGGCTCTAATGGACATTATTTTCTGGAAAATGGTTGAGTTCTCTATGACCTCAATCTCACCCTTTCATTTTGACATCCTGGGTCATTTCCACTGCGTTTCTCAAATTTAAGATCGTTACAGACACTGTTTTAGTCATTTCTTTCCCCAACACATTGTTCTTCCTAAAATATCCCACTCCTCTCCCCCCTCTGGTGCTCTGCCTTCAACAGCTTTTTCTTTCTTTCCCTAACACCTTGCTCTTCCTTCCTTCTGTCCATCACAGTTTTCCTCCACTCAAAAATCTGTACGTTTTCTCCTCACAAATGTACACATTACGTCTTGTATTTTTTATGGCCTCTTTTCTCTATGCAGTTGATTCAACAAACTTGTGAAGTGCTCGGTACTTGCAAATGACTCTCAGACCATCCAGGGCTTTTTCTTTCTAATTCCCTTTAAAAGAACTTGCAGCTTTCAAAGCTTGATTGGCAGCTACTCTAGGGGGCATACTAAATGGTAGTTACACATTTCTCTGTCATGCTTTTGGGAAGAAATATAGCTTCAAAAACACTCCAGTGAGTTCAAAACTGAGAGCCCATGGATTCTGCACATTATTTCCATGAGTGTCTGTGTTGCCTGCTATTTAGAGTTCGGAGTCAAATGACCATCCTGAGCAGTTTTGCATTTGCTTTTAGCTGGATGTCCAGTTTCATCATGGTCAGACACCTGCAGGATCTGGAACAGAGACAATGGGAAAATATGTATGTTTTAAAAAAATCATGCTACTAGGGAGCCTGAATCCAACTCTAAGTCTCAATAGCAAATTTAAATCAGATTCTGAGTTCTGGGGAAAGTTTCCACAGACCTCGGAACTTTAAGGTATTATTGTTCTTTCTTGCAAATCTTAGTGAAGTCTAAAATCTTTCTAACATGCTGGGACTATTTTCTGTCTGAGGAGGGGGAAGAAAACTCCTAAAAATATCTATAATTAGTAGATCTTATGGTGAAACATCCCCAGCAGATTAGAGGATTCTCAGGCTGCAGGAGATTTAAACATCAGTGAGAAGCCTTCACGAAGGTGTTGGAGAGAAAGTCTTAACAAGGCGAGTTTATTTCCTTTCTTTTTTTTCCCCTCCCCTGAAAAGGAACCATATCAGAAATGAGAAATTTGATACTGAAAAACAAAGTAAAAGCTTGTGGGCTCCTACGAAGGGCAAATATGATATTGAGCTCCATTAGGGACCCTCTCATTTTCATATGTTTATATACTGCATCTCAAACACACTCATGAATAGTCATCGGCGTAATCAAAGAATGATGTGTCATGTCATCAGGACATTTTAGAGTGCATAGTCACACTGCTTTAAAAAAAATGTCACTCTAACTGTGTCATGATGATTCACCAGCAATTGTACCCAAGCTCCTCTGTGGCAGGCTCTCTCACACCTGGCCGTCTGGGAGCTCTGAGCACAGGAGGTCTGTCAGAGAGAAGCCCCGCTCAGAATCCAAGGAGGGCCTGGGTCTGGACCCTTTGGGAGATAGGATCTGCAATAATGAACGCATGTGGTGTTATGGTTTGAATGTCAGTGGTCCCCCAAAACTCACGTGTGAGAAAATGCAAGAGAGTTTAGAGGTGCAGTTACCTGGTTATGAGAGCTTTAAACTAATCAGTGCATCAATGTATTCGAATGGACGAATTGCCTGGGTGGTAACTCTAGGCAGGTAGGGTGTGGTTGGAGGAGTTAAGACTCTGGCGTTGTGCCTTTGGGGTATGCTTTGGTCAGCTTTTTCACTGCTGTGACTTAAAGACCAGACCAGAACAACTGTAGAGGAGGAAAAGTTTATTAGGGGCCTCAAAGTTTCGAGGTCTCAATCCATAGACAGCTGACTCCATTCCTCAGGGCTCAAGGTGAGGCTGAACATCATGGCAGAAGAGTGTGGTGGAGGGAAGCAGCTCACATGATGATCAGGAAGCAGAGAATGAGATCTCCACTTACGAGATAAAAATATAAACCCCAAAGCTTTGCTGCCAATGCCCTACCTCCTCCAGGCATACCTCACCTGCTTTCAGTTATCATTCAATTAATTCCATCAGGTGATTAACTCACTAATTAAGGCTCTTATAACCCAGTCATTTCTTCTCTGAACCTGTGGCACTGTTTCACATTCAAGCTTTTGGGGGACACCTCACATCCAAATCATAATAGAGCATAAATTCTGTTCCTGATGAGGGGAGATCTCTCTCTCTGTTTGCGGAACCCTGAACTGTTGTCCTCTGCTACACATTTCTGCCAGGATGTTCTGCCTCACCTCAGGCCTAGAGAAAAGGAGTCACCTTTGAAACTGTGACCCCCAAATAAACTTTTTCTCCTCTAAAAATGTTCTCGTCAGGTCTTTTGTTAACAGCAGCTAAAACAGGTGGCTAAATGTGGCTTCCCAGTCCTAGGGTTGAGCCTTCCTAACATTCTGCCGTCAGACTCTCCCAGGGATTCTGCTGAGTACTAAGGGAATTCTTGCTGAAGCTCTAGTCTCGCTTGTGGTATCCCATTTGCTCTTTTTCTTCCTGATGTTTTTAATTCAAATGTTGCTATTAGTGGCTGTGTAGAAATAATCCAGATCAGATTCTGAAGACCTTGATTTTTTTTTTTTCTTCCAGCTTCTGTCACGATCTTGTGCATTTCTGAAATAAAGGCTCGGGAAGCAGAAGATGCTCTTGCAGTGAGATAATAGATGAAAGATGATCTGTACGGATTTGTCTTTCTTTTCCTGGCCCCTTTGTGCTGCATAGTAATTACTGCATGCAGGTGTGCAGCATGCCTTGGTAAAACCAACACTGAGACAGGAGTGGTGTCTTCGTCAGCCTCCATGGGATCAAAATGCGTGACAAGAACAACTTAGAGACTAAGAAAAGTTCATTGTTGCTCATGGTTCCAGAAGTTCAGTCCATGGGCTGCTGAGTTCACTGCTCTGGGCCCATGTGAGGCAGTTTGTCATGGTGGAAGGGACCAGTGGAGGCAAGCTGCACAGCTCAGGGCAGGGTCAGTAAGCAGAAGAAAATAAAGAAGGAAAAGAAACCACAGGCAAGATGGCCCCTTGGAGGGCACAGCCATCCCCTCCTGTCATGTTCTATCTGCCTGCAGTTATGCAGTCATTCAGTTGTCACCCAGTCGGTCCATTCCAAGGAAGATTTGCGGATGAGGTCACAGCTCTCACAGTCCAATCCTTCCACCTCTGAACATTCCTGCAGCAACGCAAGAGCTTTAGGGAGACATCTCACATCCAACCCATAATAAGTGGGTAATTCTTTCCAGTCTTCACTGCTGGTGGGAGAAAGAGTCATCCTTGCTCTTATGCTGGGCCTGTGGTGTGCCAGCCCATGGTACCACGGCAAGGCCTGTGAGAAACTGGGGAAATTGTTTACTAGGATGTAGGAAATGCCCAAGAGAGATCAAGACTGAGCGGTGCTTTCATAAAAAGTACAGAGAATACCCCAGCTTTCTTTCTGTTGGAACTTCCACATTTGTGTAGGGTGTAGCATTACAACTGTATTTCTTTTATTGTTTGATTTTATGATTTCACTCTTCACACTTTTGGAATTAGCCTGAAATGTGAAATTGAAAGTTTCGTGAAAAATAAATATCATATTTTTTGTTTATCCAGGGAATTGATGCCAAACACATAACTTTTACAGAATGGTTTTCAACATCTACCATCCATCCTAGGGATGCAGGGACCTCATGGAACCTGGAAAACGCACATCTGCTAAGGAAACATCGGCCCCTGATTTCATGACCCCGAGAGAAACCGGAGCTGAGTCACGGGGCTGCTTTGGGATCTGCAGCTGAGACAGAGGAGGCCAGATTGGTCTCTAGAATTGTGAATCCTGTGTCTCTGGAGGGTCCCTGGGCAGGTGTGGCGATTCCTAACTGTGATTGAGATAAGCTGGAGCTGATCTGTAGGGCTATTGTAGGATCCAGGGTGGGTCTAAAGTCAGCATGTGGCCTACAGAGGCGCTGCTGTCCTTGTCTCTGGGCACCTGTGTCCGTGGGGCTTCTCTCCAGCTTCAGCTGAGGAGATTCAGGACTGTGGGAGGGTCTGCTCTGGACCTGAGCCCGCCCTGGGGATTCAGAAGAGTGTGTCTCCCACGAGGTCCTCGCCCAAGCACTATGATTCCTTGAATGTGGCCAACAGAATTGCGGCCTTGTTTCAGGATCCTTAGCTGGCATAGAGGTTGGTGTCCTTGACTCCCAAGGTACAGCAGGTGTGACTCGTCTTTGGCCCCTGGGCAGAGAACTGTGGACAGTAGAACCGACACCCAGGGGTGCTCCAGCCAACCCCCCTCAGAGACAGGGCCATGTTCAGGTGTGGAGCTGGGACCACAGCTCGTGAGGGGGGTCTGCCCTCCCCAAATGACCCTGGGAGATCCTGGGCTCTCCCCGGTTGTTATTTTCTACCTGAATCCCTAAGTTCTAAGGATCCCACAAAGGCACTTCTGTCTGAGATTGGCTGTAGAATTTTTGCCGCAGTGGGAGATTTGAGCCAAGGAACCGCCTAGTCGTCATCTTGCTGAAGGTAGAGTGATCATACCGTATAGCTACACTGTGGTTATTTCTGTCCAAAACAATAGGCACATGCCATTATATAAAAAAGAAACCGTTCCTAACAAAAGTAGACTGTCCTCAACTGAAAAGTCATATTTGTAAGGGTGAAATGGCTACCAGGTGAAAGTTCTCTTCGAATTAATTTGCCCTGTCTAGACAACTCGGCGTCAAAAGTGAAAACAGATGATTTAGTTATCTCTTTTTCTTTTCCTTTAAAAAAAAAAAAAAAAAAAAAAAAAAACTTTAGATCTTTCTTCTTTGTTGTTTATATTTAATCTCTTTGTTTTTTAAGAGAAGCTTAACAGCAAAATTGAGAGAAAGGCACAAATATTTTCTACGGTCTGCCTACCCCACACATGCAGAACCTCCTCCATTAAGATCCCCCACCAAAGTGGTACATTGGTTCCAACCAAAGAACCTACATTGACACGTAGTCATAATCTACAGGCCACAGTTAACAATGGGGTTTCCTCTCGTTATTCTACATTTGATGTTTGGACAAGGTGTAAGGATCAGTATCCGCCATTGTGGCACAATACAGAGTAACTTTAATTCCCTAAAAATCACCTGTGCTCCTCCTGCCCATTCCTTTTCCCCTCCTAAACCCTGGCAACATTGATTTGTTTTTTTACTGTCTCCATAGTTTCGCCTTTTCCAGAATATCGTGTCAATGGAACCACACAATCTTTCAGACTGACTTCTGTCATAAAGTAATATGCATTTAAGGTCACTCCACATGTTATGGTTTTAATTAGCTTTTTTTTGGTTACTGTGACCAGAGTACCAGAAAGGAACAAATTAGAGAAAGAAAAGTTTGGGGGGTGGGGCTCACGGTTTCCTAGTTGTCCAGTCCCCTGCTCTGGGCCTAGGTGAGGCAGCATATCCTGGGGACCGGGCCCAGCGGAGGAGAGCTGACAGCTCATGGGGCATCAGGAGGCAGAGAGAGGGGGTGGGGGAAGGGACCCAGGGACTCCAGGGACCCAGCGACTCCAGCCACGCCCCACCTACTGACAGTGACCACCTAGTCATTCAAACCAGGAGGAAGTGATTAGGTTGCAGCTCTTACAATCCCATCTTTCACCTCTGAGCATTCCTGCATGAACACAGGAGCTTTGGGGGCTACCTCACACCAAACCACAACACTTATTAGGGTGTTTGTTAGAGCTCATTCCTTTTTAACAATAAATAGTTGTCCATGTGTGGATGGACTGTTGACTTGCCCTCCGCTAACATCTCCATTGCTTCTAAGTTTTGGTGATTATGAATGAAGCTGCTGTAAATATCAGTGTCCAGGTTTTACATGAACATATAACATTTCAACTTCTTTTAGTGACCATAATATTAAGAAATGCAATTGCTGGATCACATAGTAATGGTATGTTTACTTTGGTAAAAATAAAATGTCAAAATGTCTTCCAAAGTAGCTGTCTCTTCTTACACTCCCACCAGCAATAAATGAGAGATCCTGTTTCTCAACATCTTCACCCATCTGTGACGTTGTCTGTTTTCCAGATTTTGGCTATTCTAATAGATATTCTGCTGCAGTCCGGCTGGGCAGAATAACCGGGAGGTGACAAGCAACTTGAAGGTTGAAGCGGGAACTGCTTTATTGTGGGGAAACTCAGCAGGAACTGAGCGGGAACTCAAGGTAGCGGGCACCCAAGGTAGCAGGAACCACTTTATTGCGGGACAGCAGAGGTATATATACCTGATGACACACAGCTTGACTCAATTAGCATCATCCAGTTACAGCAATCAGTCAATAAGGAATCCCTACCAGCTAAATGGCTTGTGGCCTTGCTTCACAAACCACTCCTCCTGGCAAACTGCCAGGCACCATCTTGACTTGATTTGTGGTCCCCAACATATTCAGAGGTGTTTTTTTTTAATTTACATTTCCCTAACGACATGATGTGGAATATCTTTTTATGTGCTGATTTGCCATAGATGTGTGTGTGTGTGTGTGTGTGTGTGTGTGTGTGTGTGTGTGTGCTCACGTGCATGCTCTAAGATCTTTGATCTGGTTTTCTATTTGTGCTGTTTATTTTCTTACTGTTACGTTTTAAGAGGTTTTATATTTTTTTGAATACTAGTCCTTATCAAATGTGTCTTTTGCAAATATTTTCTTCCAGTCTGTGACTTTTGTTATTCTCTTGACATTGTCATTTGTAGAGTATCTTCTTATTTTCATGAGGTCCAGCTTATCAAATCTTTCTTTCATGCAGAATATCTTTGTTATTGCAGCTATGAAGTCATTACCATACCCAAGATCATCTGGGTTTTCTATGTTATCTTTTAGGAGTTCTACGTTTTGCATTTTCCATTTAAGACCATGATCATTTTTGGTTAGTTTTTGTGAAGAGTGTAAGAACTTTGTCCAGATTCTGCTTTTGGTTCTCTGAATGTGGGCATTCAATTGGTTCTAGCATCATTTGTTGAAAAGACTAGTTTTGCTCTATTATATTGCCTTTACTCCTTCATCAAAAGTAGGCTGATTACATTTATGGGAGTCTCTTTTTGGGGATTCTGTTTCATTTATCGGTCTGTGGTTTTACTAGTATCACAGTGTGTAGTTATTGTTGCTTTTTCATAATGAGTTTTGAGGTCAGGAAGCACTGGGCTCTAACTTTTTGATCCTTCAATATTGTGTTAAATATGCTGGATCGTTTGCCTCTCTCTATAAACGTTAGGCTCAGTTTGTCAATAATGAAAAATAACTTGAAGGGCTTTTGATTGGGTTTTCACTGAATCTATAGACCAAGTTGGAAAGATCTGACAACTAGACAATACTGATTTTTCCTGTCCCTGAAGATGAGCTATTCATTTAATTTCTTTTCATTTCTTTCATCAGAGGTATATAATATTCCTCGTGTAGATGTTGTACAACTTTGTTAAATTTATATCTAAGTATTTCATTTTTGGAGGTGGTGTTCTTAATTTCAAATACTGCTGGTCCATTGCTGGTGAGTAGAAAATAACTGAATTTTTAAAAAATTAACCTTGTATCCTGCAACTTTGCTAAAATTGCAAGTTATTTCCGGTACTTCATTTATTCTTTTGGTTCTCTACAGAGGTGATTGTGTCATCTGCAAACAAGAAAAAATTTACTTTATTTACTTGCTTTATTGCATTAGCTGGGACTTTCTGTATGATGTTGAAAATGAATGGTGAGATTAAACATCCTCACCTTGTTTCTTGTCGTGGTGGAAGAGCTTCTATTTTCTAAGTTTGTTGTATTTTATCAAATTGAGGAAATCAAACTCTAGCCCCTGGTTATTGAGAATTATTTTTAATCAGAAATGAGTATTATTTTGTCAAATGATTTTTCTTTATGTATTAATATGATCATATGACTTTTAGTCTCAAAAATCTAATTTAATTTAGTCTCAAAAAAATAATGTAAGTCTCAACAAATTAATTTGTTGGATTTGATAGATTACCTTAATGGATTTTTGAATGTTGAAATCACCTTGCATAGTCAGTATAAATCCCACTTGCTTTTTGTGTATATTTTATTCTATACATTATTATTACATATCTGCTATTGAGGATTTTTATATTTGTGATCATTAGAGTTTGTAGTTTTCTTGTAATGCTTTGATATTGGTATGAAAGTGAGGCTGGACTCAGAAATTCTGTTTTCCTTTTCCTATGTCTATCAATAGAATTAGTATAATTTTTTTCCTGAAATGTTTGGTGGAATTTACCAGCAAATTTGTCTGGGCCCGATGCTTTCCGTTTTGGAAGGTTATTAAATATTGGTGCAATTTAGTTGATAATGGATTATTCAGATTGTCTATTTCTTCTTGGGTAAGTTTTGGCAGATTGATCTTTCAAGGAATTGGTCCTTTTCATCTAGGTTGCCAAATGTATTGTAATGAAACTTCTAGTAGCATCCCCATATTATACTGTGAATGACTGGGATATGTAAAGATATGCCACCTTTCATTTTGGGTACTAGTAATTTCTATTCTATTTCTAAACAGCTTTTTAAAAATATTTTTTCTTCAGTTGTAGATGAACACAATACATTTACTTTGTTTGTTTTTATGTGATGCTGAGAATCAAACTCAGTGCCTCACAAGTGCCAGTGGAGTGCTCTGCCACTGAGCCACAACCCCAGCCCTCTAACCAGCTTTTGATTTCATTTGCAGTCTCTATTCCTTTCCTATTTTTAAATTCATTGATTTCTGCTCCATTCTTATTTCTTTTCTTTTGCTTATTTTGGATTTAATTTGCCTTTCTTTTTTCTAGTTTCCTAAGACAGACTTTTGTATTATTGATTTTATAACTTTCTTTTCTAATAAGCTCCTTTAATGCCATATATTTCTCTGTTAGCTCTACTTTTGCAACATTCAACAAAGTTTTCAGAAGCTGTGTTTTCATTTTCATTCAATTGAAAATATTTTTAAACTTCTCTTGAGATTTCTTCTTTGACTTAGGTCTTACTTAGAGGTATGTTGATTAATTCTGAAGTATTTGGGGGTTTTGTAGTGATATTTTTGTTAATTCCATTGTGGCCTATTAATTTTTAGTAAGAAGTCTGTTCTCAGGGATGAAGATTGATTGGATGCTATTGTAGAAAATGTGTTACATAGTGAAAGATGGACATGACTTTTCACTTAGATCAAATGTCTGCTATATTAAACTAACTTCACATTTTACATTATAAGATTTTTGTATATACATAAAATATGAGCTAATAATTATTGATATGCTTTGAAATACCCATTAATAGAATTCAGCTAATAGTTAAATGATTCCACTATAAACCAGTCAAATCAGATGCCTCAAATATAAAATCAGTTAAAGTAAAAATTTATTTTAATTTTTAACCCAATTTATAAACCTAAAGATTTGTACTTTTTTTCAGAAAAGATGAAATATGTCATGATTTATGAACACTTTTGTAAATTGCTAAAATTCAAAATTCATTGAAGAAAAGATATATTTTGCAATTATATTATGGATCTAAATTTTATTGAAACAGAGTATGAAAAAATACTGACAGTGTAGTATGAAAAAATACTGACAGTGTACTAAATTGAATCAAGAGCCCTGTGGAGAAGAACTGAATTTGAAATTAGCTATAGCACAGGGGCCAGAGTTAAAAATCAATTGAACAAGATGCATTATAGCACTAATTGAGACAGAGTTCATAATCATACAAATGTAACAGACTTTTATTTATCTATACCTGATCTGTAACATACTTTTTTTCTGATAAAGCTAGTATTGAACCAAAATAATAAATAAATAGTTAAATAAATAAAAATTGAGTCCTGCAGTCTCTGTTTTCTGCTCATTAATAATCAAGTTTTAGAAAATATTTGATCCTTTAAATATATTAATTTTAAAATCCACCTAAGTGTCCTATGTGGTATCAAACATATTTTGGAAACAAGTCCTTTATATTTTAGTTGTTATACTTGTTCAAAATGAGTTAAAATTCTTTCATTAAATAATTCAACACATGAAGTGCCAATAAAGCTTTGTCTTTCAAAGGTTTTTGTAAATTGCCATCATCGAAAATGAAATTTATAAACAGCACTTCATTCCTATAATAGCACAGGAAAAGAAAACAAATTAAGTGATGAGAAATCAGATAGTATACAGGACATGATTTTGGCATTTGATATATTTTGCAATATCATGACTTAGAAAAGAATATTTTAAAAAATATTAATTTTTTAGTTGTAGCTGTCAATACCTGAATTTTTAAAATTTATTTTTATGTGGTGCTGAGGATCAAATCCAGGGCCTTGCATATGGTAGGTGAGCATTCTACCTCAGAGCCACAACCCCAGCCTGAACAGAATATTTTTGGTGATGCTTTTTGTTTTTAATCAGAAAATTTATATTCTGAGCCAGTGTACAATAAAAATGAGATGACCTGGCATTTTGTATCCTCCAAATTATCACAGTTCTCCGAGAAATAAGAGATAACATTTTATGATCTCTGCCTTATAGCAATATTCATTGAGAAAACATATTCAGAACACAGTATAATTTTTGATATGAAAATAATCTTGGGACACCCTTTCATTAAGCACAATGTGATCTGAATTTTTCAGGTATGTCAGAATGGGTAGAAAGGTGATTTTATCCTTTGAAAATACTGGGGTTTCCCAAGCAGAGTCAACTATGTCAATGATTTCAAATATTTTAGCCATAAATTTATATGGTGGAAAATAGTCTGTAATTTTACGAAAAATTAAATAAGATTATATTGGAAATTCTAACTCCAGAAAATATCAATGGCTTAATAAAAGACATATAATTTAGATATATGATTAAAATATGTGAATGTTTGTCAAGCTTTCCTTACATGTAAATATATAATAAATCTATACAAGTTTTATATATATATCAGTGCTATTATATATATATATATATATATATATATATATATATATATATATAAAACACTGCAGTGTTAGGGATCCAAACCTAGGCCTTGCACATACTAAGCAATACTCTATCACTGAGGTATATCCCCAGCCCTTTATATTTTTAATTTAGACAACCATTATAAAGATTTTAAAAAGTTTATTTTACTCTTCACAAGTACACATATATAATAAATGATTTTATTTAAAAATAGATTCAGAGCAGAAATCTTTTATAAGTTAATATAATACTATCATGTGGAACTGATGTGAATCTGTAATATGTATACGGGGTAAAAATGGGAGTTCATAATCTGCTTGAGTCAAATGTATGAAATATGATATGTCAAGAGCTTTGTAATGTTTTGAACAACTAATAATAAAAAAAATAAGATCAGGTCAATAAATGAACATATCACAGTATTTACTGCAAATGTTCTCCAAGGTCTCGTGACTTGGACAGTAAATCATGTTCCTACCCCATGCTCATGAAATTGGTTTGTGCTCTTAACAGCAGCCCCCATGCATGTCTAGCTATTAAAGCAGCAGCACACAGTGGTTGTGCTTCTTGCTCATTTAGGCATTATTTCTATGTTGGCCACCTCTCCTACCTGCAAAAAAACTTCCATCTCAAGAATCCTGGAAGATGCATAGTCTGGCCCCCACCTAACAGGTGAAAACGTCACATTCTGGCTTTGCAGACTCTTATGAAAAATTAACTTATTTTTTATACTGGCGATTGAACCTAGGTGTGCTCTATCACTGAGTTACATCCCTAGCCCTTTTAATTTTTTATATGAGACAGGGTCTCATGAAGTTGTCCAGGCTGGCCTTGAACTTGCAATCCACCATTCTCAGCCTCCCAAGTTGCTAGAATTACCCGTGTGCACCACCATGCTAGGCATGGCTTTCTAGCTCTGTGAATCTAGGGCCAAAGCATGAGCTTTTGACTTGGCATAAAAGCCACCCCCCTACCCTGGAGTTCGGACTGGAAGTCAGTGACTCAGATAAGTGAGATGGGAGAGAGGCTGTTATGGTGGCAGGTGGTGATGGCTGCAGCAACAGCAACTTCCAGTTTGCAAGGAGAGCATAGTGTGTTGGTTCCAGCAGCAGTGTGCAGAGTCTGGACCAAACGGTCACAAGTGAAAGCTGGAGTCAAAGCAGTGGAAGCCACAGTGCAAGCTGGAGTTGGAGCTATTTTTGGTGCCAGAGTGAAACGTACAGTAGAAGCTGCAATGGAAGCTAGGGTAGAAGGCAGAGTGGAAGCTGCAGATAAGCTATAATACAAGGAGCAATGGAGGCTGAAGCAGAAGGGACACGGAAGCTGCAGTTAAGGCTGCAATGGAAGTCCCTGGGGAAAGTGCAAAGAAAGTTTCTCTGGGAGGTACAGCAGAAGGGGAAGTGGAAGATGCATTGGATGCTGCAAAGGAAGCTGAAGGTCAGGGGAAGCCACAGTGAGAGGTGCAGTGGAAGCTGCATTGGAGCAGCTGCTGGAGCTGCAGTGGAGCTCAGCATTCTGTAACTTTCACCGCTTTATTGACAAATTTTGGCTGTGACCCTGACCCTGTCTGGCATATCTCATTGCTGCTCATTTTTGAAGTCCAGGTTTCCTGCTCCTTCATTTGGGAGTCAAACCCACAGATTCATTTTGTTTTAATTGTGAATTTCCTTACTGCTGTTATCACTGGAGTCAGTTTGTGGCCTGCAGTTAAGAACTCTGGCTAAGATTAACTGTGCGTGACACCAGGACTTAGGGAAAGGGCAGTTGGCTGTGTTTGGAGTTGGAACCTGGCTGTCATCTCAGGGGACTCAGACCAGGAAAGTTTCAACCTGGAAACACAAATGCAGTGGAAAGTAGAGATGTCTGAACTGTGAAAATAGCAGGGTGACCAGAGGCCTCAGGACTGTCATCCTGGTATTAATTGGGGTGCTCTAGTCTGCTTAGACTTATGAAATTGGTTTGCGCTCTTAACATGTACAGGGCAGTCACTAGCGTTGCCTATGTAGACTGTGCCTTTCTGAGATTTGATTTTCTTATAATTACTTCTGGCTTTGTGTGTATACTTTTACCTACCAAATGTAACATTTAAATTTATTTAGCAAAACTTACAATAAGCTAGGCTTTATCTATATCAATTCATTATAACAACATTATGAATTAGATATTATTGTTACTTACAATAAGCTAGGCTTTATCTATATCAATTCATTATAACAACATTATGAATTAGATATTATTATTATAATTAGATATTAGATATAAATGTGGAAAATTGGAGTCTAAGTAACAGTTTCCCAGAGTCACAAAGTTAGTGACAAGTGAGAATTTAAATTGGAATGTTCTGAGCCCAAGGCCAGAGTAGGCACTACTGCCTGTTCACCACCCAGGACTCCTTTATTTTTTTTTTAAATTTTTTTTCTTATTGTTGGTCATTCAAAACATTACATAGTTCTTAATACATCATATTTCACAGTTTGATTCAAGTGGGTTATGAACTCCCAATTTTACCCCGTATACAGATTACTGTATCACATCAGTTACCCTTCCATTGATTGACAAATTGCCTTTCTAGTGTCTGATGTATTCTGCTGTCTGTCCTATTCTCTACTATCCCCCCTCCCCTCCCCTCCCCTCCCCTCCCCTCCCCTCCCCTTTTCTCTCTCTACCCCTTCTACTGTAAATCATTTCTTCCATTTGTATTATCTTGTCTTACCCCTCCTTTCCTCTTATATGTCATTTTGTATAACCCTGAGGATCGCCTTCCATTACCATGCAATTTCCCTTCTCACTTCCTTTCCCTCCCACCTCTCAACCCTGTTAATGTAAATCTTTGTCACAAGCTCTTCGTCCCTACCCTGTCCTTGTTTCCTCCCCTTATATCAAAGGAGTCATTTGGTATTTGTTTTTTAAAGATTGGCTGGCTTCACTTAGCATAATCTGCTCTAATGCCATCCATTTCCCTCCAAATTCTATGATTTTGTCATTTTTTAATGCAGAGTAATACTCCATAGTGTATAAATGCCACATATTTTTTATCCATTCATCTATTGAAGGGCATCTAGGCTGATTCCACAATCTTGCTATCGTGAATTGTGCTGCTATGAACATCGATGTAGCAGTGTCCCTGTAGCATGCTCTTATTAGGTCTTTGGGGAATAGACCGAGAAGGGGAATAGCTGGGTCAAATGGTGGTTCCATTCCCAGCTTTCCAAGAAATCTCCATACTGCTTTCCAAATTGGCTGCACCAATTTGCAGTCCCACCAGCAATGAACAAGAGTGCCCTTTTCCCCGCATCCTCTCCAGCACTTATTGTTGTTTGACTTCCTAATGGCTGCCAATCTTACTGGAGTGAGATGGTATCTTAGGGTGGTTTTGATTTGCATTTCTCTGACTGCTAGCGATGGTGAGCATTTTTTCATGTACTTGTTGATTGATTGTATGTCCTCATCTGAGAAGTGTCTGTTCAGGTCCTTTGCCCATTTATTGATTGGGTTATTTGTTATCTTATTGTCTAATTTTTTGAGTTCTTTATATATTCTGGTTATTAGGGCTCTATCTGAAGTGTGTGGAGTAAAGATTTGTTCCCAGGATGTAGGCTCCCTGTTTATCTCTCTTATTGTTTCTTTTGCTGAGAAAAAACTTTTTAGTTTGAGTAAGTCCCATTTGTTGATTCTAGTTGTTAACTCTTGCGCTATGGGTGTCCTATTGAGGAATTTGGAGCCTGATCCCACAGTATGTAGATCATAGCCAACTTTTTCTTCTATCAGATGCCATGTCTCTGATTTAATATCAAGCTCCTTGATCCATTTTGAGTTAACTTTTGTGCATGGCGAGAGATAGGGATTCAGATTCATTTTGATGCAAATGGATTTCCAGTTTTCCCAGCACCATTTGTTGAAGATGCTATCCTTCCTCCATTGCATGCTTTTAGCCCCTTTATCAAATATAAGATAGTTGTAGTTTTGTGGATTGGTTACTGTGTCCTCTATTCTGTACCATTGGTCCACCCGCCTGTTTTGGTACCAGTACCATGCTGTTTTTGTTACTATTGCTCTGTAGTTTAGTTTGAAGTCTGATATTGCTATACCGCCTGATTCACACTTCCTGCTTAGTATTGTTTTTGCTATTCTGGGTCTTTTATTATTCCATATGAATTTCATGATTCTTTTATCTATTTCTACAAGAAATGCTGTTGGGATTTTGATTGGCATTGCATTGAACTTATAGAGAACTTTTGGTAATATCGCCATTTTGATGATGTTAGTTCTGCCTATCCATGAGCAGGGTATATTTTTCCATCTTCTAAGGTCTTCTTCTATATCTTTCTTTAAGGTTCTGTAATTTTCATTGTATAAATCTTTCACCTCTTTTGTTAGGTTGATTCCCAAGTATTTTATTTTTTGGGGGGATATTGTGAATGGAGTAGTTGTCCTCATTTCCGTTTCAGAGGATTTGTTGCTGATATACAGGAATGCCTTTGATTTATGCGTGTTGATCTTATATCCTGCCACTTTGCTGAATTCATTTATTAGCTCTAATAGCTTCTTTGTAGACCCTTTTGGGTCTGCTAGGTATAGAATCATATCATCTGCAAATAGTGATAATTTAAGTTCTTCTTTTCCTATTTTTATGCCTTTAATTTCTTTCGTTTGTCTAATTGCTCTGGCCAGTGTTTCAAGGACTATATTGAACAGAAGTGGTGAGAGAGGGCATCCCTGTCTTGTACCAGATCTTAGAGGGAATGCCTTCAATTTTTCTCCATTCGGAATGATGCTGGCCTGTGGCTTATCATAGATTGCTTTTACAATGTTGAGGTATGATCCAGTTATCCCTAATTTTTCTAGAGTTTTGAACATAAAGGGATGCTGTACTTTGTTGAATGCTTTTTCTGCATCTATCGAGATGATCATATGGTTCTTATTTTTAAGTCTATTGATGTGGTGAATAACATTAATTGATTTCCGTATATTGAACAAGCCTTGCATCCCAGGGATGAATCCTACTTGATCATGGTGTATAATTTTTTTGATATGTATTTGAATCCCATTGGCCAGAATTTTATTGAGGATTTTTGCGTCAATGTTCATTAGAGATATTGGTCTGTAGTTTTCTTTCTTTGAAGTGTCTTTGTCTGGTTTCGGAATCAGGGTAATGTTGGCTTCGTAGAATGAATTTGGAAGTTTTCCCTCTTTTTCTACTTCCTGAAATAGCTTGAAAAGTATTGGTGTTAGTTCCTCTTTAAAGGTTTTGTAAAACTCTGCTGTATACCCATCCGGTCCTGGGCTTTTCTTAGTTGGTAATCTTTTGATGGTTTCTTCTATTTCCTCTATTGTTATTGGTCTGTTTAGGTTGTCTATATCCTCCTGACTCAATCTGGGCAGATCATAAGACTTAAGAAAATTATCTATGCCTTCACTATCTTCTATTTTATTGGAGTATAAGCATTCAAAATAATTTCTAATTATCTTCTGTATTTCTGAAGTGTCTGTTGTGATATTGCCTTTTTCATCCCGTATGCTAGTAATTTGGGTTCTCTCTTTTCTTCTCTTCGTTAGCATGGCTAAGGGTCTGTCAATTTTATTTATTTTTTCAAAGAACCAACTTTTAGTTTTGTCAATTTTTTCAAATGTTTCTTTTGTTTCAATTTCATTAATTTCAGCTCTGATTTTAATTATTTCTTGCCTTCTACTTCTTTTGCTGTTGTTTTGCTCTTCTTTTTCTAGGATTTTGAGATGAAGTATGAGATCATTTATTTGTTGGTTTTTTTCTTTTTTTGAGGAATGAACTCCAAGCAATGAATTTTCCTCTTAGAACTGCTTTCAATGTGTCCCATAGATTCCGATATGTTGTGTCTGTGTTTTCATTTGACTCTAGGAAGTTTTTAATTTCCTCCTTGATGTCTTCTAAAACCCATTGATCATTCAGCAACCTATTGTTCATTCTCCAAGTGATGCTTGGTTTTTCCTTCCTTCTTTTATCATTGATTTTCAGTTTCATTCCATTATGATCAGATAAGATGCATGGTATTATCTCTACCCCTTTATATTGTCTAAGAGTTGCCCTGTGACATAATATATGGTCTATTTTTGAGAAGGTTCCATGTGCTGCTGAGAAAAAAGTGTAACTACTTGATGTTGGGTGGTATAGTCTATATATGTCAATTAAGTCTAGGTTGTTGATTGTGTTGTTGAGTTCTATAGTTTCCTTATTTAACTTTTGTTTGGTAGATCTGTCGAGTGGTGAGAGAGGTGTGTTGAAGTCTCCCATGATTATTGTATGGTGGTCTATTAGACTCTTGAACTTGAGAAGAATTTGCTTGATGTACACAGCTGCACCATTATTTGGGGCATATATATTTATGATTGTTATGTCTTGTTGGTGTATGGTTCCCTTGAGCAGTATGAAGTGTCCTTCTTTATCCCTTTTGATTAACTTTGGCTTGAAATCTATTTTATTGGATATGAGTATGGACACTCCTGCTTGTTTCCGCAGTCCATATGAGTGGTATGATTTTTCCCAACCTTTCACCTTCAGTCTATGAATATCTTTTCCTATCAGATGCGTCTCCTGTAGGCAGCATATTGTTGGGTCTTGTTTTGTGATCCATTCTACTAGCCTGTGTCTCTTAATTGGTGAGTTTAAGCCATTAACATTTAGGGTTATTATTGAGATATGGTTTGTTCTTCCAGCCATATTTGTTTATTAATGCTATTAAACCTGATTTGTTTTCCCCCCTTTACTGTCCTACCTCCCACTGTTGGTTTTCATTATTGTTTTCCATTTCCTCTTCCTGTAGTGTTTTGCCAAGGATTTTTTGAAGAGATTGTTTTCTAGCTGCAAATTCTTTTAACTTTTGTTTATCATGGAATGTTTTAATTTCATCTTCTATCCTGAAGCTTAATTTCGCCGGATACACGATTGTTGGTTGGAACCCATTTTCTTTTATCGTTTGAAATATGTTATTCCAGGATCTTCTAGCTTTTAGAGTCTGTGTTGAGAGATCAGCTGTTATCCTGATTGGTGTACCCCTAAATGTAATCTGCTTCCTTTCTCTTGTAGCTTTTAAAATTCTCTCCTTATTCTGTATGTTGGACATCTTCATTATAATGTGTCTAGGTGTGGATCTCTTATGATTTTGCACATTCGGCGTCCTGTAGGCTTCTAAGATTTGGGATTCTGTCTCATTCTTCAAGTCTGGGAAGTTTTCTCGTATTATTTCACTGAATAGACTGTTTATTCCTTTGGAATGGAGCTCTGTGCCTTCCTGTATCCCAATGACTCTTAAGTTTGGTCTTTTGATATTATCCCATAGTTCTTGGATGTTCTACTCATGGTTTCTTAGCAGACTTGCTGAGCTGTCTTTGTTCTTTTCCAGTTGAAATACTTTGTCTTCATTGTCTGATGTTCTCTCTTCTAGGTGATCTACTCTGCTGGTAGTATTCTCAATTGAGTTTTTAAGTTGGTTTATTGTTTCCTGCATTTCTAGGATTTCTATTTGTTTTTTATTACCTCTATCTCCCTGTGAAATTGATCTTTTACTTCCTGGATTTGTTTGTCGATGTGATCTTTCATTGTCTGATTTTGCTGTCTCATGTCTTCCTTGAGACTCCAGATCATCTGAAGCATGTATATCCTGACCTCTCTATCTGACATTCCATCTGTTGCACCTATTACCTCTTCTAAAGTTGAGTTGACCTGCATTGCCTGTGGTCCTTTTTTTCCTTGTCTTTTCATACTGCTGGCGTTTCTTTCTGCTTGGTGAAACTGTTGTGTTTTTGAAATTTTCCCTCTATTTATTTATATTGCTCTTGTATGGTTGAAAGATCACCTTGCAGGGCAGGTAGTGGCTGTGATCCTCCTCCAATTTGTGTGATCCGTCTGTTACGCTGGCAGGCCCTAGTTCTGCTCTTCTGGTCTGTCAAAGGTCCGCCTACCCAGCAGGCACGAGGGGCACCTCTGTCACTCCGCAGGTTGCTGGGCCTGACCTCCCGATGGGTCGAAGGTTCGCTTAGCTTGCAGGCACTGGGGGAGGGGCCAGTTCCACCCCTCAGCAGGCCGCTTGGCCGGATCTGCCAGTGGTCACAGCCCTGCCTACCTTGTAGACACTGGGGGAGGGGACGGGCCTGCCCTTCAGCAAGCCGCCGGCCCTGTCCTACTTGTGGGTCCTGACCGTGTTCCCTGCAGGCGTGCGTAGCTGTTCTCTCACTCGGCAGGTTGCTGGACCTGACCCGCCCGTGGGTTGCAGGTTCGCCTAGCTTGCAGGCATTGGGGGAGGGCCCAGGACTCCTTTATGCTGGGCATGCTGTCCTGTCTCATCCCACATCTCATTGCCCAAAGGACATCCATCATGATGCTGTGTCTACAACAGACTTTTATTAAAGATCTGGGGAAAGGAGTATGAATGTGTGGGAGGAGTAGCAAGGATGGGCAGTACACTGCTCTGCTGCACCAAAAAAGGAAAACAAGAGAAAACAGGACTCTTCCAACTTGACTCAAGATACTTATATTTCTAAAATGTGCCTGGGTTCTTTTGGTGGCCAAACCCCTAAGAAGAACCATTGTTTTTACTTTCTTGCTAAGCTTTTCAAATTTTTGTCCTTCCCAGAAACCCCAGCTTATTATTTTTATTACATATCTACAATTGCTTTAATTGCTCTATGTTCTGAGTCACATCTTCAGGCTCATTTTTTCCTAGTTAAGCCACTCCCCCATGAATGTATTAATGCCAAACCTACAGACTATAAAGGATAATGCTGCCTTTTGCTAGTTGACAGACAGAAGGATAGTTACAAATACATGGGCTTTTCTCTCTGCTAGCCCACTCCAAAGTAATAAGAAAACTAAACTAAACTAGCCAGAAAATAATGATAATAAAATAAAGGAAAAGTTAATGGCAACACCTAGACAATGACAATCCTACAGACAGGTCGACATGAGGCAATGGGGGTGTCGAGAATGAGTAGAGGGGCTTAGTGGGGAGACAAAGGTCCAGAGGTAGCATCTGGAGGCTCCTATAGATATGCCTCCCCATCCAGGATGTTGGGAACAAGCACATGATTCTGAGACCTAAAGCAGCTGCAAATCAATGCCCAAGTGAATGGTCTGGGGTGCCGCAGTCTGACTGGGCACAATTCAGGAGCCACTTATCAAAAGAAACAAACTTTATTTTTAAAACTATAAACGCCAAACAAAACAGCTCCTCAGGAAAAACCCTCAGAGCCCAACTGCCACCACCGGCTTCCAGAAGCCTCTCTCACACACCAACCACCACCTCCCACAATCCTCCTGCTCTTGAGGCCGATTGGCTAGGTCGCGTGGGCGGAGCCAAAGAAGTCCCCCAATGAGCAGTTCCGTAGTCTGAAGGGCAGGGAAACAGCCCAATGAACATGACTGCAGAGGAGCCAATCAGCTAGATGTTGCTGGGGCCACTGTGAGCCAATCATCAGCTGGCAGCTTGAAGGGCAGGGAAACAGCCCAATGAACATCACCGCAGAGGAGCCAATCAGCTAGATGTTGCTGGGGCCACTGTGAGCCAATCATCAGCCGGCAGCTGGAAGTTTGCTGGCAGCTGGAAGTTTGCTGGGGCCCCTTTGGCTGTGGCTCTCAACATCTCCCCCTCTCTGTTTAAACAACAAGCATGTGGCTTAGGGACCGTGCCTGCCTTAGGTTGTCCAATACTACATATGGTCCTTACCCGTCGTCGGATGAGCTGACCTCAGGGCGTCAGCCTCCTGTCTTAGGTTGGTACCATTGTAATTGGATCTTACCCGTCATTGACTACCGGTCCAGTATACAGCCACACCTGTAGAGAGGTACCAGCGGGGGAGGGGTGAGGTTCTTTGCCTCACCTCTGTTGGCCCCCAAATAGCTGAACGATCATTACAAGCAGAAGGGAGGAAGATATACCAAATCAATTGACAGCTCTTGTTGGAAAAATTGTACCACCGATGACATCATCAGCAAAAATACTCCAACACTACCACAAGTCGCTGCACCAACAGATAGTTCACAATGCATACAAGTGAGTTAAGCGGTTCAGTGATGGCTATTGCAGAGACTGTAGATTAGTTTTATCTTTGTCTTCACCGGCACAGGGATGAAGATAGGAATTCTGGCAATAATGGCTAAAGAAAAAATTATATAACATTCTAGAAGGTACTAAAAGAAAACAATTTTCTTAACAATTTACATTGTCTTCACCGGCACTGGGATGAAGATAAAAAGTCTGGCAATAATAGCTAAAGAAAACATTGTGTAACATTCCAGAAGGCACTAAAAGAAAACAATTTTCTTAACAATTTACATTATCTTCACTGGCACTGGGATGAAGATAGAAATTTTGGCAATAATGGCTAAAGAAAACATTGTGTAACATTCCAGAAGGCACTAAAATAAAACAATTTTCTTAACAATTTACATTATCTCCACCGGCATTGGGATGAAGATAAGAATTTTGTCAATAATGGTTAATATTAATAATTGTGTATCATTCTAGAAGGCACTAAAAGGAAACAATCTTCTTAACAATTTACATTATCTTGAAAAGAATTATTAAATATAATGAAAAGGATAGGTGAAAGTAAACAAACAGATCTGTTAACCTTTTTTTGTTTACATATTAAAACAATTCTTAACAGTTATTTACCCAATTTAAATTAAACCATTTAAATCACGTGAATAAAAAAAAAAATTTTTGGATCCTTTTTTTTTTTTTATGAGCGCTCATCATATATGATATATGGACATATGTACATTCAAACACATAACACAAAACACAAGTGTGCACACATAATACATACAACACATAACATAATGGTAAAGGCCTTATAACTTTTTACAGGTGAAATCTCCATTGCAATGTTTAACAACTCTATAGTAAAAAAAAAAATATATAGAACTGATCAGCAAAACATTAACCTAGGTCTGTATGAGCTCAAAAAACAAAATAGAACTTCATGATATGGGAAAGGGCAATAATAAAATAGATATTGAAAAAAGCATCCTGGTTCTGTCGCAGATGTAAGGATAGCCAAATTGGAGTTTTGGATATCAGCTGTTATGGATTTGAGCCAAATCATCTTCTTTTTGGTCTGTAGAAATTGCTTTAGTTAATCTCTCTGGAATCCAAATTGGCTGCTGTTCTCCCTGTGGAAACACACAAACAGACCCCCGACTCCAGACAATCACTGGGTCAGGATTTTAGTTAATCTCTCCGGAATCCAAATCGGATGCTGTTCTTCCTGTGGAAACATATAAACAGGCCCCCGACTCCAGACAATCACTGGGTCAGGACCTTGGTTAATCTCTCTGGAATCCAAATCGGCTGCTGTTCTTCCTGTGGAAACACACAAACAGACCCCCGACTCCAGGCAATTACTGGGTCAGGACCTTTCCATTGTCCTGTTAGAATATCTTTCCAAAGTACCTTGGGCTTATGTACATTTTTTGGACACATATGCCTTTCTGCAGCACTAAGTCCTGATGAATCCAAATTTAAAAAGTTTAGAGTAAAAAGGGTTATTTTAAGTTTATCTTTGGGGAATATATACCCCTTCCCAATTCCGTCTTTTTGCTTTAATAAGTACATTTTAATAGTTTGATGAGCTCTTTCAACTATGCCTTGTCCCTGTGGATTGTATGGGATTCCTGTTATATGAGTAATGCCAAATGATGAACAAAATTGTTTAAAAGAAGTAGACGTATAACCAGGGGCATTATCTGTTTTTAACTGTTTTGGAATGCCCACAGTGGCAAAATTTTGTAAGCAATGAGCTATAACATCTTTAGTTTTTTCTCCGGCATGAAGGGAGCCCATCAAAAATCCAGAAGAAGTAACAACTGTAACATGCAAATATTTTAATTTTCCAAATTCTGGCAAGTGTGTGACGTCCATCTGCCAAATATGGTTAGGTATCAATCCTCTAGGATTGACTCCAAGATTAACTTGTGGTAAAAAGGTCACACAATTTTGACATTGTTTTATTATTTGTCTAGCTTGTTCCTTAGTTATTTTAAAACGCTTTTGTAAAGTATTAGCATTGACATGGAACCTTTTATGAAAATTTATAGCTTCTTCTAGTATAGAGAAAATATGAATGTCATGTGTAGTTTTATCTGCTAAATCATTGCCCAAACTAAGGGCTCCAGGCAATCCTGTATGTGCCCTGATATGTCCTATAAAGAATGGATCTTTTCTGTCCCAGATTAAACTTTGTATAGTGGAAAACAAAGAGAAAACAGTAGAAGAAGGGGAAATCCTACCAGCATCTTCAAGGGATACTATAGCATTAACTATATACTGACTATCAGAAAATAAATTAAATACAGAATCTTTAAACATCACAAAAGTTTGTAATACTGCATTAAGCTCTACCTTTTGAGCTGATTGTTTGGGTACTAAAAATGTAAAAGTTCGATCAGGGGTAACTATTGCTGCTGTACCATTATTTGATCCATCAGTGAATATATTTGGAGCATTCATGATAGGTGTTTTTCTTGTCATTTTTGGAAAAATCACAGGATGCAATGACCAAAAAGACAATAAAGGATTAGATGGTAAGTGGTTATCAAATGAAACATTAGATTTGCACATGATTATTGCCCAAGTATTTAACTCATTAGCTAATTCATCAATTTGATTCATAGTATATGGAGTAATAATTTTATTAGGAGAAATTCCAAACACTGCCTTTGCTGTTTTTATTCCTTTGAGTATTAATTGTCCTACAGCCTCAGGATACCTAGTAAGAATATTGTTAGGAGAATAAGATAAATGTATCCATAATAATGGACCTTCTTGCCAAAATACTCCTGTAGGAATATTTTTTGTTGATAGTACAATAAATAATAAAGGCAAACTTATATCAATTCTATCCAAATGCATATTTTCCATATATGTTTCAATGATTTTTAATGCCTTTCTTGCTTCAGGCGTTAACATTCGGGGTGAATTTGGATCTGATGGACCTTTTAGGATATCAAATAAAGGTCCCAATTCTCCTGTTGGAATACCTAGATAAGGCCTTATCCAATTTATGTCTCCTAATAACTTTTGAAAGTCATTAAGTGATTTGAGTTGATCTACTCGTATTTGAATTTTTGGTGGACGGACCATGGTTGAGGATAATAGAACTCCCAAATAATTAATTGGAAAATTTAATTGTACTTTATCTATTGCTATCTCTAGATTATAATTTTTTAATAAGTTTGTAAGTGTGGCATAACATTCTAGCAATGTGTTTTTAGCTTTGTGTGCTAATAATATGTCATCCATATAGTGAAATATTTGTAGCTCAGGATTTTGATTTCTAAGTGGCTGGATTACTTTGTTAACATAAATTTGACACATAGTTGGGCTGTTAGCCATCCCTTGAGGGAGTACTTTCCATTCATATCTCTGATCAGGACCTTCATGATTCAGTGCAGGGATAGTAAATGCAAAACGTGGACTATCCTCAGGATGAATTGGAATTGAAAAAAAACAATCTTTAATATCTATAACTAAAACATACCAAGTTTTTGGCAAAGCAGACAACTGAGGAATCCCCGATTGAGCAGGTCCCATAATGACCATTTCATTATTAATGGCTCTTAAATCTTGCAATAATCTCCATTTACCAGATTTCTTTTTGATGACAAAAATGGGAGTATTATGGGGAGATATAGAAGGTTGTATATGTCCTTCCACTAATTGTTGTTTGACCAGATCATGGGCTACTTGTATCTTTTCTTTAGTCAAGGGCCACTGAGGGACCCATACTGGTCTTTCTGATTTCCAGGTAATTTTTATTGTCTCAGTGGCCCTTTGTGAAAATCCAACCCATGTCTGTCTGTTCCTTGATTTATTTGTATTGGTGCTGCTATACCTTGTTCTTGTTTTTCTAATCTTTTTCCTTTCCTAAAACCTTGTCTAGCCATAATAGTGGGTGCATTTTGATTGATATTATTTGTTAATGTTAAACCTAATTGATCTAAGACATCTCGTCCCCATAAATTTACAGGAAGATGATCCAATACATATGGCTGTATAGTTCCTTCACATCCTTCAGGATCCTTCCAATCTAATACCATTGCACTTTTATCGGGATTATTCGCCACTCCTAGGCCTCGAAGCGTTTGAGTGGCTTGTTGTAATGGCCAATGTTTTGGCCATTCTTGACGAGAGATAATGCTAAGGTCTGCACCTGTATCCAGTAACCCATTAAATTCATGTCCTTGAATATTTAGTTTTAGCATGGGGCGAGAATCTAAATTTAAAGAAAGCATAGCCCAATCTACACCTGTGGAGCCTAATCCCTTGGAACCTCTTTCTACAACATGATTGGAAAATTTATCATGTAGGCTTGGTATTATTAGTAATTGTGCTATTCTATCTCCTGGTGAAATTACTGATATACCCTTTGGAGAACTGGCTATAATTTTTATTTCACCTTCATAATCGGGATCAATTACCCCAGGACTTATCAAAAGTCCTTTTAGAGTAGAAGAGCTGCGTCCCAATAATAAGCCTACTGTTCCTTTGGGAAGAGGTCCTTTCACCCCTGTGGGAATGATTTGAACTCCAAATGCCGCAGTCTGACTGGGCACAATTCAGGAGCCACTTATCAAAAGAAACAAACTTTATTTTTAAAACTATAAACGCCAAACAAAACAGCTCCTCAGGAAAAACCCTCAGAGCCCAACTGCCACCACCGGCTTCCAGAAGCCTCTCTCACACACCAACCACCACCTCCCACAATCCTCCTGCTCTTGAGGCCGATTGGCTAGGTCGCGTGGGCGGAGCCAAAGAAGTCCCCCAATGAGCAGTTCCGTAGTCTGAAGGGCAGGGAAACAGCCCAATGAACATGACCGCAGAGGAGCCAATCAGCTAGATGTTGCTGGGGCCACTGTGAGCCAATCATCAGCTGGCAGCTTGAAGGGCAGGGAAACAGCCCAATGAACATCACCGCAGAGGAGCCAATCAGCTAGATGTTGCTGGGGCCACTGTGAGCCAATCATCAGCCGGCAGCTGGAAGTTTGCTGGCAGCTGGAAGTTTGCTGGGGCCCCTTTGGCTGTGGCTCTCAACACTGGGGTACAGGTGTGGGGTGGGGCAGAAATGACGGCAGGTAGCCAGTTATGGCTGGACAGAGAATCAACCAGCCCTTGTAGTGAAATCAACCCACAGCTTCTACAATCAGTCCCTGAGTAGAGTGGCCATCAGTGAAGCCTGGGAACTTGGGGACCTTCCTCCAGGTCTGCCAGACCAAACCATGGCCACACTTGAGTTCTCTTTGGATAAAAATAACTGCAGAAAATCAATTCATCTTTGACTCTTTTTAACTCTGGTTTCATGGTAATACTGCATTTGCAAAATCCTGGTTGATATCAGCAAAGCCGTACTGAAGGAGTGTTTTCCACGTTTGTGTGAGAACTCTAGTGAAAAGAGGACACCCCAGGGGAGACCTCAGGAACTGGGGAGTGGATACTGAGGGCAGGAGACACTGGAAGAGGTGAGATGAGATGGAGGACAATGTGGAGAAGGGGAGGGAAGGAGTCTCTCCCACCCAGGTGTGGACCGGGGAGAACCCTGGTGTATTTTGCAGTTTTTTTTTTCCTCCTGGGACTCTCACATTCCTACTCAGATCTCCCTGGAGAACAGTGGAGCACGTAGATGCTAAACCACCACAGGTGACCAGAGAACTCACTATTGGCCTCACAGAGGGGGACTGACTTGCCACCTCAGCTCAGCTGGAAAACCAGAAAGACAGAGGTGCCACCCTCTGAGGCCAGGCTGTGATACTGACTCTAGGGGAGATCTGGCAATGCGAGGGGTGTGTTTGGAGGGAAAATTGGAGAAAGTATAATCGATTGGATGTGGGAGTAGAGAAAAAAAAAGAAACTAGGGAAGGTGACATATAGGGAATGGAACAGTGAGGGGACCGGATGGAGGAGAAACATCTTGGCATTTTGATGGATGCTCCGACATACCTTGCGAGTTGGTTACCTTGCTGGAAATGGGACCATGGATCATTTCTATGGTAGACTTGAAGTAAGGATGGAGAGGGGAGGACACAAGGAAGGGAAGGGAGTGAGGAGACCAGCAGAGGAAACACAAGGAAGACAGGTACAGGCTGTGTGCATCTCCTGTCCCCTCAGGCTCAGGACCATGTGGTGACAGAGCACATACTCCTACTGAGGATGCTGGCTGCTTTTCTCCAACTTTCTCTTCTCCATGACTTTGGCGGTGCATGTTCTGAGACTGTTTTATAAAGCATCTAGCGTTTTGATTTTATTCAGGTCTGATGAGGACAACCCAACAGGAGAGTACTTGAAAATTTGATTTGTTTCAGTTCTCAAGAAAAGGAGGCACGCTCTGCACCCGGGGGCTGGGATGGGGGCACATGGAGAAACATCAGGGTTTGTCTGGGGGCCCAGAGAGGGTGGGAGGAATGTGGACAGGTTTACTGTGATTCTGGAGGGAAATAAGGGGCAAAGCAGAGTGAGTAGATGAACAGATTTAGGATGGGATGGCTCGGCTTCACCAAGCTGTGGGGTATCAGAGTGGTCTCCTCTTGTTCACCCCAGGGTTCTGGGATGACCTACAGTGGAACAAGAGTGTCCCCGATGTTAGGGGTTTGATAAGAGGAGCTGTGTGGGGGTATGGACTTGAGATTGATGGGTGTGCACTTCAAAGGCATGGAGACCTCTGCCGTCTCTGGGAATCAGCCAATCCTGGGAGTGGCAGTCCCTCTCTGGTGAAGAAACTGCAAAATACGGAAGCATCCTAAAATATAAAAAAGTTAAGACCCACAATTAACAGAGAGACTAGGGAGCCATCGGATGCTGGGAATGGCTCCCACCATAGAGTGGGTGGGCACACATCCTGGACACACCTGCTGTCTGAAAACAGCCCGGCTGGCCAAAGTCACAGGGACCCTGTCGGCCAGATTCAGCTGCTGTCTCGATGCCATTGGTGACATTCTAACCTGGGGATACTTCTATTTGTCTCACTTCATTCATTTGATTGATATTTCTGGGCAGCCAGGAATTGAGCAGGCACTGTGGATGAGCCAAAAATGGATTGAACTGATGGTCTCAGGTAATGGTTTTCCTAGATCTCTGACCTTCATAAAGTGACTTCCAGATCCTCTCATCAAAAACTGGGGTCTGTCATTCTGGTTTGGCTCTGTGCATTGCTGAAGCTGATGGAATTCAGCAGGAGTCATGTTTTAGTTCTGAGCCTCGGCTTCCAGAGGCATGTGCATTTTTACACTCTCCTAGAATTTTACCCCCACTTGAGAGCAAGTCCAGGGCAGGCTGCTGGAGGATAGCAGCATGTGGAGCAGAGATGAAGCATGCTAGCTAGGTCCATCCTGGCCAGCCAGCCCTCCACTGACTTGTCTCATGAGTACAGATGCTTGAGCAAGCCTGATGAGCATCAGCAAAATTGCCCCAACTTCAAACCCATGAGCAAAAATGAATGTTGAATACAAGTTGAACATTTGTTGTCCTGAAATCTGAAATCCAAACCTTTTTGAGGGCTGACAGGAGACCACAGTGGAATATTCTACCCCATGACCTCAGATAATGGGTTACAGTCGAAGAAGAGATGCACTAAAAGTATCGTATAAAATTAACTTCAGGCTGTATGTATGATGTATGTTAAAAAAAAAAAAACAATAAATTCTGTGCTTGGACTTGGGTTATCTCTCCAAGACACTTCATCATGTATCTGCAAATATTTCAAAATCTGAAAAGCAAAATACCAGATATCTGAAACATTTCTGGTCCCAAGTGTCTCTGATAGGGGAAACTCAACCTCTGCTGTAAGCCAGGAGGGTTTCGAGGTTGTTAAATATGCAGTGGATAAGGATACAACATACATATGTGAAAGAGAGGTCTGAGTCGCAGGTGCTTCTGCTGCTCAAACAAATCGTGGAGACGGATCGTTTCAGATGATCATAGAACGTGAGGGAGGACTTTTGATGGTATCACACAGAAGTTTCTAACCTAGAGTGCATAGTCAGGGGGAACTTTCCAGAAGAGTTGAGGTCTGAGAATAAAACAGACAGAGAAGATAGCCAGGCAAAGAAGGTAGGTTACATGACAATATGGATGGAGAAATGGGCGCATAGGTCCAGGGATGAGAGAAAGAAGGCCCAGGAAGCACGAGAGCTTCAGAACGGCAGGAGCTTGTGGTGACCTGTGTGGTATGTGCAGGGGGACAGGTCGGCACTGAAGCAAGGACCAATCAGATCCTGGGGACTAGCATCTTGCTGGGGAGATTGAAGGCTGTTCAACAGTCAGTGAGAAACCAGTGAACACCTCAACAAGAGAGTGGCACAACTTCATTTACATCTTGAATCACATTTTCTGCAAATGTAGAGGCTTGGCTGGAAATGGGTGTACCTGGGATACTGATTGAGGGTTGTTGCTTTAATTGAAACAATCAATGCTAGAAGATGGATAAAAGAGATTTATTGCTTTGGGGATGGATAAACAAAGGAGGTCAAATTCACCTGCAAGATATGTGAAAGTAGCCAAATGGACAAAATCATTTGGAAATTTTTTTTAAATGAAACATTTTCAATTTCATTGTGTTCCACACAAATATTACTGATTCTCTCCAGCAGATTTGGTGGTAGGGACAGGCACATTTTGGAGAGCGTTGGAGCTAACACTCAGCCTTCTGTCTGGCTTCTTCTGGCTGTAATCTGAGTCACTAAGTGGTGCCTGTCACATTACTTTGGCAGTTCTCTGACTTTATGCTCCAAGGACTTGCTGAGACAAATATCTATCTCAATTTCTTAGACTCTCGAGAAAAACGTGCTGGTGTGGTTAAGATGGTGCCTCCGTTGCTGGGAGAGGGCAGACTGCCTTCTAAAAGTGGACCTTTCAAAGATACTAGGCTGGATGGCTCCGGAGGGTTGCCACCTGAGCCTAAGTGGGAGCTCCCTTCAGTCCATGAAACTTTCCTATCAGAAAACAGAGCTGAAATGATGCACATTGTCAGGGGCTTTGGGAGCTGCTGCCGAGCAGAACTGGACATAGGGAAGGAGATCTCCTTAATCCATACAGGTGCTAGGTGAGTTCTTTTTCATGATCTTGTGCTAGTTTGAGAGGCAGGCCTTATCCCTATGTACATCATGCTACTAGCAATAGTGACTGACATTTTTTTCTTAGAGAGAGAGAGAGAGAGAGAGAGAGAGAGAATTTTTTAATATTTATTTCTTAGTTTTTGGTGGACACAACATCTTTGTTTGGATGTGGTGCTGAGGATCGAACCCAGGCCGTACGCATGCCAGGTGAGCGCACTACCGCTTGAGCCACATCCCCAGCCCGTGACTGACATTTGATGAGGCCCATCTGGGGTAGGTGCACTGCAGTTTATTAAATAAATAAATAGGAAATTGTTTCATAGGGTTGAGCATCCCTAAATAGAAGATCCAAAATGTACTGAAATCCAACCAACTTTTTTGAGCACTAACTTGACACAACAAGAGAAAAATTCCACACAGGACCTCACGTGGCCAGTCACAGTCAAAATGAAGGAGCAGATACCTACACACACACAAAAAAAATGTATGAAATTACCTCCATTCTCTGTGCACAAGGTACTTATGAAACAAATAAATTTTAAGTTTAAACATGGGTCCTGTCCCAAGACATTTCATTATATATGTACAAATATTCTAACATCTGAAAAAAAATATCTGAAATCTGACATCCTTCTGGTCCCAAGAATTTCAGATGAGGGATGTTCAACCTGTGCGTGAAGACTGAATTGCACAAAGCCTGGAGGCCCCTCACTGCTGGGTGTGGGCCTGGAACTGAAGTTTATCTTAGCCCAATGTTGGTCTTCTGTTTACTTCACCCAAGGATGGAAGAGTAGAAGGGTAGGAGCAAGAACAAGGCAGCAGTAAGTCAGGTGACACAGGAACTCACACGTGGGAGCAATGCAGAGCCAAACTCGCAGCATGCAGTCACTAGAACTAAGACCTTAGAATGCTTTGCTAGACTGGCCCCAATCCCTCTAATGTCTGTTAGGTTTGAACCTTTCATTGAAAAGCTTGTTCCACAGGAAAACCACTGACATAGAAATTATTGTAGGATGCCGACCTGAATATCTTCCCTTCTTCTTTAAGATTAGAGCCTCATGGTTTGGCTCAGCATCTGGTAGAACTGAATACACACGACATTTCTAAGCCTCTCTTGCAGCTGACTGTGAGTAGGTGCTTTAGCTCTGGCCACCAACACCTAACTGGGATTGAAATGGTTTTCTCTGATGATTGTTCTTTAAGAAGAATGAACATATTCTTTTCTTTCACTTTCTCCTTCCTGCAGGTTAGAATTTGGATTTGAGGGCTGGTACACAAACAGCCATCTTGTGCTGTAAAGTGTCTTCTAAAAAATGCTGGTTGGCACAATAGAGAGTGCGCCTCTGGGCCTGGGGCAGCAGCACATACCTGTGATACAAGCTGCCTGGGAAGCTGAGGCAAGAGGATTGTGAGTGCAATTCCAGCCTCAGCAATTTAGCCAGGTCCTGAGCAACTTAAAGACACTGTGTCTCAAAAGGAAACCTAAAAAGACCTGGAAATGTGGTATGATGGTTAAGTGCCTCCGAGTCTAATCCTCAGTAAATAATAATAATAATACATAAATAAAAAGGGCACACACCTGCGTGCTGCCTGTCTTCGGGTCACTGTTACACAGAAGAGTAATAAAATACATCTTACTTAAGTCACTCAAAAGTCTGCATGCACGTTTGTGACCTTGTAGCAAAACTGATCCTAACAATGCTGAGTTCACAACACCTTGGTTTCCAGATCAGAGGAATTTCCCCTCTGAAGGTTCTGTTCCAATCCGCGTAGCATTGATTTGGAGTTGGGTAGATAGCACCAGGAGCGGTAACATGAATATATTCTTTATGATCGTGTCCCTTCTCAGCGCTTGCTTTCTTTGAAGAGATGATTTTAGGAGTTGGAGGAAATGATTTTAAAAAAATAAACTCTACTTTCCATAGGCAGCTCTCCCGTTACAACCTTAATATACAACACTAAGGCAGTTTGGAAAAATTGGACCAGTACATTGTATACCTATTAACTGAAGATTTGAATAAACTATCACAGAATCAAATAATGGATTTTTTTTCCCCGAGCCCAACAAAGACCAAAAATTCATTTTAACCCCTGTCAGCACATATAAATCTGAGACAGAATTTAAAAGCTTGTCCGTATGCCCAGGCACATCACCATTCTGAGCCAAGTTCCCATCACAGGCTTGTCATATCTTCTCTATTTACCTTCATTCAGGGGTGAAGGTGGGGGAAGAGGGAGGGTGGGGGCTTTGTAGCTGTGGAGATAAATGCTTTCAGGCTTGTTCCCCTCCAGATCCTGAATCAGGGGACCATCTGCTAGAGTCTGCACCGTCTAAACCCCCAGAGGTGCCGCCTGTGGAAGGGAAAAGATCTGGTTCAGATCCCAGCTGTATCATGGATATTTGCCTGACCCCCAGGAGGTCCCTCCACATCTTCCCGTGGACTTCCCTGTGTGTGGCACTGAGTGACAATCTTCCCTCCTGGACACTTTGGGTGGTAACATGCGACAGTGAAGTTCAGAGCAGAGCAGCCTCTGCAGCTTCTCCCTGGCTTTACAAATGCACCCCAGGCCCAGGCCCCTGAGGAGTAGGCACCTGTTTACAAGCCGCCCAGTCCTCATGGGAAGGTGGTGCCATGCCAAGGGGAAGACGGCGGTGGAGGAATGGATTTTTGGAGGCTGGGTTGGAGCTTGTGATTCTGTACAGATGTGGAGAAGCCTGCCATGGCCCACCTGAAATGGAATTCCTGTCCATGGTGGCTTTGTGTGATTGCTGGGTGTTTATCTTGGTGCCTCAGCAAGTGAGCGTTCAGCACACGTGAGCCACTCATTTTGTCTGGAAACACCTTACGCAGAAACCTCACGTGGCACCCGAGGGGAAGTGCCATTTCTTGATTGTTCAGTTTGACTCTCCTGTTGGGCTGTGTGAGTTGCAGCTCCAATTTCAGCAGCCTTGCTCCACTGGTTTCCGTGCACACATCAGGGAAAACAGGAAAGCTCAGGCGCATAAATCAGAGCAGAAAGTGGTCTGCCCAAGGCTCTCCCGCTAATCTAGGTGAGCATGGCACTGGTGCCAAATACTAAGGGCTTCCTGTTGACACTGGACAAAACTGTGCCTCAGAAAGCCATGGTGTTACGTTGTATGCCACCGGACCTCCTGTCTTCCCGTCTCCCTGCTATTTGACACAAAGGCCAACACACATATGCACACATGGGATGCACAAATATTTGAAGTCTTAAACACACTCTGGGAGCAGTGATGTTGAAGCCAATTGATTAGCAAAATCTCCCTTTTTTTTTTCCTTTTCAGAGAACAGGCTGTTGAATATAAATGAGATTTGTTCAAATGGAAAATTTTCCTGTTGAATAATTAGAGTCAATTGAACATGAGCCTATTCTCCACGTGTTTCCTTTATTTGGGGGGAAATTTCAATTTCTCAAAAAATAAAAAAAAAAGAGCAACAGAAATAAAGGAAACTTGGAAAGTGGATGAAATAAACAGTAGATGTAGAGAGAGAAGTTAAATAGACTTCAGATTTCAAGTTGTAAGGCCTAGTCCAGGTTTATTCATCCCATTTGAGGTCTCCCTGGTGGAGAGACAAACAATAATTTCACCACACACACAAACCTCATAAAAATTCCACACAAACTGCAAATACTGAATTCCCTTTCCTACCTTCTTTCTCCACTTTTATGAAAACTCTTCTCTTTCAGCTAAAAGTTTTCTAAAATTAATAGCCTCAGTGCTCAAAGGTGATCAAACATTATAGCTACCGGGACATTTCTATGGTTAAATTACTGATGATGACATTAAGATTATTTAAGACATTTACCTACTAACCTGAACAATTTTAATCAAACTCCACACGTGAATAAAGACTTTGTTATTAAAGGCATGATAAGAATAAATGCACATGTATATAGTAAACATATTCACAAGAAAATCTTGTTCCAATGATTTGTTTTTATATTTTCTAATTTATCTGACATTTCACTCTGATACACTAAGAAAATATAAATAAGTAGCCTGCTCACTGGGGGAGAGGAGCAATTTGGGGAGAAGTGTATGTAATACATTCTGATGTAATGCATGCTCTTACCTCTGAATCTTCTTTGAGAGAGAATGGGCTTATAAGAAATGTTTTTGTGGGTATCCAACATGGCGGCCGGCGAGGAAGCAGCGATTCCAACGTCTCCACTTTAACGGGATAAGAAAGACCCACCTGAACAGATGCAGCCTACCTACGGAGGAACTTCTAGCATAATTCCCTTAAGAGGAGAGCAGCCGTGAACTGGTAGGTTTATTGGAAGTGACAGTTCGTCCCAGAGAAGTGGATCTTGGACAGCCACTCGGGCACAGAGGTATAGTCCCCCAGCCATCAGCCGCTCGGCAAGCGGCTCCCCCGGGAGGCCTAGAGCTCGCTCTGGGAACAGCCACTTCACCGGCCCGGTTCCTAATCACGCGGCCACAGTTAACCGGCTCCACAGGTGGCCCAGCGGCGGGTGCAGAAGTCGAGTCCTGAGGCCAGCGGCCACTTTTGCAAGCGGCTGACACCCGAGCGGTTTGGCCCACCCCGCCAGAAACGGCAGACAGCCTCCGCCATCAGGGCTCCCCTGGGAGGCATAGAGCTCGCTCTGGGAGCAGCAGCTTCACACCCCAGTCCCAAACCACGCGGCCCGTTCCTAACCACGTGGCCAGCCGGTTCCTAACCACGCGACCACAGCTACCTGGCTCCAAGGGTGGCCCCGCGGCGGGTGCAGAAGTCGAGTCCTGACACCAGCGGCCTCTTTTGCAAGCGGCTGACACCCGAGCGGTTTAGCCCGCCCCGCCCGAACCGGCAGTCAGCCTCCGCCATCAGGGCTCCCCTGGGAGGCCTAGAGCTCGCTCTGGGAGCAGCCACTTCACCTGCCCGGGTCCTAACCACGTGGCCACAGCTACCTGGCTCCACAGGTGGCCCCACGGAGGGTGCAGAAGTCGAGTCCTGAGGCCAGCGGCCACTTTTGCAAGCAGCTGACACCCGAGGGGTTTGGCCCGCCCCACCCGAACCGGTAGTCAGCCTCCGCCATCAGGGCTCCCCTGGGAGTCACAACCTCATTTGGAGTAGGTGCTGTGCAGAGCTGCCATCTGAGCAAGCAGGGCAGGCAGACTTGCAGCCCACTGGAAAGACAGGCCAGGTAGCTTGCCAGCGTGGTGGACACGCAACACCGAGGCAGTCGCGTCACACTGGTTGGAGTGGGGGTGGAGCAGGGTCGCAGCCCGGGTCCGGAGGGGGCTCAGCGACCCGTTGGAGAGGTAGTCAGGTACCCCAATTGGGAGTGGGGGCTGTGCAGAACTGCGACCCACCGGCCTAGAGGCCTGCCAGCGCGGTAGACACGTCACACCAATTGGAGTGGGGACCCAGCAGAACCACCACCCACATCCAGACCAGGACAACGACCCCAGGGCGTGGTAGTTACGTCACCACAATTGAAGTGGGGGCAGAGCAGAGTCGCCACCCGTGCCCGCAGGGGGGGGCAAACCTGCGACCGATTAGCGGGGTAGAGAGATCACCCTAATTAGAGGAGGAGCAGAGCCACTACCCGCCCTGCAAGGGAGACTTCCCAACTATACAAGAGCAATATAAATAAATAGGGGGTAAAAATCAAAAACACAACAGTTGCACCAAGCAGAAAGAAACGCCAGCAGTATGAAAAGGCAAGGAAAGAAAGGACCACAAGCAATGCAGGTCAACTCAACTTTAGAAGAGGTAATAGGTGCAACAGATGGAATGTCAGATAGAGAGGTCAGGATATACATGCTTCAGATGATCTGGAGTCTCAAGGAAGACATGAGACAGCAAAATCAGACAATGAAAGATCACATCGACAAACAAATCCAGGAAGTAAAAGATCAATTTCACAGGGAGATAGAGGTAATAAAAAACAAACAAATAGAAATCCTAGAAATGCAGGAAACAGTAAACCAACTTAAAAACTCAGTTGAGAATACTACCAGCAGAGTAGATCACTTAGAAGAGAGAACATCAGACAATGAAGACAAAGTATTTCAACTGGAAAAGAACATAGACACCTCAGCAAGTCTGCTAAGAAACCATGAGCAGAACATCCAAGAATTATGGGACAATATCAAAAGACCAAATTTAAGAGTCATTGGGATACAGAAAGGCACAGAGCTCCAAACCAAAGGAATAAACAGTATATTCAGTGAAATAATACGAGAAAACTTCCCAGACTTGAAGAATGAGACAGAATCCCAAATCCTAGAAGCCTACAGGACACCAAATGTGCAAAATCATAAGAGATCCACACCTAGACACATTATAATGAAGATGTCCAACATACAGAATAAGGAGAGAATTTTAAAAGCTGCAAGAGAAAGAAAGCAGATTACATTTAGGGTAAACCAATCAGGATAACAGCTGATCTCTCAACACATACTCTGAAAGCTAGAAGATCCTGGAATAACATATTTCAAACGCTAAAAGAAAATGGGTTCCAACCAACAATCGTGTATCCGGCGAAATTAAGCTTCAGGATAGAAGATGAAATTAAACCCTTCCACGATAAACAAAAGTTAAAAGAATTCACAGCTAGAAAACCATCTCTTCAAAAAATCCTTGGCAAAACATTACAGGAAGAGGAAATGGAAAATAACATTGAAAACCAACAATGGGAGGTAGGACAGTAAAGGGGGGAAAGTAGTCAAAGTGGATAATAAATCAGGTTTAGTAACATCAATAAACAAATATGGCTAGAAGAACAAACCAGATCTCAATAATTACCCTAAATGTTAATGGCTTAAATTCACCAATCAAGAGACACAGGCTAGTAGAATGGATCACAAAACAAGACCCAACAATATTCTGCCTACAGGAGACGCATCTGATAGGAAAAGATATTCATAGACTGAAGGTGAAAGGTTGGGAAAAATCATACCACACATATGGACTGCGGAAACAAGCAGGAGTGGCCATACTCATATCTAATAAAATAGATTTCAAGACAAAGTTAATCAAAAGGGATAAAGAAGGACACTTCATACTGCTCAAGGGAACCATACACCAACAAGACATAACAATCATAAATATTTATGCCCCAAATAATGGTGCAGCTTTGTTCATCAAGCAAACTCTTCTCAAGTTCAAGAGTCTAATAGACCACCATACAATAATCATGGGAGACTTCAACACACCTCTCTCACCACTCAACAGATCTACCAAACAAAAGTTAAATAAGGAAACTATAGAACTCAATAAGACAATTAACAACCTAGACCTAATTGACATATATAGACTATACCACCCAACATCAAGTAGTTACACTTTTTTCTCAGCAGCTCATGGAACCTTCTCAAAAATAGACCATATATTATGTCACAGGGCAACTCTTAGACAATATAAAGGGGTAGAATAATACCATGCATCTTATCTGACCACAATGGAATGAAACTGAAAATCAATGATAAAGGAAGGAAGGAAAAATCAAGCATCCCTTGGAGAATGAACAATAGGTTGCTGAATGATCAATGGGTTTTAGAAGACAGCAAGGAGGAAATTAAAAACTTCCTAGAGTTAAATGAAAACACAGACACAACATATCGGAATCTATGGGACACATTGAGAGCAGTTCTAAGAGGAAAATTCATTGCTTGGAGTTCATTCCTCAAAAAAAGAAAAAAACAACAAATAAATGATCTCATACTTCATCTCAAAATCCTAGAAAAAGAAGAGCAAAACAACAGCAAAAGAAGTAGAAGGCAAGAAATAATTAAAATCAGAGCTGAAATTAATGAAATTGAAACAAAAGAAACATTTGAAAAAATTGACAAAACTAAAAGTTGGTTCTTTGAAAAAATAAATAAAATTGACAGACCCTTAGCCATGCTAACGAAGAGAAGAAGAGAGAGAACCCAAATTACTAGCATACGGGATGAAAAAGGCAATATCACAACAGACACTTCAGAAATACAGAAGATAATCAGAAATTATTTTGAATCATTGTACTCCAATAAGATAGAATATAGTGAAGGCATAGATAATTTTCTTAAGTCTTATGATCTGCCCAGATTGAGTCAGGAGGATATAGACAATCTAAACAGACCAATAACAATAGAGGAAATAGAAGAAACCATCAAAAGATTACCAACTAAGAAAAGCCCAGGACCGGATGGGTATACAGCAGAGTTTTACAAAACCTTTAAAGAGGAACTAACACCAATACTTTTCAAGCTATTTCAGGAAATAGAAAAAGAGGGAGAACTTCCAAATTCATTCTACGAGGCCAACATCACCCTGATTCCGAAACCAGACAAAGACACTTCAAAGAAAGAAAACTACAGACCAATATCTCTAATGAACATTGACGCAAAAATCCTCAATATAATTCTGGTGAATCGGATTCAAATACAAATCAAAAAAATTATACACCATGATCAAGTAGGATTCATCCCTGGGATGCAAGCCTGGTTCAATATACGGAAATCAATAAATGTTATTCACCACATCAATGGGCTTAAAAATAAGAACCATATGATCATCTCGATTGATGCAGAAAAAGCATTCGACAAAGTACAGCATCCCTTTACGTTCAAAACGCTAGAAAAATTAGGGATAACTGGATCATACCTCAACATTGTAAAAGCAATCTATATAAGCCACAGGCCAGCATCATTCTAAATGGAGAAAAATTGAAGGCATTCCCTCTAACATCTGGAACAAGGCAGGGATGCCCTCTGTCACAAATTCTGTTCAACATAGTCCTCGAAACACTGGCCAGAGCAATTAGACAAACGAAAGAAATTAAAGGCATAAAAATAGGAAAAGAAGAACTTAAATTATCAGTATTTGCAGATGATATGATTCTATACCTAGCAGACCCAAAAGGGTCTACAAAGAAGCTATTAGAGCTAATAAATGAATTCAGCAAAGTGGCAGGATATAAGATCAACACGCATAAATCAAAGGCATTCCTGTATATCAGCAACAAATCCTCTGAAACGGAAATGAGGACAACTACTCCATTCACAATACCCCCCCAAAAAATAAAATACTTGGGAATCAACCTAACAAAAGAGGTGAAAGATTTATACAATGAAAATTACAGAACCCTAAAGAAAGATATAGAAGAAGACCTGAGAAGATGGAAAAATATACCCTGCTCATGGATAGGCAGAACTAACATCATCAAAATGGCGATATTACCAAAAGTTCTCTATAAGTTCAATGCAATGCCAATCAAAATCCCAACAGCATTTCTTGTAGAAATAGATAAAAGAATCATGAATTTCATATGGAATAATAAAAGACCCAGAATAGCAAAAACTATGCTAAGCAGAAAGTGTGAATCAGGCGGTATAGTGATACCAGACTTCAAACTAAACTACAGAGCAATAGTAACAAAAACAGCATGGTCCTGGTACCAAAACAGGTGGGTGGACCAATGGTACAGAATAGAGGACACAGTAACCAATCCACAAAACTACAACTATCTTATATTTGATAAAGGGGCTAAAAGCATGCAATGGAGGAAGGATAGCATCTTCAACAAATGGTGCTGGGAAAACTAGAAATCCATTTGCATCAAAATGAATCTGAATCCCTATCTCTCGCCATGCACAAAAGTTAACTCAAAATGGATCAAGGAGCTTGATATTAAATCAGAGACACGGTATCTGATAGAAGAAAAAGTTGGCTATGATCTACATGCTGTGGGATCTGGCTCCAAATTCCTCAATAGGACACCCATAGCGCAAGAGTTAACAACTAGAATCAACAAATGGGACTTACTCAAACTAAAAAGTTTTTTCTCAGCAAAAGATACAATAAGAGAGATAAACAGGGAGCCTATATCCTGGGAACAAATCTTTACTCCACACACTTCAGATAGAGCCCTAATAACCAGAATATACAAAGAACTCAAAAAATTAGACAATAAGATAACAAATAACCCAATCAATAAATGGGCCAAGGACCTGAACAGACACTTCTCAGAGGAGGACATACAATCAATCAATAAATACATGAAAAAATGCTCACCATCGCTAGCAGTCAGAGAAATGCAAATCAAAACCACCCTAATATACCATCTCACTCCGGGAAGATTGGCAGCCAATAGGAAGTCAAACAACAATAAGTGCTGGAGAGGATGCAGGAAAAAGGGCACTCTTGTTCATTGCTGGTGGGACTGCAAATTGGTGCAGCCAATTTGGAAAGCAGTATGGAAATTTCTCAGAAAGCTGGGAATGGAACCACCATTTGACCCAGCTATTCCCCTTCTCGGTCTATTCCCTAAAGACCTAATAAGAGCATGCTACAGGGACACTGCTACATCGATGTTCATAGCAGCTCAATTCACGATAGCAAGATTGTGGAATCAGCCTAGATGCCCTTCAATAGATGAATGGATAAAAAATATGTGGCATTTATACACTATGGAGTATTACTCTGCATTAAAAAATGACAAAATCATAGAATTTGGAGGGAAATGGATGGCATTAGAGCAGATTATGCTAAGTGAAGCTAGTCAATCTTTAAAAAACAAATACCAAATGACTCCTTTGATATAAGGGGAGTCAACAAGGACAGGGTAGGGACGAAGAGCTTGAGAAGAAGATTTACATTAAACAGGGATGAGAGGTGGGAGGGAAAGGGAGTGAGAAGGGGAAATGCATGGAAATGGAAGGCGATCCCCAGGGTTATACAAAATGACATATCAGAGGAAAGGAGGGGTAAGACAAGATAATACAAATCGAAGAAATGATTTACAGTAGAAGGGATAGAGAGAGAAAAGGGGAGGGGAGGGGAGGGGAGGGGGGATAGTAGAGGATAGGAAAGGCAGCAGAATACATCAGACTCTAGAAAGGCAATATGTCAATCAATGGAAGGCTAACTGATGTGATTCAGCAATCTGTATACGGGGTAAAATTGGGAGTTCATAACCCACTTGAACCAAACCGTGTAATATGATGTATTAAGAACTATGTAATATTTTGAAAGACCAATAAGAAAAGAAATGTTTTTGTTACTCATTGACATTTTAGATTAGGTATATATTAGCATATCACATATAAAATTCTACATAAATGAATGAACATATTTAATCAATTTGAAGGCATTCTTCATATATCAGAGTATTTTTTGTGTGGGGGGGTATTTTTAATTTTGGCAGGGGGCATACTGGTACTGGGGATTGAACACAGGATGTTTACCATTTAACTCTATCCCCAGTCCCTTTTAGTCTTTTAATTTTTGAGACAGGGTCTTGCTAAGTTGCTTAGGGCCTGCCTGAGTTGCTAAGGCTGGCCTCGAACTTGTAATCCTCCTGTTTCAGCCTCCCAAGTCACTGGGATTATAGGCATGTGCCACCACGCCTGACAAGCCAGAGTATTGAGTTCTTGGCTATAGCAGTATGGATGTTTCAGGCTGGATCACTTTTCATTGTGGATCTGCCCTGTGGATTACTGAATATTGAGTACCATCCCGTGCCTCTACTCTCTAGATACCAGTAGCAGCCCCCACACCTTTCCCCAGATGTGACTGCTAAGAAATAACATCTGCAAATCTGGTCAAATATCCCTTGGGATACATCACTGGGAGTAATTCCCCTCTCAAATGGAAAAAGTAGGTATTTTCTCTAGACTTATGTGATTAATGGCTTCCTGATGTGGTTTTTGTTCAGTGGCATAAAGTGGTCTTGAAAGTGACCTTTTCCGTGGATCTTAGCTAATATGTGTCTTGTGCATTTTCTAGGTCTGGTGCCAGACATGTTTGATTCATCAACCTGTGATTCTGGTTGGAAAAAATGGCAGGCATCTTGATTATTCTTTACCTAATCCAAGGGTGCTAATAATTCTTCTTTCCCTTGTTGCTACTTAGGTTAACAAGGATTTCAGAGGCACCTCTCCTGGGCTAAGCATTGTTGTAGGTTCTAAAGAGATCTTAGTGAACAAAACAGGGGGAAGTTCTTGGTCTCACAGAGTTTACATGTTGGAGGCTGGGGACAGAACAGGGATGTTTATAGAGTAAAAACAACAACAAAACATACACACATACACACGTAACCAAATAATTTATATTAAAAAATGGGAAGATGATGAGCCATGTAGTAAAAGAAAAGTGAGACCAGGATAAAAAGAATGCGGAGATTAGTAAGGAGGATGCTGTACTTCAAGCAGAGTATTCCAGGTAGACACAACTGAATGGGTGAGCATTTGAGCCAGATTTCAGGGAAGTGAGGGAGTGAGCCAGCCTGTGAGTGGGATTTCATGGCACAGGAAGCAAACTGTGCACAAACTCAGAAGGGGAGGCCCATCTGGGAGTTCCAGAGTGGCATCGGGCCAGGATGGCTGCAGCAGCTCATGCAATAAGAACATTGCGGGAGGTTGTCACAGGCACAGTGAGTAGTAATCCCATGTTAACCCTATGTCACCAAAAAGGACTCAGGCTTTAACTAGAAGAAATAGAAATCGATTGGATGGTTCAAGCAGAGGGGTGACATGCAGTTTCTTGCTTTAACAGGCTTAGTCCTGCTATGAAGTAAAGCATAGGCCCCAGGAAGATGAGGGCAGCAGCTGAGAGTCCAGTGAGGATGGTAAGACTTGGACCTAGACCAGTACTGACAGCAGCCTGGGTTAGGCAGAACCAGGAGGTGGCAGGTAGATGAGAAAGACAAAGACCAAACTGTACAGAGAAGCTTTGAAGCTGTGTCCTTCTGGGGACATAGAGATGCCAGGGTGCAGGTCAGTCACTAGACTAGGTCTCCTTGGTCTTGGGGCATAACTGAAAATCGGCATCATCTCATCTAAATGTTCTCTGCAGGATGAGACGTACTGGCTGCCATCTCGGGAGGCAGGAGGGTGAAGAACAGGCTCTGAGATAAGTGGTTCTTTCTCACCAGGTACCTGTTCTATCATCTGCACCTCCATTTTGCATTCATTCATCCAACGGACATGCACTGACTCTGCAGGCTGTGTAGCTCAGGGTCCTATCAATCCCACCAGACAGTGGATTGTTAGAGGGATGGAAAGGGACGCCCTGCCCTGGTTTTCAAGATATCCATCTTCCTGGTTATACTTACAAGCTCTATCATGTCTCTTCCTACAAGGACACTAATCCAGAATGAGGCTTCACCCTCAGGACCTGATTATATCCCAAAGGTGCTCCCTCCTAATACCATCCACCATCTCAGGGACCAGGGTTTTGGCATATGAATTTGAAAACACAAACAGTCTATAACACTCTCCTTTCAAACCTTGTTCTACTTTGTACTGGGGACTGAACACCCATGGAGGGCTCCCACATCTTAACAAAAATTCAATCCCTCAATTGTGATTTCAATTCCCCAAGTGTTGAGTGTCTCAATGACCCCTGGAGTGACGGGTGCACCATGCTGTAGATGCCATAGCTCCCGTCCCCAGGGTCAGGGCATCCCACCATCTTTCCATTAGAAGCCCAGCTCCCTCTTCTTGTGCCATGATGGGAAACTTGGAAAACAAATTTCCACGTAGGGCATCATTTGTCACAGTGGGTCATTTTCTTTCTGTAAATCACAGCATCACCACTAAATGAAGCCATTCTAACTGGACAATGAACCACATTGTAAGTTTGTGTTAGTTAAACAGAGACATCTGATGTTTGACACACTTGATTAATTTTTCACATTAATTCTACTTGTTAAGAAAAATGCTCCAGCCAGAGCACCTCTCGTGGACCAGTTGGATAATACCGCCTTTGGTAGGTGCTCATTTTTCTGTTCATGGACACACACTCTCTAAAAGAGTCTTTCCCTTGCAAACTCCAGAACAGTAAGTAGAAGTAAGGAGACTTGAAGAAACCAGAGCCCAGCATTTTTGTTTCTCTAATTGTGAAGTGATTTTATTCCTTAGTGTGAAAAAATGGCAAACTTGCTCTGTTGTAGCTCAGAGAAAAGACAAGACACACACTGATGGAATCCTGCCCAGGAAATGGTTGTGTTAATCAATGTGAGTGGCTCAGGGCCTCCGGATACACACGCCCACACCAAACCCAATTCAGGATTGCTTAATAGACACTGTTTGTACCCCTTGAGCATCCAATCTTTCTATTAAGTACAAGATAGAAGGAAATCTAACTTACTTTACCAAGACATCAGCTAATGGGGCACTAAAGCAGATAGGGAGAGAAAAAGGTACGTTGTGGGCCCTGTGAGCTTTTCTTCAGTCAGCTGGTAGGACCTGGGGATCTGAATTCCTGCATCAGAGCCTTCCTGGCTTCGTCTGTAAAGTGGGGTGTTCTCCACTTGTTCCTTCTCTGCCCGACCCTGGAAGGTGGCTACCAGGGACGGCATCACCTGCGTTTCCTGCCCTCCGACTTTGTTTGGATCTTGAAGTGGGAGGCAGTGTCTGTCAGCAGCCTGGAGAGAAATGAGTGCTGCCTCCCGCCCCCTCCAGACCCTGCCTGCCAGACCATGGATGCTCCAGTCCTCCACCGAGAGGCAGCACTTTCTCCAAAGCCATGGGGTTCCTGGTCTGCTGATAATGTCCCTTCCAGGTGGCCTTTTACATTTGATCCCTGAGAGTTTCATCCACTGTAAAGTATAGAGCACCCAGGCAGTTGGGGTCACTGGTATAACCTGTCCCAAGACAGGCCAGCTGGGAGTTCTGATGTTCCAGACAACAAAAGGAAACTCAGTCCCAGAGAGAAACCAGTTCACATTCTGTCTTCGCTTTTACGTCCAGTGGATTGGCAGGTGCCGGTCCCGTCTAGTTACACTGACTCACAGGTCAACATCCTCTAGGAACACTATCACACTATCACATGGTGGAAGGGCATGATGGAGGAAAGCGACTCAGCTTATGGCAGACAGGAAGAAAAGGGGGGGGAGAGAGAGAGAGAGAGAGAGAGAGAGAGAGAGAGAGAGAGAGAGAGAGAGAGAGAGAGAGAGAATGGGGAGTCAAGGACAAGATACATAATCCCCAAGTTCAATACCTACCACTTCCAGCCCTAGCCTACCTGTCTACAGTTACCACCCAGTATAGTAGTTCCTTCAAATTATCAGATAATCAGATGGATGGGTCCACACATCGGGTTACAGCTCTCCTAACCTAACCATCTCGCCTCTGAGCATTCTGACTATTTCTGCACTGTCTAACAGAGCTTTGGGGCACACCTTATATACAAACCCTAACACAGGTAAGGAGTCATGAATGTGTTTCTCCCTTGGGCTACTCAACTAGTGCAAAAAGTGATCAAAGAGAAGTAACTCTAAAAAAAAACGACAGTGAAACACTCCCATCCTTCCCCACACACCTGGGTGGGCATTTGTGTGTTTCAGGGTGACCTTTGGTAGTGAAGTGTAAAGAAGGTTGGGAGACCTGCTTTTCTGGTCTGACTTGACACTAGGATTTTAGAAATGATAGCAAAACCTCCTTCCAGCTCTCAAATTACACAAAATAGAGATAACATTATAAGATTTAAATTATAAACTTATAATATATAAATTTATAAAATTTAAATTTATAAAACTATAGATTCAACGTGGTATGGAGCCATTCAGGCATGCTTCTTGAAGTGGAAGGATCTGAACTAGAACTAGAGTCGTGGGTGTGATCTGGCCAAGCAGAGGGGGGGCCCAAGTAGAGTACAATCTGAGGGCGGGAGAAGGGGAGGATTTTTCAGACTTTGTTATCACTTCATAGAATAAGTTGGAAACTATCCCATCTTTTATTTTCTAGAAGAATTTATGTATAATTTGTGTTTTATTGTTTTCCTTAAATGTTTAATATAATTTACCTGGGATGGAAGCCATCAAGGCCTGGAGATTATTCTTCAGGAAAATTAAAAAAAAAAAAAAGTGGAGTTCCTTTCTTTAGTAAATATAAAACAATTGATATTTTCCATTTCTTTCTGTGTCAGTTTTGGCATATTTAATTTTTCTAGGAACTTAGTGAGCTCATCTAAATTTTAAATGTTATGGCCTATATAATTCAATGTAACTTCTTTTAACTCTTTAGTATTCGTTGAGATGAAGAGTGATGTCTGTTTTTCTTTTAGTGGTAGTGGTTTTTTGAACCTTTACTGTATTTCTTTCTTTGACTAGTCTCACCTGAATTTAAAAGTCTTCTTAGATTTTTCAAAAAACTAAGTTTTGTCAGTTCTATTTTTTGTATGTTTGTTTTGTATTTTATTAATTTATGCTGATATCCCTAACATTTTCCTTCTTCTGACATTTAGAAGTATTCTAATTATTATTTTTCTAACTTTTTGTGTTTACTTATTTATTTTCCAATATTTTTTTCTAATACATGGTTCAAAGTTATAATTTTCTGCTTAGTGGTTTTGTAGCATCTCACATGTGTTTTACACAGTTTTAAAATTACCATTTTGTTCAAAATATTTTCTGCATCTCATTGTGCTTTATTCATTTATCTATTTTAAAATATAATTTTTCCAAACATATAGAATTTTTTAATTGTCCTTTTGCGAATCTTTTTTAACCCACACTAACATCAATTATTGACTTTACTGTTTCAATCTTGCATATTTCTGAGACATTCTTTATGAAATTACAAGAGGTCCATTTTTATACATTTTTGAACATGCTTAAAAATACATATCTTGTGATAAATTACTGAAAGGACTTCAGTGTTCCATAAACAAGAATGAAGTCAAGCTTCTCAATCACAAAATTTAGATTCTCTATATGTGCAAATATTTTATTAATTAATTTGTCAGTTTGTATGGTAAAGTACTGAGACATTATTGAGGGCTTATGTATTTGCTTATTTATCTCTTTACATTTGTCTAATTTTGATTTATGTTTTTGTGACTATATTACTAGATGCATAAAAATTTAGACTTATGTCCCCATAGAATTCCTGACAACATTATAAGATACTTTCTTGATCTGTTATACATTTTGCCTAAAAAAAAATGGTATACCTCTATATTTGTACCTCCTGTAGTTAGTATCTGAATAGTTCATCTTTTCCATTTTTTATATTCAAACTTTGTATAAGTTTGCAGCTCAAATATGCCAATCCTAGCCACATCTGGTGACTTTTTAAAAAAATCTTGACATAATTTTTCTTTAAATCACATCATTAAATTTATTTTAATTAATGCATTTAAATAAATCACATGTAAACTTACCATTTTGTTTTTAAATTTATTTCTCCTACTGTTTTAATGTTTCTCTTTATCTCTTTTTCCTTGCCTATTTATGGATCAATTTTAATTCAGTATCTTTGTTTTTATCATTATTTTAGTCAATTACTCAAAATAATAACTTGCACCCGTGAATTATCAAATACCATACTTTGGGGGCTGGGATTGTGGCTCAGTGGTAGAGCGCTCGCCTAGCATGTTGGGGCCCTGGGTTTGATCCTCAGCACCACATGAAAATAAATAAAATGAAGATATTGTGTCCAGTTACAACTAAAAAATAAATATTAAAAAAGCATTAAAAAATACCATACTTTGTATTCTTAACCTTTTCTGAAAAAACGGAGAAATCAGAACTCCATATATCCTCCTACTAAGCTTTATTGTATGCTTTTAGTGAACAATTTTCCATCAACTTTAATCCTTCTCTAGATGAATTACCAAGGCTGGGGGTGTAGTGGGGAGATGTAGGTCAAAGGATACAAACTAGCTGGCATGAAGGATGGACAAGTCAAAGAGCTAAAGTACGAAGTAAGGACAGCAGTTCATAATAACGTGGTACACTCAGGATTTTTGCTAAATGAGTTGATTATAGCTGCTGTTGCTGTGGGAAGGAAATGTGGGTAACTGTGAGATGATGGATATGCTATTTTGTTGTTATTTATATGGGAATAATTACTATAGTGGAACAATGTATATGTACCTATACATATAAATAAACAACTATGGAAATAAATGAATTTGACAGAGAGAGGTCTCTACAGAAACAATGGAAGCCAGAAGACAGCAAAATCTACCCTGGGTGCTGAAATATCTGCCAACCTAGAATCCTTTAAAGTGAAAATACCCTTGAAGAATGAAAAATGAAATAAAGTCATATTTGGGACAACAATATCCCAGGGAATTGCTCACCTGGAGATCCTCACTAAAGGAAAAACCACACTCAGTCCACTGTGATGTCTACATGCAGCACAGGGAAAATGCGCCCGTCGCCTGTGTTGTTTTCTTGCTGTGACAGCCCTGCCAGCCTAATTTCTCAACCTTTGCCTCGCCCTGCTCTTTGTTGCTGTGCTCTGTCTCCAGACCAAAGCCGAAGCTTTCAGATGTTCTGGGATCCCTGACCTACTGTTCTGCCCCTTCCTGTCTTCCTGTGTGAGACTTGCCCTGGTGCCTCCCTCCTCTGACTCAGTAACCCACAGCTGTCAGGCGTAGACAGAACAGCTTGGAATCTGAAATCCAATACACACGTTTTGATAATTAAACCGAGAATTTGGGAGTGCATTTTATCTCCAGACTCCGTTAATGCATTAACTGTCATATGCAGAACTTTACTCTTCAGACCTCGTTTCCAAAGAGCTGTCCCAATCTCTCTCTAATAAATGTGTTATGGCTGGAGGATCCAGATGGTTGGTGATTTAATTCAATTGCCAAGTAAGGAAAAAAAAATCTAGTCAATGCACATCTGAAACAAAGAAATCTCAATTTAGGAAACAGGCTTACGCTGCTTGAAATATTGCAAACATTTTGATGGGTGTGATGAGACTACTGCATCTTGAAATTACCTAAGACAGGCAGTTTTGCAGGGCATATGGCTAATGTGGAGTATCAAAGGCCTCTCAATCCCTTCAGCAGTAATCCCACACTTACTAAAGCCATGTATGGGGGAAACTTTCACGCCTAGTATGGGCCATTAGCCCGTATCTCTATTGAGGGGTCCTGGGAACAGGTGTTGTGAACTCAGTGACTTGACTTCTCTAGCTAAGACAGGGGCTGGAATTGATGATTTCTGAAGTCCCTTCTCATTCTAAAATATGGTGACTAACATTTTTTTTAACCTTTTAATTAATGTTGTACCGGTATCTCATTTATATATTTAAACCATTTTTTTAAAAAAACAAATGTAGGAATTTCCCTTCCGAAGTGAAACATAATGCAATGGTTTTGGTCATTAAAATAACTTGTCCTCTTTTGCAGACACACCAACATTTTACAAGGCTGGGGAGCATGTGTGAGGAGGATAAAATGACAGTCCTTAAGCCAAAATGCAATATCATTTCAGCTCATTATTTGACATGAGAACTCATTCCTCAGACTTCAGAGTCATGAGAGATATTAAAAATGTCAAGTAAGGGATGACAGGATAAAATGCAGATTGATTCAGGTTTTCAAAATTGATTAGCAGTTTGGGGCCATGAGAGCAATTTGTGTGGTGTTTTCAGTCTACTAGTTGCTAAAATTGATTAGCACTTTTGTGGAAGGTATAGCAAATTGCTATGCTAATCAAGGTAAATTAAATCATGAAATGGCTTGATTACCCAACTCTTTGCACTCTCAGCAACACTTCCACAAAACCAGTTTGGAAAACAGCCTTTCATTGGAGCAGCAGATAAATTTCAGTCTTTTCTGTTCTTTCTTCTTGATTTTGGTATTTGGGGTGGTAGAGAAAAATTATTCATGCCTTTCACTTTGATGATTTCTCAGTCTTTCAGAAAATAAAATAAGCTAGCATTTGGGAAAGTGTGAGTATCTCTATGCCACTGTTCATTGTGAACAAATTGATATTTGTGTTTTACCACTTTGGTATGAAAGAGGTTTCATTTGGTCAATGGTCTTAGGTGTTTCCCATCTGCAACGAACAACTATGTAATTTGTACACTGCGGTCTGCAAAATGGAAGATATGGCTATCACATTGGAGTGCTGGCATGTCCAAAAGTTCATGATGTTTTGCAGTTGGCCTGGAAAGGATTTTGGTTTAGAAAGAATATATTTCTTGCCAATGCACATTCCTTGTCTTTATGCTTGATTTCCTTGTCCTTAGGACATTTTGTACAGTTAATGAAATATTAAAAGTAAATATCCAACTTACATCCATTTCATACAACAAGCAATTGGTAATAATGTTGGCTCAAGTTCTGTCAACAACTCAAATCAAGTTAATAAAAAACAGCATGTGTGTGTTTAAGTTTCTGCTTGAATTTAATCTTAGGCCATGCTTGTTTTCAGACTGTTACAGAACTACATTAGCATCCCCGTTTGTAAAGAGTGAGTGAAGCTTCTCAGCTGGGTGCGGTAGCACTTGCCTCTAATCCCAGCAGCTAGGGGATTAAGGTCGTGAGTTCAAGGCCAGTCTCAGCAATTTAGCAAGTCCCTAAGCAATTTAGTGAGAACCTGTCTTAAAATAAAAAGGACTTGGGATGTACCTCAGTGGTAAAGTGCCTCTGGGGGTCTTCCCTGGTATTAAAAAAAAAAAAAAAAAAGTGAACTTTCTCAGACTCTTTTTTTTTCCTTTCTTGCCTTCATTCCGTGGGAAATTTGGATTCATTAGTATTGGAACGGAGATAAGAAATCTGTACTAGTGATGAGCTCCCTGTGTCTGAGTACTTGCCTCCAAGTTTCAAGATGTGATTAATCCAATCTTCTCACTTAAGAAATTAATGAAAAAAAACGAAACAAAACAAACTAACTCCCCATGTCTGGAGATAAAAGTAAAAAGTATAGGGAAGGCTGATGGCAGGTCCTTATGAAACCCCCTAAATATAAAGGACTTCATTATGAAGTAGGTGATGTCTGGGCCTTGCCAATAAGTAGATGAAAAGGTGCTCGATATCACAATCATTGGGAAAAATATAGATCAAAACCACGATATCTCCCCACCCCAGATGGGATGGCTATCATCAAGATGAGAAAAAAGTAATAAACGCTTGTGGGGATACAGAGTGAGGGGACTCCTGTACATTGTTGGTGGGAATGTAGATTCGTACAGCCATGACGGAAAACAGTACAGAGATTCCTTAAAAGCAAACAAACACACAAACAACAACAAAAACTAAACCAAAATCCCACTCCTGAAAGTATATCCAAAGAAGATGAAATAATTAGAGAAAACTCCAATGTTTATTGCATCACTTTTCACAATAGCTAAGACATCGAATAAATGTAGATGCTATCAGACAAGGAATGAATAAAGAAAATGTGGTATGCATGTGTGCAATTCATCCATAAAAAAACCCAACCAAAATAATCTGTAGCAACATGGATGGAACTGGAGGTTACTGTAAATGATGTAAGCTAGACACAGACAAATACTGTTTTCATTCTTTTGTGAAGAATAAAAAATTGTCATAGGAGAGCAGAGTGAAATGCTGGTCACTAGAGACTTGGAAAAGTGAAGAAGAGGGGTGACAAAAAGAAGTTACATAAGGGTCACTCAAACACAGCACAGAGGAGGAAATTGTTCTGATATCTGTAGCACAGAAGGGTGACTATTGGTTATGAGAAACTATAATGTATTTCAAAATGACCAAAAGAATAGAATCTTTCCAACACAGAAAACGATTCGTATTTGAAAAGATGGAAGTGTTTGTTATTGTGATTTGATTACTGAACATCATATACATGTTTTGAATTATTATTGTATGCCTCATAAAGATGTACAAATGTTATGCCTCCATTTAAAAAATAGATAAAGGTAGGTCTCAGTAGTTAAAATGAGTCTTTTGAGATACCTCATCATTCAAGGAAGAATTCTGGGTAAGAGCCAGATGTCTAAAGCTGAAGGAGAGTAATTATATTTGGTGAATAAAATTCAGGGAACGAGGAGAGCTCGGTAGAGCCGGAACTGCCAATAACAAGAGAGAACTGATGGAAATGGGGAGTGGAAACGACACTGAAAACATGAGGCAGGGAAGATTGTAAGAAAATAAACGACACATAAACGACACGTAAGTTAGATGTTAAATCTTGGCCAAAGGTGTGAGGTTTTGAGTTTAAAGCTATGAGTATGGAAATAAAAGGGATCTTTTCTTTTAGATTTCAGACCTTGGAGAACAGAGAAAGGGAGCGGTTTTGGTTGCAGATGTTCACGACGCCCGGGTGCCTGTCAGCACCTGAACCAGTGGTCCTCCTGTAGGGTCTCCTGATGCCACAAAGAGTCAGGGTGTGATGTTTCCTGAGCACACTATGTGAAATCACAAGAAGAGTGCTGTGTCCAACCCTAATCTGCCTACATTAGGCCAGACTAAGGGTCCAGGACTGGACAGGAGCAAACACAGCGAGTGACCCAGCATGGAGGAATCTCTGACGGTGGGGGTGCTGAGGGCCATTACCAAGTAGGAATGACGCATCGTAATCCTTGCCAGTGTACCCCATGTTAAATCGACTTGCCTTGGAAATTTGCTGCGACCTTGCTTGTGTGTTTGAGAAAGGTGACCCTGCTCAATGACCAGGGTGGATCCAGGATTAGGGTGTATTCCTGCAGGAAGTATCTCTGTCCTTGGGTTTAGGGCGTGACAATAGGAGTTTTAGGGAAGTTGAGGTTGAAGATTATTGCTGCTGGGATTAGGGTGTTCCTGCTGCTTGTTCCCGTTGAGTTCTCGTGAGAATAAAATGGGATTTGGAAAAAAGCCTCGTGGAGTAGGATTTGGATTCGGACATATTGGAATTGCCCCTGAACGTGTGTGGAGGCTGGTGTGAGATCGGGAATAAAGAATTGCTGTTTGAACCTACAAAGCTGTGTGGTGGCTCGTGATTCGGTGCCAGCCGAGACATTGGCACTTGGCTTTTGGCATGGGGGAAACACTTTTTACTGCTTGCCTGTCACCAAGATGATTCAGATTAGGAATGGAACATTAATTGCAAAACTTTATGTCCCCTTCTGCTCCCAAATCCTACGAACCTAAATATTTAGATTTTATAATGTCATACATGTAAAGGATTTCAAAATCTGAGCTGGATCTTTTTCTGTTTGGAGATTTTTTGGAATGCCAGTGGTCTGACTACAAGGCCGAGCAGGGGGTTGTGTATTCCTCAGTGTTAAGTTTCTCCAGGGACATTTCCATTACAGAACAGAGGCTGGCCTCAGGCAGAGGGCCTCAGTTCAAGTCCTTTCTGGCACTCGCAGGTGACCTCCAGTAAGTCCCTTCACCACCCGAGTCTCTGTTTACTCATCTATTAATTAAGCACAGTGATATCTCTACATGTCCTGCTGGATTGTGGGATCATTGGGTTGATAAAGGCACATTATCAACCGCAGCTTCCAGTAATATGACAATTAACTGGATGAATATTCTCAACCCAGACTTGGGAAGAAGCCAGACTCTCCTTTCATGGAGTAGATGTGGAAAGCTACTCAGGGCTGAGTTTCCCTTATCTGAAACGCTTGGGACTAGAAGAGGTCCAGATTTTGGATTCTTTTGGATTTTGGAATATTTGCATATAAATAAGATATCTGGTGAGGTAGTGAAACCCAAGTATAAACAGATCCATTTGTCTCATATGCACTATAATGTATACCTCTTGAAGGTAATAGTATACAATATTTTAAATGATTTTATGCACAAAACAGTTTCATGGTGTAGAATTTTTCACTTGTGGGATCATGTCAGCACTCAAGAGGTGCTAGGTATTGGAGCGTTTGGATGTTAGAGTTTCAGACTAGGAATGCTCACGCTGCAGTGTGATTCTTCACTCACACAATTGTTGGGGAGTCCACTGCTTACACCATCAGTGGGCATGATGTCAACTCAGTGCACAGAGACAAACGGGAAGGAGTGTGGTTTCCATGGCTCTCACACCAGCACTGTTTTTCCTAGTGAGGCATTTGCACGCTTCTGTTTTTAGATTCACTCAAACCCCAGAAACCCCAGAAGAAGCAGCTCTGGAGGCAAAGGCCTGAGGGTCACATCTTTATTTTTTCCAATAGGATTATTAAAAGTTTGTGTTTTTTTTTTCCATTGGACAAATCATCTAACCTCTTTGAATTTTATTTCCTTAACTGTAAAATGGTAAAAATAATTTCTACTTCCCATACTCAATGCTTTGTAGAATAGAGTCATAGAGTATGTAAAAGTGTTCTTCAGAGAATAAACTTCAGAAGTTGGAATCCCAGGATAAGAGGGATTTCAAAGAATTTTTGGTTGTTTTCAGTACCACATTAGTGTTCTGAAGTAGTTAATCATGTCCAGAGAATCAATAAACTTTCACTGTGCCTCAGCCAGGGAACACAGAAAAGAGAAACTCTTCCATGTTAAATAAATGCATGAGATTTACTACATGGAACTATTTATACAGAAGGGCTGAGATCCCAAAACGAAGATGGTACTGCAAACCAGAGGTCAGCAAGATTAGGATGCTGTTGAAATTCCTAGTGCTGGGGGGACAAAGGTAAGGAGGGAATTCCAGAAGGTTAGGAGCTGGAGGCCGTCTGCAGACCCTTTAATCATGGCAGGTCTAGAAGCCTTGGGAGCTGGAACCACAGAGCAGATACAGCTTCTGGCTAAGATCCCATCCCGGGCAAATGAGGGACATACCTTGACTTCTCTCTTCCTCTGTTCAACCAGGGTCTTCATAGTATCTTCTTTGGCCAAACCCAACAAGACATCAGCTGATCAATGAATGTGGAAAATGTAGTTAAACTCAGAGCCTTTGTGGTATGAGCAAAGCGTGTGAAGGAGAGGGGAGTTTCTGAGAAAGATCGACCTAAGTCCTGGCACTTGTGCATCTCATCATGGGTTTGACTAGATCTGCTGTTCTTATTGGCCTCAAAGATTTTACACAGGGAGATTCTTGCTGCTAAAAATGCCTTTTCTTTACGAATTGCTTGCTTTCCAATAAAGATGGGGATGCTGCTGCTGTTGCTGCTATTTATAATAGTAGTCAATTTATTTGCCCTTTTATGGTTCTTGGTACTTTGCATATGCTAACTCTAAATATTACATTACGGAGGCAATGGAGTTAGAAAAATTGTGTAACCTGTTCACTGTCAATTAGTAAGAAGCAGAGTTGAGATTACAACCCAGGTTTTTTTTTGGTCCCAAGTCCTTGGTTCCTAAGTGCACTGTATGCAGCCCACATTCTGTCCAATCCACCATTGTCTTCCAACCTGCTGGTCTTTTCTTGATCTCCTCAAAGATCATGATTATCACCTATTCATCTACCAATAATTTCCCTGACACGTAGATGGAAATACACTTTTAATAGTAGCAACTCTGATCTGAAAAAAATTACTTTAGGTATTTGTAAATCTTTTGGTTTTATATACTTTATATAATTGTGTCATTTACAGGGCTCTAACATAGTAAATAAAAGACTTTCTTAATGATGTGTTTAGAAAATTCTAACAAATTATTGTCATTACAAAAGAGACATAACTCTCCTTGGAATTTGACCCAGATTATGATAAGGGTCATTGTTATAAAATATGCATGCCATGTAAGGTACAGATTATCCAGCTCTATTATGCTTTCGTTTAAACTCTAAAACACAATTGAATACCCCCCCTTTTTTTTAAAGGGATCTCACCCTAACTGTCCAACCATGCAAACTGCTCTTCAGTTTAGTCCCAAGAGACTTTGAGAAACATTATGCAAATTAAGTACACCTCATTGAGTTTCAATAAACTGTGTGATTTTCCCCCCTCTCTTTTCTTTATGGTTAATGACACAATGGCCCTGAATAATCAGAAGAAGCCCATTTATTTTGATCACTCTTTCAGGGGTAAACTCTCTGAAACATCGTAGTCATCAGGTGGATCAAAATGGAGTGTGAAAGGTAAGCATTTTCTTAAAGACAGTGCACCCAGTGTGCTGTTTCCTTCAGGGGAAACCAGGGCACAGTGCACCCAGTGTGCCGTTTCCTTCAGGGGAAACCAGGGCATCTTCTATGTGGGACCGAGCTGCAGGGTATCTCTGTTTGTCTCCTTGGGAATCCCTTTGATCAACTATAAGTAGATGAAGCCTTCACCAGCACCAGCTGTCTGCCTTGATTCTAATTAGTTAACCAATTAGTGACTTTCCTGGGTGGGGGGGGGGAGAAGGACACTCTAACTTCAACTGAGTCACTACTAACGGGTGAAATGAATGGAAGGTTAACGACTTGCATACTGAAAGAATTCCTTGCTTAATAAATGGGCGAGGGAATACAGGCAACCTGTAAAGTCCAAGTTCCTTTGAGATTTTTATTCTAGTTGAAAAAATCACCATGACTGAATAATAATTTGCAATTGATGAGTTTGTAATTGATGAGAAGCAGTTCGAAGAAAAGGAAGGCAAGGTGAATTCTTAGAAACTGACAGGCTCTGGGGAGGGTCAGTAGTCTGAATGAGACAGTCTCTGTAGGATTGTGTCATTTGAGAGGAAATGAATGGAGCAAGGTGGCAGCAGCAAACATGTGGAGGACAGTCAATCCCTCCAGACAGGGCTGCCGCAGGCCACGGGGAGTGGTTTAGTCAGCTTTTTTGGTACTTTGACTAAAGGTTCTGACCAGAACAACTGCAGAGGAGGAAAAGTCCATTTGAGGACTCACCGTTTCAGTGGTCTCAGTCCACAGAAGGCCAGCTCCAGTCCTTGGGGCTCAAGACGAGGATGAACATTATGGCGCAGTGTGTGGCAGAGGGAAGCAGCTCACATCATGGTGATCAAGAAGCAGAGAAAGAGAGACTCCCCTCTCCAGATACAAATAGATACACCAAAGCCATGCCCTAATCCCCACCTTCTCCAGCTACACCCTACCAATTCGGTTGCCATTCAGTTAAATCACGGATTGGGTTAAGACTCATTTCTCCTCTGAACCTTCTTGCATTGTCTCACATGTGAGCTTTTGGGGACATCTCACATCTAAAACTAACAGGGAGCAAGAGACCAAGTCTTGACCCACTTAAGTACCCAACAAACACCAACAAAAGGAAAGGATAATCTCCAAAAAAATTGGGAAAAAATGAATTTTAATAGATTAGAAAACAAAAACTAAAAATCAAGACACCTCAGGACTTTAGTTCTCTAGTTTTAAGTAAAGAGGAAGAAACTAACAGAGTGAAATAATTTATCAGTAAGTATTTACTGAATATCCAATACAGAAGTATTTCTACTTGATGACAAAATGCCTGGTTCAAGTCACACTGCACAAGTGACTGATATCACCTTCTAACAGTGGTAAACAAAGTCGGTACACAAATATATATATATATATATATATATATATATATATATATATATATATATATATATATATATATATATATATCCTTTAGACAAAATATATATCAGGGACTCCCTGTATTTTGTCACTCATTCATTCATTTGGTGGAAATTTATAGTTCCTGGGCAAGAATGAACTGGAGGGAGTGTATGTGATATCCTCAAAGCAATTGCATTGAAATAAAAAACAAAAAGAGAATATACTAAGTCAGTGTCATTGCTTTATGAAACAACTCTAAAACCATCATCAGAGGTTGCTTAGTTTTACTTCTGAGAAGACATGACGTCTGTCCCACGAAGAGTCACTGGAGGGACCCACTTCTGGGGCACACCAGACCCTGGTCTTCCGCTCAGTACCTGATTCACCTGAAGGATGACTATTGATTTACATCAAGCACACTAAAAGAAACTGTTGATTGCTGGGGTTGTTCTGTGGTGTGTAGTTTTGCAAAAGAATACTGCCAATGGTTAGTCACGTCTTCCATGATAAATCTGAACCCTGCTTCCCACATGAACCCCACAGCGCCTTTCTACAATTCCAATCACAGATCATAGTCCTTCTTTTGTCCCTTACCCAGTGCTTCGCTCAACATTTCCAGCTGTGTGACATGTCCAGCCTTCTATTCCCCACACTGCTCCCAGAAAAAGAGTCCTGGGTAGGGACTGCACATAGGGACCTTCTGAGACTCACCTTTGGAGAAATCAGCATCCTTGGGTCACCGTTTTCCCATCTGGAAAGAAGAAACAAAACGAGGACAAAATAGGTTCAGGGTCTAGGTCAGACTGTCTCCTTCAAAGTCCCTAATGGCATATTCCAGTTAAAAGTTACTGCCACCTTCAGAGTTGGATCCATTTCCTGTCTTTGAGATTCTTTTTGCAATTGTTCCCACAAGCTGTGCGATCTCCCTTTCCCATGCCAGCTCCAGGTAGCTGTATTTCTACCAGTGACCTTGGTGCTCACCCAGGGGCAGGCATCCAAGTCTTCCTAGCCAAGGAATCTGCCTTCATTCCATAATACTCCTTTTTTTTTTCTCACCAGTCATTCCCACTCTCCAGGTTGGTTCATCTCTGGTAAGACCCCATTCAGTGAGACTCTGCTAAATAGTTTCCCTAAAAGGCAGT